>NC_081553.1:101569874-101876040 GCF_963082655.1 Stomoxys calcitrans | reverse complement strand
AGACCCAAACCAGAAGTCTTAGTTAGAAGCCTCTGCAGACCAATCGCATATCGACTAGAATAGCCTGGCGCAGTCATTCCAATACCTTTAGCTTGATTCCAATAATGGTTGATTGGGGCAATATACTCCTTTGGGTACATCATGCGACCCCCCAAACCTTAATTGAAATTTTTAAATCAGATTCGTGGTTTTGGGTTCAATCTTTAAACAATCTTCTGCGGAAGGCTTTTAAGTTCTGGAAATTAATTGTTTTATTAAAAGATTCACATAAAATTTCCAATTGACAATTAAATTTCACGCACAAAAAGTATTTTTAGTTTTCGTTAAAAGAAATAATTTTTCACAAAAAATCCGTTGAAACCCGTCAAAACCTAAAGATTTCAAACAAAAAAATGTTTAAATTTATGCAAAATTGCTTTAAACATTAGGGAGATTCTCCCTCGCCGCAAAAGAATGTCAATAAAAAAGGTTATGTAGAAAAATCGCGTGTTTGCCTTAAACCACCAATAAATAAAAAAAAACAGCGCAAAATCATTATGGAGGGGATGATGGTGATGTGGTGGTGGAGGTGCAGGTCATTAACAAACCCATAGTTAATCAGCCCATATGAAGTCGGAGTGTGATTTTTCTGTGTTTATCTTTCACCTGTAATCGCTAAGAGATCGCATTTCAACGCCTGAAGAGTGATTAATGGGGTCGTCTGCAGACAATGATCGTTTAGCCGATGATTAAGTGAATTTGAATTTGAAAGCTATTCATTCAACCAATCATCCACTCAGTCAGCTATTTAGTCGCTTCATACATGCCATTTATTATTTATTTATGACTTCTTCTGCTGCTGCTGCCGACATAGAACCCCCAGGCAGGGTATCACAACATTGGCTTAGGCATGGACTGCCAACCTGAAGAGGCCATGGCAAATAAAACAAAAAGTAAATACGAAAATGACTCCAATTGGGCGGAGTTGGGGCTTTCTTTGAAGAATAGGCAAAAAAGCGGCCTTTTTTTCTTGATTCTTGGCTTCTGTTTTACTTTTTTGGAGAGGTTTTTTTCATGAGTGCCAAATCTAAAGTTTCAAGCTTTATTGAAACAATTAAGCTTGAGGCTTTTGAGATTTTAAAAGGCAGGGGAGAGTAAATACTTTTTACAGAACAAATCTTAAGCTTGAATGAATTGTTGAAATTTCTAATGTTTATCAAAATTTGCTTTAAGATTTTTTTTGGGTATATAATTATTTAATTTATGTTTATCATTGTTATACCACTCGTTTAGTAATCGATTTCTCCTCATTAACTTCTCAAGTGGAATACTTGGAATACTAAAAGACTTGATAGAATGCATGCAGCAAGTAAATAAAATTCAGGGTGCCAAGGTCAAATATCAATGAACCAAATGTTCAATATTGAGGTTTCTAAAAGCTTGAGAAAAAAAATCGGAAGATTGTATTATGGAAGCCATATCTGGACTGAATTTCGTTTGATTATTGGAAGGCTTAAATATAATTCACATATAGAATTTCAGACAAATAGGACAAAAATTGAGGCTTCTAAGGGCTCTAGAAGTCAAGTCGAAGGACCACTTTATATGGGAGCTATATGCAAATCTGAACCGGTATGGCCTATTTGCAATTCCTAACAACTTTAGGTTAGGTTCAAAAGTGGGAGTGGATATTAATCCGCCCCATGCCACTATGGACTTACACCTAAGGCAGAATCGGCTTGTTGTGCCCTCTAATTACTAGAAAGTAACCTCCCAAAGAAAATCTAAGTTAGGAATTCCGTGCTACTTACAAAATCTCTAATTGTTTTCCATACCACGCCCCTAAGTTGGTTCATGTCTGGCATTATCTCCTCACCAAAGAGAGAGTCGGTTATTGTCTCGTCGGCGGCCCCCTGTTCGTTAGGTGGTATTAAGTGTCCTGCCACGGCACTTCCTTATGGCTCAATATGAGGATATTTGCCTATTCTAGTCTTCCCACCGTAGGGCAAAGGTTAGCATGTCCGCCTATGACGCTGAACGCCTGGGTTCGAATCCTGGCAAGAACATCAGAATATTTTTCTGCTGTGGTTATCCCCTTCTAATGCTGGCGACATATGTGAGGTTCTTTGCCATGTAAAAACTTCTCCATAAAGAGGTGTCACATGGAGGCTCCTAATCATTGAGCTTAAAATTGTATCGGACAGCACTCATTGATTTGTGAGAAGTTTACGCCAGTTCCTTAATGGAATGTTCATGGGCAAATTTGCAATTTGCAATTATCCTTCCCAATCTTGAAAAAGGCAGGCTGGGTCCCGTAGTACGCCATGCCTTCAGTCTTAGACAAACTTGATCAATGCCCACCACAAGGAGGGTTATTTCCTCCTTCTCCTTCCTGTCGAAGACCTCCCATTTCTCCACGGCCAAATCGTGGTTTTGCTTGTTTAAGACTTCTATCATGCGTTCCGTTGCGTATTTATAGCCCTCACCCATGATGAAGACCGTCGCCTTGAGAACTGGGGGATGTCCATCTTTCTCACAACGGCGAGCTTTTCGCCCCAAGGATTCTGGATACTTACAACGAGATTTTTGACGGTATCAATACATTCTGCTGACGCAAAGCCCAGCGTCAATATGCCCTCTCTATACTCGCAGCTTATAACTTGTGTGGGTGGACTTCCTTCAGAGTTTAACACATGTTCGAAAACCCGTTCGTTTACCAGATGCTCCACTTGGGACCGATGATCTGATGGAATCCTACCGGATACACTGCCGATATCGATGACTGCATAAGTCATATCATCTCTATTGTGGCCCCTTGCCACTCTGGCGTAAGAGGGCGGCTCCTTACCTTCTCAGCGAGCATCTTCCCCTTCCATGACGGCTGTGGCATACTTTTGGAAGTCACAGTCCCCCCTCAAGACTCGGGGGCCGTGCGCGCTTCCTTCGTTCCTGTTTCGACTTTGTCTCCCTCCGCAGGACACTGTCTGTAGTCTACATTGCGGGTGGGCTGACTTGGTCTTCCCAGAGTAGTTGAAAGCAGGGAGTTCTTTTTCTTCTTCAGCGTCTTAGCAGTGTTACGCTTTTCGGGAGCTCTGATTCTCTTTCCAGCTTGCGCAGAAGTGTCTGGAAAGTCAGTTCCATCCCTTCTGGCAACCTACACTTTCGCCCGATTGCACTACCGGTGTTCTCCTCTACTCCTCTGTCTCCTTCGTCGTGCCGCGGATTGCTTTTTTGGTCTACTTGTGAGCTTAGCAAAGACCTAGTTCACTTCTGCGTCATTTTGCTGTTCTCAGCTCCCGATTTAGGTGGAATGACTGTTTCATTGTTACTGTCGCTGAATCGGAAACACCACCGTTACTGAAAGGCTGGGGACGAACTGCGCATCCGTCTGGTTTATCCGTCTGTTGTTGTTGTAATTGTAGCCACATGCAAAGGTGGCGATCCCCGCTAAGCTCCTGTAGGTGAGCAAGTTCGTTCCGGTCCAAAGGACCAATCGCCGCGGAAACAGGGTGGCCATTGATTATTGGCACTCAGTATTTGTGCAAGAGCCGGTGCCCCCCGGCCTCTCACTGAGACTGTCCCCTCGATACCACCGGTTGTCCGCGACTGTCGTTGCAGCTTTCCCGCATGGAGCATTCACTATCTGCTACCTGTGGACGCGACCGGTAGCTCGCAGCTAAGCTTCTCGTAACAGCAATGAACACCACACAGATCGGACCTCGAATGTTCCGGCCTGTGTAGTGTTCACAGTTATTCGGGGGTTTATCCGTCTCTTCCTCATTTATTAGACGGACGTCTTGATGTGGGCTTCAAGCATTATTCTCGACTAGAGGTGCCAAGGCACCCACACCTTTAGGAGGGTTAGACAACATGCTACGGTCTGATGCCGCAGCTACTGGGTCTTTGGAGCCCATTTCGAACCTACTCCTGAAAGGCTTTAAAATTTTTCGTAACGGGTACCTATTCCGATATACGGACATTTTTCTTGGAGGAGCGAAATGAAAACACGTCCGCTCCACTCAACGGTTACTTTATTAAAGACTTTAGTTTAATGTCATTGGCTATGACAGAACAGTTGTCCTATTAGCTATTAGGCATAGCGATCCTAGTGCCTCGATCTTCTGCGCTCATTTTATAAATTCTGACACCAAGTTTTGAGGTGTCTCCCACCGCTTGATCTTTCCATGGGTCTTTTGGTTGTCCCGATTTGCGTGTACCACCGTGTTTGCCTTCAAAAGACTTCTTTGATGGAGCTTCTTCATCCATTCTGATTCTGGTGTTTCATACGACGCATATATTCTCCATTAACGCAAACTGGTCCATATATTTTACGAAGAATCTTTCTCTCTAACACTCCAACCAATGCCTCGTCTGCTTTCACAAGTACCAATGCCTCAGAACCATATAACAACACGAGTAGTATTAGTGTCTTGTATAGTGTAATCTTCGTCTGTCGAAAGGTACCCTTGTTTCTAAACTGTTTACTAAATCCAAAGTAGTACCTGTTTGCCAGTATTATGACTTCAAAAATATGTCTTTGGAAGTATAGTACGAGTTTGATATCAATATTTTAGACAAAGTGGTTGAGTGGGCTACTCAACCCAAAAGGACACGTAACCCGATTGGCTACGTAGCTGCCTGCAACATCGGACATTGTATCCAATATAAAACGGTTTCCATAGCCTCCCCATGAACAAAGAGAGCTCCCTTAGCCTCACAGCTGGTGGCAACAATTAGTCTTTGATGGAATATTAAACAGTAGGTGTATTTTTGAACCGCCGTCCACTCGACAACAACACCATATAGCTTTATAGGTTTGGCAACTAAAGGCAGTATATAGCCAGTTCTCTACACAGAAAAATAAAAATAAAAATCGGTCTCAATCACGAAATTAATTGATCCAATTAATTTCTTAATTGAAACTGCTTCAATCACAAAAAAGATAATATCAACCAGTGTTTGAAAAAGGTGATGAAAAAACATTGCATGTTCAATTAAAAAAATTATTGGAATTTTCTGAAATTCCAATTAATTATTTAATTGATCAAATTCAAAATATTATTAAAATTTCAATTAATTTTTAATTGGTCCAATTAAAAAATGATTGACATTTTCGAAAAATCCAATAATTTTTTTTAATTGGATCAAATAAAACTTTAATTGAAAATAAAAATGTTTTCAATTAAAAAATTAATGGAATCAATAATTTTTTTTAATTGAATCCGGATTTTTTTTCAATTACCATCGTGTTTGAATTTTTGGAAATTTTCAAAAGTTAATTGATTCAACCATTTCTTTTATTAAATAACGATAGTTATTGAAATTTTTGTCATTTTCAATTAAAAAATTAATTGATATTTTTTCTGTTTATAAACAGCATTCAAATATGTTCTGTATACGAATAAGAAGAAGTATAATAATAAGAGTTTGGCAATGTTGATGTGTTAGTTGTTCTTAGCATTCATGATTAGTTTGTATAAAAATAGTGCATTGTAAGGCTTTCTTCTCTCTTGCTGCGCTAAGGAGAGTTGGAGGCCTTATTGGGCCCTGTTTCAAAACAAAAGCTCTACACCGTAGTCAAGAGTACTCGGGTATGTAGGGCACCTTAATCAATTTGACAAAAGTGCTGATGAAGATACATGGCGTATCAGAAATCATGATCCACAAAGTCAGGCAAAATGTTTTCAATAATAACACACACTTGCTCAACTTTAATAAGTTCTTTGCTATGGCTATTCTTTGAATAGAAAGCATTGAATATGATCTCGAGCTGGAAGAGGTTCGAAAAATCACAATAAGTCACAGTTTGAAACACAGTTTTATGAAAATCTTATTTTTATTATTTTTCTATCAAAATCAAATTTTGACAAATAACATTTCAATAAAATTTTTTATGAAAACACATTTTTATACACTAATTGGGCGAAAAATTTAATGTCTTTTTATGGCATTTCAATGAAAATTTCTAACCATTAAAGCTCATTTTCTTCTTTGTTCATGATTTAAAGAAACATATCAATAAAAAGCAATTGAAAACTGCCACATGGGATCTCTGCATGTAGCCCTGGCCTTAACAGAAAACAAAAAATCCATGGGATAATTAAAAATTCGTGTAAAATTGAACGCACAATTAAAGCCTAAACTATTTCTTCTAATCTCCAGCAAACGGTAAATCATTGTCAGCGGCGTTGAAAGTAATTTTGCGAACAAGCAAATAATTAATCACGAATTGTTTTTTTGTTTTTTTTTTTTTTTCAATATTCAACTATTTTATCTCACTTTCGGTCTTTGCATTGCATTGCAAAGACAAAAGAAAGCAAAATGATATGTTGAGGCGGCATGGCATGAAACTTAAAGAAATCCCCCCACTCCTACTTTAATGAAATAAATAATTTGTTCAAAATTTATTAATGTAATGTAGTATGATAGACATCAGCCATGAAGGTATTGTATTTAGGGAGAGCAGTCTATTGATATAACCAGGCTGCAATTGAATTTCTATGCGTATGGAAGTTGTTACTCACGCTGACATACTTTCTGTCATTTTAAATAGAGTCTCTCAATGGAGGTGATTATTTTTGCCCAATGGTCATTGATCGGCTTTAGATTAAGGACTGAGGGATATGAGAATAGACACAGCCACCCTCCAAGCACCCTGTCCACTTCTTTTGTGCCAACTTAATGGCAAACAAGTGAAATTGTTTGAAAACTACCATTTTCAAATGTAATTAAATTGTCATTCGATTCATTGAGATTTTTTTTCTTAATTCGATTGAGATATGATTTTTGCCAATTCAAAAACTTGAATGTGTCTTTATGTAGTTTGGAATACTTTCAATTTCTCAAATCATACAGCTTTTGGTTTTTTTTTTTGTTTGTTTGGGGTTTTTTTCATTATTATTTTTTTTTTTTTCTTACTGATAATTCACATTAAGCACAAATTATGTGGGTTAAGGCTGTGGGCTTTTGTTGCCTTTGGAAATGGACAACAATGATCGGCATCGCCAACCCATGCCGCCATCGTCGTCGTCGTCGCCGCAGTGTTAAGAAATTCCATTTGAAATTAATTTTGCATGTTTTTCTAAAGTCAATGATTTTTTAATGTGCTGAATACACTGTGATACAAATTTCGAAGAAATTTTTGTTTAAATTTCATTTGAAGAGAAACTTTTTAATTTTTATTCCCTCCACCAAAGGATGGGGGTATAGTAATTTCATCATTTTGTTTGTAACACCTCGAAATATGCATCTAAGACCCCATAAAGTCCGTCCGTTCGTCTGTCTTTTGAAAGCACGCTACTTTCGAAGGAGTAAAGCTAGCCGCTTGAAATTTTGAACAAATACTTCTTTTTAGTGTAGATGGGTTGGGATTGTAATGGGCCAAATCGGTCCATGTTTTAATATAGCTGCCATATTAACCGATCTTGGGTCTTGACTTCTTAACCCTCTAGAGGGCGCAATTCTCGTCCGATTTGACTGAAAATTTGCACGTAGTGTTTTGATATCACTTCACAACATCTGTGCTAAGTATGGTTCAAATCAGTTCATAACCTGATATAGCTGTCATATAAACCAATCTTGGGTCTTGACTTCTTGAGCGTTTAGAAGGCGTAATTCTTGTCCGATTTGGATGTAATTTTGCACGTGGTGTTTTGGTATCACCGCCAACATTTGTGCGAAGCATGGTCCGAATCGGTCTATAACCTGGTACAGGTGCCATATAAACCGATCTTGAATCTTGACTTCTTGAGCCGCTGTGTTCTGATATCACTTCCAACATCTGTGCTGGGTATGGTTCAAATCAGTTCATAACCTGATATATTGTAGCTGCCATATAAACCGATCTTGGGTCTTGACTTCTTGTGCTTTTGGAAGGCGTAATTCTTATCCAATTTGGCTGTAATTTTGCACGTGGTGTTTTGATATCACCGCCAACATTTGTGCGAAGAATGGTCAAAATCGGTCCATAACATGGTATAGGCGCCATATAGACCGATCTTGAATCTTGAC
This sequence comes from Stomoxys calcitrans, assembly GCF_963082655.1. Taxonomy (NCBI): domain Eukaryota; kingdom Metazoa; phylum Arthropoda; class Insecta; order Diptera; family Muscidae; genus Stomoxys; species Stomoxys calcitrans. Next base: position 101,868,051 of record NC_081553.1, on the reverse strand, counting down.
TTCTTGAGCCGCTGGAGGGCGCAACTCTCACAAGAATTGGCTGAAATTTGGAATGAGGTGTTTTAATAAGACTTCCAAAAACTGTGACGAGTATGGCGCAAATCGGTACATAACCTGATATCGCTGCCATATAAACCGATCTGGGATCTTGACTTCTTGAGCCTCTAGAGAGAGCAATTATAATCCGATTTGGCTGAAATTTTGTACAACGGCTTCTCCCATGGCCTTCAACATACGTGTGCAATATGGTCTGAATCGATCTATAGCTTGATACAGCTCCCATATAAACCGATCTCCCGATTTTGCTTCTTGAGCCGCGAATCGGACTATAACTTGATATAGCTTCTCCTCCTCCTCGTCCTCGTCCTCCTTCATTATTCTTTGTTTGCCTAAAAAGAGATACTGCGCAAAGAATTCGATAGATGCGATCCATGGTGGAGGGTATATAAGATTCGGCCCGGCCGAACTTAGCACGCTCTTTCTTGTTTTTTTTTTTCTAGAAAATTCAAATGCAAATTGCAAATTGCAAATTTTGCCCATGAACATTCCACTAAGGAACAGGGACAAACTTCTCACATATCAATGAGTGCAGTCCGATTCAAGTTTAAGCTCAATGATAAGGGGTCTCCTTTTTATAGCCGAGTCCGAACGGCGTGCCGCAGTGCGACACCTCTTTGGAGAGAAAACCACCGCTGAAAATTTTTTCTGATGGTCTCGCCAGGATTCGAACCCAGGCGTTCAGCGTCATAGGCGGACATGCTAACCTCTGCGCTACAGTGGCCTCCTAAAAAAAGAAGAAAATTCAAATGGGAATAGCAAATTTATCTCCCAAGGGATATGTGGGAAGACTTCTCGCATATCAATGAGTGCTGTTCAATTAAAGTTGGATTCGAACCCAGGCGTTCAGCGTCATAGGCGGACATGCTAACCTCTGCGCTACGGTGGCCTCCTAAAAAAAGAAGAAAATTCAAATGGGAATAGCAAATTTATCCCCCAAGGGATATGCGGGAAGACTTCTCGCATATCAATGAGTGCTGTTCAATTAAAGTTACAGCTCAATTTTATTGAATGTTCTTTTTATGGCATAGTCAGCGTAGAGCGACACCAGTCAATATAGATGTTTAACATGACAAAAGACATTAGTAAAATGTTGCCAGAAGGAGCAAGGGTAAATTTTGTTCTTGCCATCTTGATTCAACCCCGAACGTTCACATTACAGGCAGGCATAAAATCTGCGCCGTTATAACCCATAGAAAATTTTCTCAATAAAATATTTTAAAAATTAAATTTCAAATGAAAATCTCTATATTTCAGTTATCCAGGTCCTTCTTTCAAGCTTGACTAATAAACCGCATTTTTCTTTTTCTCTTTTATTTCAGAATGTCATTAAGAAGGCAAGGAATTCATCTCACAGCATCCTCTTTGCTCAGCACTCTACTAACAACTCTCATCGCATCACCAATACTTCTAGTCTCTTCGTATGTCATCGATCCCAATGCTTTAACAGATGCCGCTCAGAAATCCTTGAACTCAGCTCTCTCCTCTAAAGTGATATTTCAGAGTCCCAGTGTTGAGAACATCCTAAAAGAGTTCATAGTGTCTTCGAAACCTTTGTCATTGCGCAAATATTCAAATCGCCCAAAGACAAAGAAAACCAAAAAGGATTCTCGCATCTATTATATACCCATACCACCATTGCCATATCGTTATATACCTGGTATTGGCTATGATTATCAACCCATGAAAATAAAACCTTTGCTGGTCGAACCTTCCTCATTGCCAGATGTGCCAGCCACCACAGATTATACACCAAATTATGGTCCACCACAAAATCCCTACAAACATTATCAACAACAATTGCAGAATTCCTATTATCAAACGGCAATGCCAGGTGGTCATCAACAGCAACAGCATCACTACCATCACCAACAACAACATCAAGATGTAACCAGTAGTCAAATACCGGTTACTGTGGTCCCAACAAAACCCCCAGCACCCCCTTTGAAACCTACAGATGTGGCGGAGAGCAAAGTCTATCGTTTGGATCGTCATGATTACTATTTCAATGGGCGACCCTTCCGATTACAGGTAGCCCATGCTGGGCCCAAATCACGTCTGACGCCACAAAACCTAAAATCTTCATTCTATTTTAATAAGAACATTATTTATTAAGTTTTTACTGCATATAAACATTTTATGTTATAAAATTAAATAATGATCATTCTAATTTTGGTATGAAATAGGGTAAGTAAACAAACTGAATGATATATTGTATAAAGATCCTATATTTCATGTTTCCAAAATGTATGAAAGACCTATGATTCTTTCATAATATAACTTAGCCAAGACATGAACCTTAAAAGCATGTAATATCAACATATTGAAAACTGCATAAACAATAGGAGTATTGATCATGAAAACGAATAACAGCGTGCTAAGTTCGGCGGGGCTGAAACTTATATACGCTCCACCAAGGATCGTATTTGTCTAGTTATTTGCCCGATATCGCTTTATAGGCACTTGCCTATAATGGATACGTATTGCTATGCTTTTGGAGCTATACCAAGTTATGAACCGATTGAGGCCATACTAGGTTCGGCTGTTGGAGACCAAAAAGTCATTGTGCAAAATATTAGCCAAATCAAATAAGAATTGCGCCCTCTTGAGGCTAAAGAAACATAATCGAGAGATCGGTTTACATGGAGGTTATATCAGGTTATGAACCTAGTTATATCGCACTTGGCACAGTTATTGGAAGTCAAAGCAAAAGACTTCATGCAAAATTTCAGATAAATCGGATAATAATTGCGCCCTCTAGCGCCTCAAGAAGTCATGATCCGAGATCGGTTTATATGGCAGCTATATCAGATTATGCACCGATTTGAACCATACATGACATAGTTGTTGGAAGTCAAAACTAAACACTTCATGCAAAATTTCAGCCTAATCGAATAATAATTGCGCCCTTTAGCGGCTCAAGAAGTCAAGATCCGAGATCCGTTTATATGGCAGCTATATCAGGTTATGAACCCATTTAGACCATACTTGGCACAGTTGTTGGAAGTCAAAACAAAACACCTCATGCAAAATCAATCAAATCGGACTATAATTGCGCTCTCTACAGGCTCAAGGAGTCATGAAACGAAATCGTTTTATATGGCGGCTATATCAAGTTATTAATCGATTTGAACCATACTTAGTACAGTTGTTGGAAGTCATATAAAATTTCTGCCAAATCGTATAAGAAGTGCGCCGCCTAGAGGCTCAAGAAATCGAGATCCAAGATCGGTTTATATGGCAGCTATATCAAAGCAAGAACCGATATGGCCCATTTATAATCCCAAACAATCAACACTAATAGAAAATATTTCTGCAAATTTTCAAGCGACCAGCTTTGTTCCTTCGACCAAGAATACTTTGTTGGGTCTCAGATCAATACATATTTCAATTGTTACAAACGGAATAACGAAACTATTGGGTTGCCCAAAAAGTAATTGCGGATTTTTCATATAGTCGGCGTTGACAAATTTTTTCACAGATTGTGACTCTGTAATTGCATTCTTTCTTCTGTCAGTTATCAGCTGTTGCTTTTAGCTTGCTTTAGAAAAATAGTGTAAAAAAAGTATATTTGATTAAAGTTCATTCTAACTTTTATTAAAAATGCATTTACTTTCTTTTAAAAAATCCGCAATTACTTTTTGGGCAACCGTACACCCTCATACTATGGTGGAGAGTATAAAAAGGATATCAGTACAATAGTATCAGCGGCTACACGGGTTACAAATTGTCAGCAGTGGTTATCCCCTCCTAATTCAGGGGATTTTTGTGAGGTACTATGCACGTAAAAGCTTCTTCATCGGCCCTTAAAAGGAGGTCCCTAATCATTGAGCTATAAATTCGAATCAGACAGCAACCATTGATTTGTGAGAAGTTTGCCCTGTTCCTTAATGGAATGTTAATGGGCAAATTTGTATTTGCACTTTCTATAAAAAGCCTAAAATCAAATTTCTTTAACTTTTATATGAAAGCTATTTTTATACCCACCACCGAAGGATGGGGGTATATTCATTTTGTCATTCCGTTTGCAACACATCGAAATATCCATTTCCGACCCTATAAAGTATATATATTCTTGATCAGCGTAAAAATCTAAGACGATCTAGCCATGTCCGTCCGTCTGTCCGTCTGTCTGTTGAAATCACGCTACAGTCTTTAAAAATAGAGATATTGAGCTGAAATTTTGCACAGATTCTTTTTTTGTCCATAAGCAGGTTAAGTTCGAAGATGGGCTATATCGGACTATATCTTGATATAGCCCCCATATAGACCGATCCGCCGATTTAGAGTCATAGGCCCATAAAAGCCACATTTATTATCCGATTTTGTTGAAATTTAGGACAGTGAGTTGTGTTAGGCCATTCGACATCCTTTGTCAATTTGGCTCAGATCGGTCCAGATTTGGATATAGCTGCCATATAGACCGATCCTCCGATTTAGGGTCTAAGGCCCATAAAAGCCACATTTGACATGTTTCTTTAATTTGGTGCAGATTGGTTCAGATTTGGATATAGCTGCCATATAGATCGATCCTCCAGTTTAGGGTCTTAGGCCCACAAAAGCCACATTTATTATCCGATTTTGATGAAATTCGGGGCAGTGAATTGTGTAAGGCCCATCGACATCCTTCGTTAATTTGGCTCAGATCGGTCCAGATTTGGATATAGCTGCCATATAGATCGATCCTCCGATTTATGGTGTAAGGCCCACATTCATTATCCGATTTTGCTGAAATTTGGGACAGTGAGATGTGTTAGGCCCTTTGACATATTTCTTCAATTTGGTCCAGATCGGTTCAAATTTGGATATAGCTGCCATATAGACCGATTTCTTGATTTATGGTTTTGGGCCCATAAAATACTCATTTATTGCCCGATGTCCCTGAAATTTGCAACAGTGAGTTAAGTTAAGCCCCTTTACATACTTCTGCAATATCGCACAGATCGGTCCATATCTAGGTTTTAGGTTTTGGGGCCATAAAAGATGCATTTATTGTCCGATGCTGAAATTTGAGACAGTGAGTTTGGTTAGGCTCTTCGACGTCCTTCTTCAATTTTGCCCAGATCGGTCCAGATTTGAATATAGCTGCCATATAGACCGATCTCTGGATTTAAGGTTTAGGGCCCATAAAAGAGGCATTTATTGTCCGATTTCGCCGAAATTTGGGACAATGCTTAGTGTTAGGCTCTTCGACATGTTTATGCAACTTGGCCCAAATCGGTCCAGATTTGGATATAGCTGCCATGTAGACCGATATCTCGATTTAAAGTCTTGGCCCCATAAAAGGCGCATTTATAATCCGATTTCACTGAAATTTGACACAGTGACTTATGTTCGGCTTTTCGACATCCGTGTCCTATATAGTTCAGATCGGTATGAGGTATATGAGTATAAGGTATGAAATTTTTACCGAATTTTGATGAAAGGTGGTTTACATATATACCCGAGGTGGTGGGTATCCAAAGTTCGGCCCGGCCGAACTTAACGCCTTTTTACTTGTTTACTATAATTTTCTATTTCACCTATTTTTTGTAAGGCTATTTATTTCTGTTTTGTGTTTGGTTTGTAAGTTTTTTTTTTAACTTTCAACCAGCCTATGCTGTTCAAAGTTTGCAAAAACCGCTTCCATCAAATTTTGTCCAAATTAATAACTAATAGAAAGATATAGTTGCGGTTACATCTAAAAGATTGGAATTTGAATCATTTTGATAAAAAATATTTTTGGCAGCAAGTCTGAAAGTTTGTTTTTAGCATAATTTACTAAATGGAATACTGTGGCACTAACAAATTACAAAAGTTATTTTTTTCATAATCAATTTGGAATATGATAAATTGGAAACATATGGCGCCACTTACATTGATATCTCTTGGTGAGTGTGAAATGTTTAAAGAAATAGAAAGTGTTGTTCATCACGTGAGTTTATAGCTACCACTGTGAGATGGTGGTAAAGTAATATTGTCATTCGGTTTTTAACAATTCGATATATAGATAAAGAACCCTATAAACTATTTGCATTGTTAAAAGTCGGTCCAGCCATGACCCTACTTCCACGATGTAATTCATTGCAAGAATCAATGTGCAAAATTTCTGCAATATTGGATAAGGTTTCCGTCTTCTTGATTAACTATAGTTAAACAAGAATTAAATTTCTAAAATGGGTTCATTTCTGGGTCTATATCCTAACATAGAACCATTTGGACCACTTACAAGACCAATCAATCTACACAAAAAAAATTGTATTTGTCCAAAGTGCAGGCAAAAGTGCAGTTTTCTGGGAAAATGGCAAACCAAATCAAATTTGTATTATTAATTATTTCATTAGTATGTGTTTGAGCCCAAAATTCCCTTTGAGTACCATTTACCCTATAATTGGTGTCATTTCACTTTGGTAGGGCAAGGGCCCTTGTTATGGGGGTACAAAAAAATATTCGATTTTTGCAAATTTCCCTGTTCTCTGCACTTTAGCCTTGACCAAAATTTCTTTCGAAATTAACTCGTTCGAAAAATAACGTACTCCTAAATTTAATTTTATAGCAACCCATATCAAATCAAATCAAAACGTTCAAAAAATTTTTTATTTAATCATTTTTCAAATTGCTTTTGAATTATAAGTTGTGCCCTTCCTTTATTTCGCCCTAAGGAAGCCTTTTGTTCAAAATAGAATCAAGCAAAAGTCTCCTTATTACCAAGGCGTATTTAATACGCCTTGCTTATTGCAAACAACTGTTATGTCTAGAACACCCCTAGCTGTCCTAAAGATTTGATTGATTTTTATAACAACAAGTAAAAGCGCTTTAAGTTCGGCCAGAGAGAATCTTATATACCCTTCACCATGGAACGCATGTGACAAGTTCTTTGAATGACTTTTGCAAATATATGGGAACTATATCATGTTATAAGTTATATATGGACCGTATATGTCATGGCAGTTAGAAATCCTACAAATATGCCACGTTCATAATTTCATCCAAATCGTTTAGTAATAGCGCCCTCTAGAGGCTCATGAAGTCAAAGCGGGCGATCTGTTCAAAGGCAGCTATATCAGGTAAATAACCATTTTAGACCTTACTTAGCACGGCTATTGGAAATTATAGCAAAACACTACATGCAAAATTTCACTGAAATTAGTTGCGCCCTCAAGAGGCTCAAGAAGTCAAATCGGGAGATAGATTAATGTGGCAGCTATATCAGGTTATAGACGGAGTTGGACCATACTTGGCACGGCTGTTGGAAGTTATAACAAAACACTGCATGCAATATTTCAGTCATATTGGATAATAGTAATACAAATAAAATACAAATTGCGCCCTGTAGAGGCTCAAGGAGATAAATCGAGAGAACGGTTTATATGGGAACTATATCAGGTTATTGGACGATTTGGCCCATACTTGGCACAGCTGTTGGAATTCGCTGCAAAACACTGCATCGTATAGCAATAGCGCCCTTTAGAGGCTCAAGAAGTGTAATCGGGACATGGGTTTATATGACAGCTATATCAGGTTAACAACCGATTACGACCGTACGACCGGCACGGCCTTTGGAAGTTATAGCAAAGCACACCATGTAGAATTTCAACCGAATCGGATAATAATTGCGTCCTCTAGAGGCGCAAAATGTTATATAGGGAGATCGGTTTACATGGGAGCTATATCAGGTTATAGACCGATTTGGACCGTACTTGGTAGAGATGTTGAAATTCAAAACACTGCATGCAAAATTTCAGCCAAATCGTATAGTAATAGCGCCCTCTAGAGGCTCAAGAAGTTTAATCGGGAGATGGGTTTATATGGCAGCTATATCAGGTCAACAACCGATTACGACAGTACTTGGCACGGCCTTTGGAAGTTATAGCAAAGCACACCAAGTAAAATGTCAACCTAATCGGATAATAATTGCGTCCTCTAGAGGCGCAAAATTTTATATACGGAGATCGGTTTACATGGGAGCTATATCAGGTTATAGACCGATTTGGACCATACTTGGTAGAGATGTTGAAATTCAAAACACTGCATGCAAATTTTCAGCCAAATCGTATAGTAATAGCGCCCTCTAGAGGCTGAAGAAGTTTAATCGGGAGATGGGTTTATATGGCAGCTATATCAGGTTTTAAACCGATGCGGACCATAACCGCCATATACGTTACAAATCATAGACAAGGTCACTGTGCAAAATTTCAGCCAAATCAACCTCTAGGGGATGAAGAAGTAAAAAAAAAAACATTTTTGGCAAGTATGTTAGAAATCATAGAAAATCTCACTATGCCAAATTTCAACCAAATCGGATAAGAATCAATAAGTAAAATCGGGAGATCGGTTTATATGCGAGCTATATCAGGTGATAGACCGATTTAGGTCATACTTGGCACAGCTGTTAGAAGTCATAGCAAAACACTTCAAGCTAAATTTCAGTCAAATCGTATAAAAACCATCGCCCTCTAGAGGCTCAAAAAGTCAAATTGGGAGATCGGTTTATATGAAGCTATATCTGGGTTTGGACAGATTCGGACCATAATCGGCACGTGTGTTACAAATTATAGACAAGGTCGCTATGCAAAAATTCAAAAAAGCTGATAACAATTGCGCCCTCTAGAGGTTTAAGAATAAAATCTGGATATCGATTTATATGGAAGCTTAATCAGGTCATACACCGACTCAGAAAATATTTAGCAAGTATTTTGTTGGATAAGAATTCCACGCTCTAGATGCTCAAGAAATAAACGGTGGATTTCGGTTTATATGGGAGCTATATCAGATGATAGACCGATATAGATCATACTTGGCACAGCTGTTGGAAGTCATGGCAGAACACTACATGCAAAATTTCACCCAAATCGTATCAAAATATAGCCTTCTAGAGGCTCAAAAAGGCAAATCATTTTATATCGCAGTTATATCAGGTTTTGAACTGATTCGAACTACAATGGGCACGTATTTTACAAATCATAGACAAAGTCACTATACAAAATTTCAGAAAAATCAGATAACAGTTACGCCCTCTAGAAACTCAAGATGTAAAATCGGGAGTTGGTTTATATGGCGGTTATATCAGGTTTTGGAGCGATTCTGACCATAATCGGCACGTATGTTACAAATCAAAGACAAAGTCACTATGCAAAATTTCAAAACAATCAGATAACAATTACGCCCTCTGGAGACTCAAGAGGTAAAATCGTGAGATCGGTTTATAGGGGAGCTATATCAGGTTTTGGACCGATTCGGCACGTATATTACAAATCATAGACAAGGTCACTATGCAAAATTTCACCCAAATCAGATAACAAATACGCCCTCTAGAGGTTTAAGAAGTGAAATCGGGAGATCGATTTATATGGAAGCTTAATCAGGTTATACACCGACTCGGACCATATTTGACAAGTATTTTGTCGGATAAGAATTACGCCCTTTAGAGGCTCAAGAAGTAAAATCGGGAGATCGGCTTATATGGGAGCTATATCAGGAGATAGACCGATTTAGACTCAACTTGGCACAGCAGTTGACAGTCATACCAGAACACTACATGCAAAGTTTTAGCCAAATCGTATAAAAATAGCGCTCTCTAGGGGCTCAAAAAGTTAAATCGGGAGATCGGTTTATATGGCAGTTATATCAGGTATTATAAAAATATCGCCCTCCAGAGGCTCAAAAAGTCAAATCGGGAGATTGTTTTTTTTTGAACCGATTCGAACTATGATCGGCACGTATGTTACAAATCATAGACAAAGTCACTATGCAAAATTTCAGAAAAATCAGATAACAATTACGCCCTCTAGAGGCTCAAAAAGTAAAATCAGGAGATCGGTTATATCAGGTTTTGGAGCGATTCTGACCATAATCGGCACATATGTTACAAATCATAGACAAGGTCACTATGCAATATATCTGCCAATCGGATAATAGTTATGCTCAAGAAGTAAAATACAGACCATTCTTGGTAAGTATGTGTAAAATCGGCAGAACGGTTTATATGGGGGCTATATCAGGTAATAAATCGATTAAGACCATACTTGGCACAGCTGTTGGAAGTCATAGCAAAACACTACATGCAAGATTTCAGCCAAATAGTATAACAATAGCGCCCTCTAGAGGCTCAGAAAGTCAAACCGGAAGATAGGTTTACATGGCAGCTATATCAAAACATGGACCAATTGGGCCCATTTACAAACCCAACCGACCTGCACTAATAAGGAGTGTTTGCGCCAGACGATAAGGTGTTTATGTACTTTGTTGGGTCTCAGATCATCATTATTTCGATGAGTTACAAACGAAAAGACAATGTTAGTTTACCACCATTCTATGGCGGAGGGTAAAAAAACTAAGTAGAATAGTAAACTACGATTGACTTAATCGAACCAATAAACCATTTATAATTGGCATGCCATTTCGAATCTCTATTATCGAAGAAGAAGGTTAAAAAGGGGGTTTATTATAGTCTTTCATGCAAACCAACATTAAAACCCTTCCTACATATAATACAAACAAAGGTCAATTATCAAAATCCCACCAAGGGAATTCCTTAAAGCACTGAACAATCAACAAGCCATAAGAAGTAAGGCGGGCGAAAGGGCACGTTCACAATCGCAGCCAAGGAAACTGTTGCTATTTGGAATAAACGTATCTACTCAGCCAAAAGGCAAAGAACATAACATGTGCTGTTATTTCAATTTAGTTGAGACGACTCATGAAGGATAGCAGACAGTTTTCACAACCATAAACGAAAAAAATATAAACTTTTAAAGTGACATTAAACAAAGAAAAAAAAATATTTAAAAAAATCTAGAAATGAATTGTGAATCGAAATTGCCCACCATCACCGAGGTGGAGCAGAAACCCACCCCCACCAAAGACCTTGTGGAGAGTTTACAATTTGAAACCTCATCACCTGCTACTTCCACCAAACATTCAGAGTCACCACCAGAAATGTACTCGAAAAATACTGAAGATGAACAGGATGAAATTGTCACCATTGAAAATGTTACGGTCAAATTTCGTTTGGCCATAAATCAGGTTATAGCTCAAGTCTATCCGAATTGTATGACTTTGGGAGAGGTTAAAGTCGATATAGGACGTCGTTTTGAAGTGGCTCCCGAACTTTTGGTATTGGCACAAAATAATCGCATTCTCCCGGATGAGTATCGCATACGTGAAACGGAAAATGATGATTTTGGCATACATGAGTATGCTTTATCTTTAAAATCTTTAGAGAAACGTAAGAGTTTAACAACAGTCGCAGCCAGTGGCACCGCTACGGATGAAGAAAAGGAACGTGAACCTAAATTAGATTTGGAAGTGTATTATAAGTAAGTCTTAAGGAGCTTAAGAAAAAAAGTTGAAGTTAAAGCAAGTCATCGTTAATTTCAGTAAACATCGTCTACCGGATTTCATTACGGTCTACATACCTCCAGAAGATTCTCGCAATGGCAAGCCAAAGAACATCGTTGTGGAAATACAAAATAAGGCCATTTCCAAGCCATTTCTTTGTGGATATTTGGATAAGAGCACAGGTGAGTATATACAACAACAAAATAGTCTACAGAAGGTTTCTCTTTAATTGACGCTTAAGGGCTAAACAAGTAGAAACATCAAATAAAAATTTAAGCTTCTAAGGAAGTGAAATTCGTAAAAAGGTTTGTATTGGAGCCAAGTCTGTTTAGGGACCTATCTGTATGGTATTTGGTGTGAGTGTTGGAGAGGACGAAGGAATCTTTTATATGGGAGATTGAGTCAAATCTGAACCGATAGGGCCTCTTTTCAATCCCCACGTTATTCCATAGAGGATAAAGATATAGAAGGAAGATAAAGGTTGGCCGATACGAGTTGCTAAGTCCTGTGAACAGAAAGATTTCGATTTCCAACAAGGTCAAATACTTGCGAGTGATCTTGGATAGGAAACTGAACTAAAAGTGCTACATCTACAATCGTACGCAGAGGACTCATGGATGTTCGGTAGAATGTAGACGTGCTGTAGGATCGAAATAAGGCCTAAATATGAAAGTAGTCCCCTAGCGACAGGAACGATACGATCTAATTACAAGCAAGTGATTAGATCAATACTAACTTACGTCTCGGTAGTTTGATGGACAGCAATAAAGAGGAAGTACAACATAAAGTGCATTGTTGGCATATTGTAGGCTCGAAATTGTGCCTGAGCCCGAAGATAGTATACTGGTAGGACTGGATAGTGATAAGGTGAATACTCACTTACGGCTCGGTAGTTTGGGGAACGGCGATGTAGAGGAAGTGCAATATAAAGACATTGGAACAGGTTCAAAGAACATGTTTTCTTAGCATAGACGGGCGATGAGAACCATCCTTTCTAGGGCACTGAAGCCAATTCTAGATGTCCGAACCATTGACTTACATATGAGGTAAGAGACTTAAGACTGTGAGAAGTTTGCCCCTGTCCTTAGTGGAATGTTCATGGGCAAAATGTGCAATTTTTGACTATGGCAGAGTATGAGACTTAGGGCAGGAAATCCAAGGAGAATATAATTAACCTGAATGGATTAGAAAATTTTTCGAAACGAATATCTGAGACATCAGTAGAGTGCGAGACACTAGTGCCAGCGACGCAATCTTAGTTTGACGGAGCTCTGGTATTGCCATCTCGAGCTTATGAGATGAAGAACTATTTAGTTTGGGCATATACATTGACGGACCAAAGACTGGGTTCTCCTGCCGGCTGCCTGACCACGACACGGTCCTGCAGGCGGAAATCCGGGCTATTACGATATGCGCTCGATGATAAAGTTTGAGATGAGAACTAAATAGTTTGGGCATATATATTGGGGAACCAAAGACTGGGTTCTCCTGCCGGCTGCCTGACCACAACACGGTCCTGCAGGCGGAAATCCGGGCTATTACGGCTATGCATTCGATGGTAAAGTTTCAAAGAGAAGACGTGTAATGTAAACGTATTTACGACAGTAGCTTCGCCATGGGTTAATAGCAATCAGAAAGGTAAGGTCATGAACGGCCCTGGAGAGTAAAAAGGAGATTAACGGCTTCTCTAGGTAGACACAAACTGCAATTTCTGGGTGCTGGCGTAAGGAGGAATCAGATAGCTGATGTCTTGGCTGCAAGAGCCAGAGGATGGTGTCGAAAAACTTGCCTTTTACGATGACGCAGACTGAGTTAATGGCAAAGGCAACGAGCGTAGCACTGTGTAAAAGTGAAACAGTCGAAAGGACGACGAATATCCTAGGAAGAGATTCGGATCGTGAGAAGACGAGGCTATTATTGAAAAAAAGTAAGAAGGCGATCAGAATAGTTTTCAGTATCCTAATGGGTCATTTAGGACATGAACTCGCTTATGCAGAATAAGTGCATCAATTGATATGAGAGCCGGCTCAATTATTGCTTTGCTCCAATTTCTCAGACACTATATGCACTTCGGTAGCTATGTTACTTATAACGCCTTTCAGGCGCTCTCTTCCTCTTTCAGTCTTTTCTGAACTATTGTTATATATGCGTCTATCGCGTTCAAGATCTCCTCCGATTCTAGTATGACGGTTACTATATTGTCTGCCATGAACCGTTTGTTTATGGAGGACTCCAACATGTTTCGACCCATGGCAAACCTGGGACTTGCGAATACCGCATGTTTTGAGTCTTCATTCATTGTAGAACATGTTGTGCACAATGTAGAGGTGTAATATCCGAAGTGATACAGATAGCATCTATTTATCTGTCCATCTGTCTGTCTGTGCATCCGTCAGTCTCTCTGTCGATCCGACCATCTATCTGTCTGTCCATCGGCCTGTCTGTTTGTTTGTCTATCCATCTGTCTATTTGTCCACTTGTCTTTTTGCCTATCCATTTATCTGTCTGTCTGGCGATCTGTCAATGGCCATCTGACCAATCGGTTAGTCTGTCTGTCTGTCTACATGTCTGTGTACCTGTTTGTCTGCGTGTCTGTCTATCTATCTGTCTGTCTATCTGTCTGCCTATCTGTCTGCCTCTCTGTCTGTCTATCGGTCTATCTATCGGTCTGTCTACCTGTCTGTCTATCTGTTTATCTGTCTATGTTGATCGTTTTGGATTGCAAATGGGCCATATCGTTTCAGGTTTGGACGAATTCTAACGCAATTTGCTCAAGAAACCATGGGTCTAAAATCAAAATCGAGCTCCAGTTTTTAATGACTTAGTCTGTCCGTTACTAATTTTCGGATATGCCCAGACGAAAAGGATAAATCCGGAAACCAGACGAAGCTAGAACCTACGAATGGTGTCTGGTCTGCTCGGTACTGAAGCTACGTCCGCATGCAAAACATATTAAGTCGGATGGCCGGACAATGGAGAGAAATTATGGGTTGCCAGATTACCTCATTTACCAGAACAGATTACGCAATAGAGATATCTGGCAAACTACTGCAAGCACCCAATTTCAAAGTTGAGGCATTCTCATTCACCGCGAAACCACAAAATATTAAGCTAAAGATCTGCTGGTCTGTTCGATTCTGTAGCTTCGTTCGGCATGCAAAACATATGAAGCCGGATTGCCGGTTAATGTAGAATAATTATGGGTTGCCAGATTACGTCATTTACCAGAACAGATAACGCAATGGAGATATCTGGCAAACTACTGCAATCATCCATATTTAAAGTTCAGGCATTCTATTTCTCATTCACCATGAAACCGCAAAACATGGAGCTATAAATCTCCTCTCACAACGCCTGTCCTGGTGGTTACCTAGGAAGAATACCTGAAACTCGTGATTGGTATTAAATCTCTATGTACAAAGCGGTTGTTGCCGAACATTAGGGACGGCCGTCAGCTTTATAAACTGTGAAGCAACTACCAATCGGTGATATATTTCTTCTTGCCTGTGTTAGAAACATAGTATGGTCAGATGAGTTTATGCATTATGTCTCATCAGCCTAACGCCTCCCGCCTTAAATAGTTTAAATGACACTCCATCGACTCCTACTGCCTTGTTGTTACTCTGTCAGGTTGCTGCTACTCTGACCTTATTCCGGCGATATACATTCTCTACCGTCATAATCGATTGGTTCTTTGATATCGCTTACTAGCTGTTCTTTCCATATCTAAAATATACCATCTATATTCGTTACCAGGTTTTATTCTTTCTCTCTGCAATAGAATGCGTTTGTATCTAAGCTATCAGTTTAAATGTTTAATTCTTTGGTAGATTTTTCAAACTTCATTCTGACTCCAGAATGACTGACTACGTGGTTGCAATTCTCTCTTCTTCCTGTTGAGTAGACGTTTTTCCTCCCTACTTATGTCTTGATATCTCTGATTTATTTGGCTCGTTGCTACTGATTGTTCTGTATGTCTATTATTTTGACACTCCAAGTTGTACGTGGGTTCCTTGCTCCTGATTTATAGATTTTGAGGGATTTTCCATGGACTGGGTAATGGTTTGAACATAACTTTATTATATATCTTTCGTATATTTTAAAAGGCATTGAATATTTGGATGCATTTACCCAGACGGGACCATTCATCAACAAATGCAAGGTTGATTGCCAACTTTCGCGGGATACACAGACATTTGAACATAAAGTGAAATTGGTTGTAAGTAAATATTTTTAAAGGTACCTCAATGTACGATTAAGTATAGACCTCGTCTAAGTATCTTCTAATAATTTCTCCCTACCATTAGGACACAATGCATGATCAAACATCCCAATGTTGGCTAGATGGCAACAATGTCCGTTATTGGTCAGAGGCTACCGATTATACCATAACCGCAGGAGATTATGTCTCATATGCTCAACAAGAAAGGGCCAAGAATCGAATTGGCAAAATACAATTGATACAACGCAATTTTCGTCGTTACAAATGGATGAAATGGATGCGTGAATGTGCCCAAGAACATAAGTAAAACACCTAACATACATATCAGCCTTCATTTCATTTAAATAAATTCCTTTCCGTAGACGCCTTGTAACCAATCGTTTGGCTGAAGAAGAAACATTTCAAGAAGTACAAGAACGACGCATTAAACGTGAAGAAAGAGCCAAACAATTTCCCCGAACCCAAGATGATTTCGATTTGCTACATGGCGAGGTGCAAAAATGGAAATTGGCTGAATTGAAACGCATTGCCAGCATGTATGAGGGACCTGCGCGAGTGGCTGAAGTCAATATCCTGCTGGACAAGGAGATACAGTTGCTAAATGGCATAGAGCGTCAGCGCCAGGTGGTATTTGAAGCTATGAAAGATTTTCGCCAGCAACAAATGCTAAAGAAAATGGGAGAACCCATACAATGGATAGGTTATGGAGGTAATTGATTTCATTTATAATAATTTTTCTGCCATTATCGTTTTTTACCTATTTTTCAGATACTGTAGTCACTGTGGATCTTTTAAGAACTCAAAGGGTGCGCTTTTTAACAGAAATTTACAATGATTTACAAAAACCTCTTAAAAAAGCCCAACGTCTGGAATTGATAACCAAAGTCAGACAAATTCTGGTGAATGAGCAGGATTTTCCCGATTTTGGAGAGGTGTGTAAGATTTTTTTTTGTAATATGTTATTTACTATATGGTTCTTTGATAGCTTTTTGATTTGTTTGACCGTGAACGTAACCTGCTGGTCTACACCAAACATTGTGATGTGGAAATCCTACGCAAGCGGCAAAATGTCCTTTTCGTGGAATTGATCAAATTTGACAGAGAACCTAAGCAGCATAGTAAGTAGAAGAAATCTCTATGAGAGTTGTTATTATTGAGCCTCTAGAGGGCGGAATTTTTATACGATTTGGTTGAAATTTTGCTGATATGGTCTGAGTCAGATTCTACTTCTTGAGCCTCTAGAGGGCGTAATTCTTAACCGATTTGACTGAAATTTTGCATAGTGACCTTGCCTATGATTTGTAATATGCATACCCGATAATGGTCTGAATCGGTTCAAAACCTGATATAGCTCCCATACAAACCGATCTCCCGATTTTAATTTTGGGCCTCTAGAGGGCGCAATTATTTTCAGATTTGACTGAAATTTGGCATAGTGACATTTTCTATAATCTCCAACATACTTGCCAAATATGGTCTGAGTCGGAATATAACCTGATATATATCCCATATAAACCGATCTCACAATTTTACTTCTTGAACATGAATTCTTATCCATCTTGGCGGAAATTGCATAGTGTCATTTTCTATGACCTCCAACAAACTTGCCAAATATGGTCTGAGTCAATGCATAACCTGATATAGCTCCCATATAAACCGATCTCCCGATTTTACTTCTTGAACATATAGAGAGCGTAATTCTTATCCGTCTTGGCGGAAATTTTGCATAGTGGCATTTTCTATGACCTCCAACATACTTGCCAAATATGGTTCGAGTCGGTGTATAATCTGACTCAGCTCCCATATAAACCGATCTCCCGATTTTGGTTCTTGAACCTGTAGGGGGCATAATTCTTATCCGACTTGGCAGAAATTTTGCACAGTGCCATTTTCTATGACCTATAACATACTTGTCAAATATGGTTTGAGTCCGTGTATAACCTGACTTAGCTCCCATATAAACCGATCTCCCGATTTTACTTCTTGAGCCTCTAGAGGGCGTAATTCTTAACAGATTAGGTAGAAATTTTGCACAAAGGTATCTACAATGATCTCCAACATCCAAGCTAAGTATGGCCTGTATCGGTTCATAACCTGACATAGCTCCCATATAAACCGATCTCCTGATTTTAATGTTCCCATATAAACCGATCTCACGATTTTACTTGTTGAGCCTCTAGAGGGCGCAATTTTTACCCGATTCGGCAGACTTTTGCATAGTAAAATTTTCTATAACTTCCAACATACTTGCTACATATGGTCTGAGCCGGTGTATAACCTGATATAACTCTCGTGTAAACGGATACCCGAATTTACATCTTTGAGTCTCTAGAAGAAATTTCAGCGAAATCGGATAAGATTTCTCTAAAATTTTGTGACTTTGTCCATGATTTGCAATATACGTCCCTATTATGGTCCGAATCGATCGAAAACCTGATATAGCTTCCATATAAACCGATCTCCCGATTTTAGTTATTAAGCCGCTAGAGGGCGCAATTCTTATCCGTTTTGGTTGAAATTTTGCATAGATTTTGAGATTTTCTATGATCTCTAACATAATTGCCAAATATGGTTTGAGTCGGTGTATAACTTGATATAGCTCCCATATAAACTAAACTCCCGATTTTACTTCCTGAGCCTCTAGAGGATATAAATCTTATCCGATTTGGCTGAAATTTTTGCATACTGACATATTTTATAACCTCTAACATACTTGCTAAATATGGTCTGAGTCGGTGTATAACCTGATATAGCTCTCATATAAACCGATCTCCCGATTTTACTTCTTGAGCCTCTAGAGGGTGTAATTCTTAACCGATTCACTTGAAATTGTGCACAATGGTCTCCAACATCCAAGCTAATCATGTTGTTGTTGTTTT
Source organism: Stomoxys calcitrans (assembly GCF_963082655.1). Taxonomy (NCBI): domain Eukaryota; kingdom Metazoa; phylum Arthropoda; class Insecta; order Diptera; family Muscidae; genus Stomoxys; species Stomoxys calcitrans. Next base: position 101,849,574 of record NC_081553.1, on the reverse strand, counting down.
TGTAGCCACATTTTTATGTGGAGGTGATGATGCTCGTCAAGCTCTTGTAGGTGAGCAAGCCCGTTCCAGTCCAGAAGACCTATCGCCACGGGAACAGCGTGGCCATTGGTTATTTAAAGGCGCCAGAAACTCACCTTGTCATATCGAGCATCATAGGCACTCAGTATTTGTGCAAAAGTCCGATGCCGCTGATTGTCCGCGACTGCCCTTGCAGCTAATCCGTATGGAGCATTCATTTATCCGCAACCTGTGGACGGAACCGGTAGCTCGCAGTTAAGCTTCTCGTGACAACAATGAACACCACACAAATTGGAGCTCAATGTTCCAGCCGGTGTGGTGCTCACAGCTATCTCGTAACAGGTCCAAGCTAATCATAAACTGTTATAGCTTCAATAGCATAGCGGTTCTTACCATTATAATTTTTTTTTGCCTATAAAGAGATACCGGGCAAAGAGACTGGGTATTAACAAACTTATTCCCTTTGTGGGCATAAGGTTTGCCCGTGATCAGTTTGTTTTGCGATTTGCGCTACGGAGGCCACCGCAGAGGTTTGCATGTCCGCCTTCGACGCTGAACGCCTGGGTTCGAATCCTGGCGAGAACATCAGAAAAAATGTTCAGCGGTGGTTAGCTCCTCCTAATGCTGGCGACAATTGTAAGGTACTACACCATTGGGTATGGCCCCCTTGTATAAACTTCTCAACAAAGAGATGTCGCATTGCGGCACGCCGTCCGGACTCGGCTAAAACAGGAGGCCCCTTCTCATTGAGCTAAAACTTGAATCGCACAGCACTCATTGATATGTGAGAAGTTTGCGGCTGTTCCTTGATGAAATGTTCATGAGCAAATTTGCAATACACTCATATAGCCTACTATAGCTTTCAGATCATCACAAGATATCACATCAGATAATTCTTTTTTGTAAATATGTCATTTGTTTTCTCATTTTATTTACAGAACAAGGAAATCGCATGTGTTGGGTTTGCAAACAAGTCAAACCCTATTCCCAATTTGCCATACGTACGCGTCAATCCCAAGTGGATACATGTAAGAAATGCTATTATCTAAAGGTAAGGAATTATTGAAAAATAAACGTTAGTATATTTCCACATTAGTGTCAATAAATTCTGATTCTCTGATTCGCAGGTGGCCTCAACGGAAAATGTTGTTTACACAGCCATTTTAAGATCCATACAACGCGATGAACGCAAAAAGCATTGTAGCAGTTCAGTGGCTTTTATCATGCAAGTGGATGATATACGCCACATTGTGGATCAAATATGGCATGGTCACTCGGTGTTGAGTAAATGCAATAATTTGGCAAGATTAAGGTGAGTGAAAACGAAAAGGGAGTAAATTGTGTAAACACCACCCTATATAGGATTGATGACCTAGGGATTTTTTTTTAATAATACCATAAGATTCAGATCTTTGTTCTCATTAAGAATACATATTCTTAATCGCAACAAGAATCTAAGAATATTTAGCGATGACTGCGTGCCTGTCTATCTGTAGCATTCACCCTACTTTTTTTAAATAAAGCTCTAAAACTTCAACTTGTGGCAGATAGTTGTATTATTCAGAGGCTGGTTAATTCGAAGATGAGCTAAACGGCCATGAATCGACGAGAACTCTCGACACCAACCATTTAAAATAATTTCTTTAGTTATTGATGTACATGGTTGCGTATAATTATTGTTCGATAATAATACCCTCATGCGCCATACCTCATACGCCACCATGGTCATTCATGTTCTTACGAACTTGTATTGATGAATGCGCTCTACTCTCCCGTCCTAATAAGAGTTGGGGGCATAGGCCAGCAAGATGCACTGGATGTTTACAGCTGTGATTCAACCAATTCTTACCTATGGGTGTTTGGTTTGTGATCAAGCTATTGAAAGAGGATATGTACGAACGATAATTGGGAAGTGCGACTTTCTCTGAAACAGAGGTTGATGAAAAGATTTTGCAGATGAACTGGCTAGGATTGGATCACAGGATGGACAGAGTTCATTTTACGAAATAAGCGAACCTCTCCCAGGTCCTTAGGATTAGTGGCTTATTTTTGGCGATGAGGAGAATGTACCTTGTTGTCGGCAAAACTCAAAAACACATGCATTGGGAAAAAGTACAGCTTATAGACAGGGTTGTCGAGCGTGGTTAATGTGGTAAATATATCATAGAGGCGTTTTCGGAATAAATATATAACAACGCACGGCCCTTGAAGCCACCACACCTAATATGGTTGAAAAGTCTTCTAACCAAAGACAGAACGCGTCCCATAATGGTTGGTGTGACTTTCCTTTTCCTTTTGCCTAAAAATCCCCGATCATTGAGCTCGTCTCGTAAGGGAAACAAATAAAAACTGTGAAATTTAATGATCTTCGCCCTAACAGGCAAAAAAACTTGAAAATGAAAAAAACTCTGTTTTGCTGGCTAGAAAAGAACCACTGATGATGGACTGAGTCTTTTGAGAGTATTTTGACACAATTGAGTATTGAGTATTTTGGCATCATTGAGCTTAAACATTAATCGGACTGCACTCATTGATATGAGAGAAGTATCTCCTGTTCCTAAATGGAATGTTCAAGGGAATTTTAGTTAGTAGATGCTTTCCATGGTAACTGTGAGAATAATGCGAGGACCTCGTGATAGGAGTTTTTAGAAATTCGGAAACTATACAGATACTGGGCAAGAATTCGAACGATTACGTATAATGTTGGCAATCAGGTGGTGCGGAAGGCACTGGCTTCGGGTCTTTTGAGATCAAAATTTGTAGTGGGAGAAGAACCGTTGTTTTAAAACTAAGGAACATGGAGTTTAACTATAAAGTGTTCATACTACTAACTGCTAGGCACTTCCCAGGTTGCTTGGACGTGGCAGGAAGGTTGGTGTGCCCAAATAGTATCGAAGTCCCTCAGATACAACACAGTGCCAAGACACTGTCGGGTTGAGGTAGTCTGGACATTGTATTCGGATGAATCCTAAAAGTCAATGGGCATGGATTGTCTGCGGGAATTTGGATGTGAGCGTGTCACTTTGGCGGCCTTGTTGGACATAGACAAAACAAATTTGCCCACGAATATTCCATTAAGGAACAGGGGCAAACTTTTCATATATCAATGAGTGCTGTCCGATTACAATTTAAGCTCTATGATAAGGGGACTCCTTTTAATTGCTGAGTCCGAACGGCATGTCGCAGCGCGACACCTCTTTGAGGAGTAGTTTTTTCATGGCTGACATACCATTTTTTCAAATGGCATAGTTCCTCACAATGTCGCCAGCATTAGGAGGGGATTAACAACCGCTGAAAATTTTTTCTGATCTTCTCGCCAGAATTCGAACTTAGGCATTTAGCGTTATAGACAGACATTCCAACCTCTGCGCTACGGTGGCTTCCTTGGACATGGAAGGAACTTTTAATAAAGCGAAGTTGGATTCCACAGATGGCGCTCTGATAAATGTGGTAACCCTCCTCTTTTGGTGAATTCGATTGATACGATGCCGAAGGGATGGATAATCAATACGGAGATTCCGTTTAGGAAGATTGTGCCTAGAGGAAGTCCGCAAAAAGGGGTTTATCCCCTTATTTGTAGCTTTTGTGGCTATCAACGGAATTTTCAGCTCTTTCGCGAAGAAAAGGGCGAAGATCGTTGCCTTCCCGGATGACGTCGTCATCATGGCGGGTGGCCGATTCCTTTCTACTATTATGGATCTCGTTCAGAGGGGGATGAGAAAAATGTCTGGATGGGCGAGGGCCAACGGGCTTAACATTAACCACTAGAAAGACTTAGCTGGTGCTTTTCACCAGGAAGAGAAAGCTGGGAATTTTCGGTAGACTTGTCTGGATGGGGCGGAGCTGCAGCTCTCCCCGTACGACAAGAAACTGGGCTTGATTCTTGACCAGAGACTAAGCTACAAAAGGTACATGAAAGAAAGCGTCAAAAGGGGACTGAATGAGCATGAGTTGGTCACCGTGGCGCCAAATCATACAAGGCGTTGGGCCCCGACGGAATCTCTACATTGATGTTGAAGAATCTGGATTTACCTGGAGTTGAGTACCTTACTACTATACTCTACCTGTCTTTTAACACTCTTATAGTTCCCGATGTCTGGAAAATGGGCACAGTGATCCCGCTACTGAAGCCTGGAAAGGACCCGAGTTTGGGGGAGTCGTACAGACCGATCTTCCTTCTCTCACCAGTAGCAAAGACGCTTGAGGCATTACTCCTCCCGAGCCTAGTAGGAGAATTGCCATTCGCCGAGCATCAACATGGATTTCGAAGACTGCGTAGCACAACAACTGCTTTGCATGTCATCACCGCACACATTTGCCCTGGCTTCAATCAGCCCAAGCCATGTGATAGGACTGTCTTGTGGAACTGAACCTATCGAAGGCATTCGACACGGTCAGCCATGTCAAACTAATTGAGGACATCGCCAACACGTCCCTCCAGCCAGGCCTGAAACATTGGGTCCCAAACTATCTGTGTGGTCGTCAATCATTTGTGGAATTTAGGGATAAGAAGTGGAGGCACCATAGAGTGAAACAGGGAGTCCCCCAAGGTGGGGTGATATCTCCGGCACTGTTTAACCTCTACTTATCCTTCATTCCACCCCCTCCAGACGGCATAGAGATCGTATCATATGCGGACGATTGTACGATCATGGCATCAGGCCCCCCACCCATTGTTGAGATCTGCTTGTTGAACGGTTGAACGTCTACCTCAACGAACTTGCCTCATATATCGCTGCAAGAAATCTGAAGATATCTGCCACCAAATCCTCAGCCACATTGTTCACTACAAATACGCGTGAGGTGAATACTGTGATGGTTGATGAAGAAATGGTCCCGAACATCAAGTGTCCCAAAATATTTGGCTTACACATTCTCCCTATATGCCACAGCGATTTGCGATAATGTAAAAAGTAGAAACAAGGTCCTCAAATCACCTGTTCGCAGCACTTGGGTGCTGACAAAGAAACCTTGCTGAACACGTACAAAGCAATTGGCCGGTCTGTGGTAAGTTATGCAGCGCCAGTGTGCTCTCGTCAGCTCTACGCAATGGAATAATATTCAGATCTGTCAGAATGCCGCCCTCCGAACTGCGACGGACTGTCTCCTAAGTTCTCATGTGGACCACCTCCATCAGGAGACAAAGATCCTACCAGTGCGAAGACATAACTGTGTCAATTACGTTGCAGAAGCAGACACCTCAACTCCTACATAGCAATGATTGATGCCGACGTGCAAGATGTATGTCCCCATTGTAACCAGGGATCGCACGATACACTTCACCTGTTTAACTACCTAGCCAGACCCACTCGACTCAGACCCAGATCCCTGTTGACGTACCCCATCTTAGTCTCAGAGTTCCAGGGTCTTGACACTCAACAGAATCAAGCAGACGAAAGATAGAACACAATAAACTGCAACAACAACAACAGGTTTCAGATAGTGGGATGCTCCATAAACGGAGTAGCTGCAACTGCAGTCGCTGACAATTGGCGGTATCGACTGGAGAGTCTCAGTGGGAAGCCGGACGGCACCGACTCCTTTAATAAATACTGAGAGCCTATGATGCTGGATAAGACAAGGCGAGTTATTGGCGCCTTTAAATAAGCAATGGCCTCCCTGTTCCCGCGGCGATCGGTCATTTGTACCGGAACGAGCTGGCTCGCCTATGGAGTTTGACAAGCATCGCTACCCCCACATAAAAAGTGGCTCAATCTCATGGCAGCCGGTTCTACGCACCGGATTGACCCGATGAGGTCCTTCATCAGCAGGGGCTGTCGCACAGTGGGAGATAATCCAAAAAAAAAAACTAGTAAAAAATATGCCGTGTGAGAACGGTGAGATGAGATCGAGATCGTGTGTAAAACTTCAAGGCCCTAGGTTGTTTGGGCGCTTATGGCAGGCCCCAAAAATTAGTCACCTCGGTATTTTTTTACTGGATAGTACGAACGGAGTCAACCCCATGGCAGCCGGTTGTACGTACCGGATTGACCCGATGAACTCATTCATCGGCAAGGACTGCCGCCTCAGTGTAAGACACTGCTACAACAACAAGGGAGATTCGCACAGACGAATCTTCATTATCTCGGCAATCAGGATAATTTAAACAAGGTCTCCACCAGGTCAAAACTAGTTGTTGTTGTTGTAGTAGCAGTGTGTGGTACACTGAGGCGGCAGCCCTTGCTGATGAAGGAATTCATCGGGTCAATCCGGTACATACAACCGGCTGCCATGGGTCAAAACTAGTCCTCCGCCCCAGTGTACGTCTGTACACTGCACGAATCTCCCTTGTCTCAGCAATTAGGATAATTTAAACAATGTCTCAACCAGGTCAAAACCAAGGTCGCAACCAGGTCGATGATCGTTGAGGCTGGGCTTCAATTCTAAAGCCATGCCACACTTTTTTAAAATTACCTTCAGTACGACACTCACTCCTATGAGAGATGGACATTTACAAATGCTCCGCCCATATGTGTCCACCTTAATCCCAAACACACGACACCTGGTCACCATCCTACTTGACTTATAGACAGATCGGTCACTCAGGACGCACCAAACCCAAGTTGCAAAATTTCTAGATCTGGATGTTTAGCAAACCAAACAAAAAACAAATTGAGGACTAATTCCTCAATTTGAGTTCTTAAACTCAGAGCTCATATTTGTTTCGATTTCGATAATATTCGAAGAGATGAGTTTTATTAGGACTTTCAACGCCCATATCAAATGTTCACCTTTTGTGTTTAGATTTCTAAACATGGGATATTAGTTGATGTGTGTCATGGAAATGTTTTAGCCTTGAGAACGAATAGATAAGATACTTTCCATTTTTTGTTTATTTTAAAGGATAGTTTTAAGGGCAGGCATAAATGTGATAAGAGTTTATATTTTTACCTAGCCAACGCATCGCACAGGGATAAGTGGAAGATAGTTTTTAATGTGCGTAGATAAGGAAATAGTTAGGGATTATCAGAAAACACAGCGGTCTGAATGGCAAGCATATGGCTTGCAGCTGGACAAATTTATTTAGTATCTGCATAGGATGTTTATCGTCTTTGTTTATGATCTTATTTTCCCAAAGTGATTATTTTTAGATTTGCCTGCCTTTCTTAGGATATTTAGTTTGTAGTTAGTTTTAAGTTTATATATAAGGATGAGATTTTGAAGAAATAAATGAGTATCAAAAAAGTACTCCGGGATTAAACTCGTTTTATTCATTTGGTCCTTCGAACCTTCGGTACGGTTAAGTGTGTTTAAAGTAAAAGTTGGTGATTCTTGCAAAGTAGTAAAGAATAAACAAAGATTTAATACACGTATCGAATCAGTGTAAGTGATTTAAAATTGAAAGAAAAATGTTCACAAGGAGTCAATCGGATTCTCTGTTGGAGAAATTGAAAAACCTTGAACATTTGTTGGCAGTAAAAGCAGTTGACCTCGATGTGGAGGAAATGTTACTGCCAGTTGTCAAGAAAAATAGAAAGTGGCTGCAGGAAATCATTGTAGGCTACAACAAGTTAAACAAGGATATCGGAAAGTCGTCCAGTGGGCATGAAGAAGAGGTCCAGGAGCTGCAAAGACGAGTAGAAGAAGCAATTAGCAAAATGGATAAAATTGTGCAAGGGTTTGAGCAGCAAGAAAAAGGAGCCTCAGCCAAAGTGGCAGCTAATCAGGACGCAGAGATAACGCAAGGCAGTGCGGAGAAAAAATTAATGGTAACGCAAGGTGCAGCTGCATTGGCACCTAGCGAACAAACGGCAAATGAGAGTAACACCCAGCCGAGAGATCAGGCAATTAGCAGAGAGCAAGAAAAGCCTGTGTCGAAGCTAAGAAGAAAATTTGAATTGAAGTATAGAACTATTACAAGAAAGCTGGAAGTAATAGAAAGCAGATTGCCAACTGCGAATAAAAGTTATTTAAATATGCAATGGCTGGCGTTGCAATCAGAGTATGGACAACTGGAATCAATAGTGGAAATAATTATTGATGATGATGACGAAGATGATTTAGACATGATTGAAGCTTGGGACTGTATCAGGGAAAGATACGTGGATGTCTGTGTGGAAATTGAAGAACGTGTGGAAACAATGCAAAATACAGGATCAACAAGTTTAATTAGATTGGAAGAGTTAAAAGTGCCCATATTCAGTGGGTATATCAACGATTGGAATTCCTTCAAAGAAATATTTACAAAGTTAGTAGAGGAGGACAGAAGGCTATCGGAAGTCGAAAAATTTTATCGATTTAAAAGTGTGGTGAAAGGTGATGCTGCTCGCTTAATACAACATCTTCAAGTGACAGGGGAGAACTACAGTGCGGCATGGAAGATACTGGAGCAGAGATACGATAACCGGCGGCTGTTATTCTGCACATTGTTTGACAAGATCATCGACCACGGCATAATAAATATTCAGTATAGCAACAGTATAAAGCAGCTATTGGATACGGCTACGGAATCATTACATGCATTGAAAGCTATGGGAATGAAGGTAGACGAGGCAGATCCATTCATTGCTCGGATCCTTATTAGAAAGCTAGATAAGGAAGGATTGCTGAAATATGAGCAATGGGTCCAGAAATCAAAAGAAGTCCAAAGGCTAGAGGATGTCCTGTCTTTTCTGGAGCAGCAATACTTGGCTTTGGAAGCGGTATACAGCAAAAAAGGAAACACGCATCAAAGAGCAAAAACAACACAGTCATACCAAACAACTCAACGATCGTGCGCATTTTGTCAAGCATCAGGACATGGGTTAAAAGAGTGCTACAAATTTTTGAAACTGCAACCAGCTGAAAAAGGTGCGTGGGCACAAAAAATGAAAATGTGCAAAATTTGTTTGAGTCACCCGTCGGAAAAGAAATGCTTCAAATTTAACACCAAGTGCGACAAGTGCGGCGGAAAACATATTACTATGCTTCACGTCGAAGGAAACAAAACGCAGGAAACTCAGAGATCAAACTCCAAAGCTCAATTAACTATGGAAGGCAATGCTGTCACTCTGTTGGCAACAGCACAAATACGAGTAAAGGCTGCAAGTGGTGAGCAAATTTTAATGAGAGCCTTAATCGATCAAGGTTCTCAACGCACTTCAATATCGGAAGAGGCAGCCCAAATACTGAGGTTACCCAGAAAGAAGTTAGTTACAGATTTAGTGGGTCTGGGTAACACGACAGTCGGCAGATCAAAAGCCATCATGCAAATTGAAATCAAACCACGGTTTGAGAGCGATGCGGTTCATGTTATAAATGCTATGGTGTTGTCAACATTATCTTCAGCGCAACCTGATAGAAATTTGAACGTCAGTGTGGAGAGCTGGCGAAATTACTGTTTGGCTGATCCGCTGTTCTATAAGTCCGATAGAATTGACTTATTAATTGGTGCAGATTTATATCATGAAATCATTCAAGAAGGGGTAGTCAAAATTGGCTCTTTGTCTGGACAAGAGACGTCACTTGGTCTCATAATCTGTGGTTGCGTTTGCGGACATGAATCTGGAAATGCCGTGATGGCGGTTACGAAAGAGCTGGAAAGATTTTGGGAGATGGAGGAAGTATGTGAAGATGACGACGTCAAGGAAGATCGATGCGAGCAGCTCTTTACAACAACAACAACAATAAATGAGGATAAGAGATTGGTGGTGAGATTGCCGTTTAAGGAGGATATCGAGTTGGGCGCATCAAGGAAAATGGCGTTAGCACGTTTTTTAAATCTTGAAAAAAGATTGGAAAAGGATGAAAAGTTACAGAAACAATATTGTGCTTTTATGAAGGAGTATTTGGAGATGGGGCATATGAAAAAGGTCTCAAGAAGAAATAGTGGAAAGTACTATTTACCACATCAAGCGGTGATAAGAGAAAGCCATCTTACAACAAAAGTTCGGGTGGTATTTGATGCTTCAGCCAAGACATCGAATGGTAAAAGCTTAAACGACGTACTTGAAATTGGTCCAAAACTACAACAAGATATATTTCAAATTCTATTGAAATGGCGATTATGGAGATTTGTCTTGGTAGCGGATGTGGAGAAAATGTATCGACAAGTGTTAGTAGCAGATAAAGATCAGTCATACCAATGCATATTGTGGCGCGAGAATAAACATATGCCAATTGAGGAGTTTGCGCTAACGACTGTTACCTACGGAACAGCATGTGCTCCATTTCTGGCAAAACGAGCTCTAATTGAAATTGGAAAAGAGTGCAGCGAACGGAATCCAAAGATTCAAGCCATCATAGAAAATGATTTTTACATGGATGATTTGATGACAGGTGCTGATTCAGTACAGGAATGCATTGGAATTCATCATGACATCAGCCAACAATTGGATAAGTTTGGTTTCAAGCTGCGTAAATGGATGTCTAATGAAAATGACATATTGGAGGCAATACCAAATGTTGGCGAAAATCAAGTCATTAGGATTGAGGAAGGCGAAACAATGAAAACGTTGGGTGTTCAATGGGATCCCCATACAGATAATTTTGCTTTCTATTTTCAGATCATTGAAGATAACAAGTTGACTAAGCGGAAGGCGCTTTCCACACTGGCCAAGATATATGATCCTTTGGGTTGGCTGGCTCCTGTAACCATTCTAGCCAAGCTATTCATTCAGCGACTATGGGTAATGGATATGGCATGGGACGACCAGTTAAGCTCTGAGATGATAAAGGAATGGGATGTCATCATGAGGAAATTGCCCGACTTAGCAGAAATCCGAATACCGCGTTGGTTGTCTACCTCATCACTAATGGAAATAGAACTGCATGGTTTTGCTGATGCTTCGGAAAAGGCGTACGCAGCTGTCATATACATCCGGGCCGCAAACAAAGTTACGTTGGTAGCAGCAAAATCTAAGGTAAACCCAGTGAAAAATAGGAAAACACTGCCAAAACTTGAATTGTGTGCAGCGCATCTGTTGGCTAAATTGATGCTTAATGTGGAAAAGTTAATAGTCCAAAAACAACAGAAATATTTATGGAGCGATTCAACTATTGCTCTAGCATGGATCGCAAAGGCTGAAAATATTAAAGACAAATTTGTTCGGGTTAGAGTAGAGGAAATTAAGAAGTCTGTTCCTGGTGCCGTATGGGGTCATGTGCGATCCAAGGAGAATCCAGCGGATGCTGCATCAAGAGGGATGAAGCCAGAGCTGCTAAAAGGAGATGAGTTATGGTGGAGTGGTCCACATTGGCTGCTGGAGAAAAACAATTGGCCCATATCGACGGTTCAACCCTTTGTTGGAGTTCTAAAGGAAAATAAACAGGAAGACGATGTCATCATGCAGTTAATTACGAGGATTTCTAGCTACAAAAAACTCATAAGAATTATAGCATATGTGCGAAGATTTATTGAACGTGCTCAGCGTAAACCAGGAAAAAATGAATTAACTGCGGAAGAAATAAACGAGGCAGAGCAATTAATAATTACGAGCGTGCAGGCAAACCAATTTTCGTTAGAGATTTCGTGTCTAAGGAATGGCAGCGAAGTACCGACGAGGAGCAAGATATGTGGACTAACACCGTTCATTGATGCAGCTGGAGTGTTGAGAGTTGGAGGCAGGCTGGAGAATTCTGGTTTAAGCTTCAACAGAAAGCATCCAATTCTATTGGGGAAAGGTTGTCTGGTGGATCGAATAATTGATGGCATCCATACAGAAACGCTACATGGAGGTGCGAAACTCATGGAAAATGAACTACGCAGCAGATATTGGGTGATTGGTGCCAAAAATGCCATCAAGAGAGCAGTTCGGTCATGCGTCAAATGTTTGCGTTATAGGCGAGAAACTGCGGCTCAATTAATGGGTAACCTACCAGAAAGCAGAGTTTGTGTGTCTCATCCATTTGATCACACAGGAATTGATTATGCAGGTCCTATTCAAATGAAGGTGTCTAAAGGAAGAGGACAGCGAGCTTACAAAGGATACATAGCTGTATTTGTTTGTATGGCAACCAAAGCATTACATTTGGAGGCAGTCAGCGATCTAACAACAGAAGCGTTTTTGGCTGCGCTACGGCGATTCTTCAGTAGAAGAGGAAAAAGTAGCCATATATATTCGGACAATGGCACTAATTTCGTGGGAGCGGCAAGACATCTGGATAAAGAGTTCGTCAAAGCGGTGCAGCAAAATTCAGACGTGGCTCATATATTAGCATCTGAGCGAATACAGTGGCACTTTATTCCGCCCGGAGCTCCTCACTTCGGAGGATTGTGGGAGGCTGCCGTGAAGTCTGTGAAGCACCATTTGAGACGGGTTGTTGGTGAAACGAAATTAACGTATGAGGAAATGGCAACGTTTTTGTCGCAGATAGAAGCTGTTCTCAACTCTCGTCCCTTGTGTCCACTCAGTGAGGATAACTGCGAGATTTTAACGCCAGGACATTTTGTAGTCGGAAGACCATTGCTAAGTATTCCAGAAAGAGGCGTGGAGAATAAACTGGGATCTTTAGACAGGTGGAAAATAATTCAAAGAATGCGGGATGATTTCTGGAAACAGTGGCGCAATGACTATCTGAGTAGTCTTCAGCAGAGAGTAAAATGGAAAACTCCAGTACCAAATATCAAGGTTGGACAGATGGTGATAGTGAAGGATGAAAATACTGCTCCTGGAAGGTGGCCTTTGGGAAGTATTGCGGAAGTACATAAAGGCAAAGATGGAAAGGTTCGAGTCGCTACAGTAAAGGTCGCTAAACAAAAGGGGTTGTTAAAACGGCCCATACACAAGTTATGCCCGCTGGAGATATTCGCTAATGGTGGTGAAAAGGAAGCCGACATTGAAGTGTCGCAGACATATATTTGCAAATTACCTCAAAGAAGAAAAATAAACGTAGCAATGATGTTATGGATGATCATGGCAATGATGGCAAGTGTTCAATCGATGTCAACCTCAATTACCGGCGGTGCGATAAAAGAATTGGGAAATGACACAATCATTTATATGGATAAAATTGGCAGAATCAACCGAGTAACATCGTCATGGAACCTTATGACATATTTCGATCTGCACGGGTATTTTGTCACGGTGAATCATCTGGATAAGGGTCTAGAAGCGTGTAAATCATTATGTGTTCGGCTGAGATCGTTCGAGCAGCAGTGCGACACGCAGATGGATATTATGACGAACAGACTGAACACTATAGATGAGAACCACTTGTTACTCTCACACAAAAAACGCCAACGAAATAAAAGGGCTCCTTTAGAGTTTGTTGGGTCTCTTTTCCACATTCTTTTCGGAGTAATGGATGCGGACGACAGAGAGAGTATGGAAGCAAATATGAAAAATGTACTTGAAAATCAGCACAACTTGAAATATTTGGCTGAGAAGCAAACGTCTGTGGTGGAAGCAACGCTTAATGTGCTGAAAAAGACCACGGATGAAATAAATGGACAGTTTAAAGAGCTGAATGAGAAGGTGCAAAACATAAGTCAGATGCTGAACACTGACTATTCCCTCTTCAAAAAGGCGATGGACTTCTTCGCGGTAGCCGATCAACTTAGCAGCTTGTTTACTGAAGTGGAACATATTCAAGCCAGGGTAATTGGCTTATTAATTGACATCAACCATGGAAAAGTAAATCCAAATTTAGTACGGCCAAACCAGTTGCAGGCAGAGGTGATGAAAATAAAGGATCAGCTACCTAAAGGACTAAGGTTGCCTGGTGAGAAGGACGATGTTTTGCAGGCAATATACAAGGTGATGACGGCGCATGGTCTGCTGGTGGAAGAAAAATTAGTGATTGACGTGCAGATTCCCTTGGTAGAAAAATCATCAGCAGAAATATTCCGCGTCGTACCACTGCCGATGGTGAGAAACGGAACCGCAATGGTAGCAGCTTTAAGACAGCAGTTCCTGGCCTATAACTATGAAATGGATGCTTATCATATACTGTCGCAGTCATCGATGAACCAATGTCAGCTAACTGGTGAAGATGAATTTCTTTGCAGAGGCAACTGGGCCTGGGAAGACGCCAACGATCATTCATGTGAGCTAGCAGCGCTTAAGCCAACAAGTAAATATGGCTGCCAGTTTTTGAAGACTCAGAACAGGAATTTTTGGATTGAGCTGAAGACAAGAGGGTCATGGTTGTTTAAAACTAAAGATCAAGTTTCGGCCCATATTCTATGTGCTGAGCGCACTAAAGGAGTATTTGAATTACCAGGCCTAGGTATCATCACTCTCCAGCCTGGGTGTACTGCTAGGATTGGACGAACCGTATTAACTGCGTCACAAGAAGCAAAAACTGAGATGGCCTATAATTCCACATCATATATCTTGAGAGAGGTGAAGGACATAGCGATGGTGGACGAGCTAAACTACAATAAAATCGATCATTCGTCAACGATTCAAGGATTGGAGGAAGAAATTAAAATGATGAAGGCGAATCCGATCCACCTTAAGGAGCTATCATGGCATCACATCAGTGGTCATATTTCACTAATCTCTACCTCTATTTTAATAATATTATTTTTAAGTTATGTAATCTATAAGTATTTAACAAGAGAAAGTAACATAGTTGTTGTTCGTCCTCGGGATGTTTAGATTTTAACATATATATTTGAATTACAGTCCATTTTGCTGAATTTTTACAGTTTATAAGTAGAGCTATTTCATAATTATTTTTGGCCGCCCGCAGAATGTTTAGATTTCTAAACATGGGATATTAGTTGATGTGTGTCATGGAAATGTTTTAGCCTTGAGAACGAATAGATAAGATACTTTCCATTTTTTGTTTATTTTAAAGGATAGTTTTAAGGGCAGGCATAAATGTGATAAGAGTTTATATTTTTACCTAGCCAACGCATCGCACAGGGATAAGTGGAAGATAGTTTTTAATGTGCGTAGATAAGGAAATAGTTAGGGATTATCAGAAAACACAGCGGTCTGAATGGCAAGCATATGGCTTGCAGCTGGACAAATTTATTTAGTATCTGCATAGGATGTTTATCGTCTTTGTTTATGATCTTATTTTCCCAAAGTGATTATTTTTAGATTTGCCTGCCTTTCTTAGGATATTTAGTTTGTAGTTAGTTTTAAGTTTATATATAAGGATGAGATTTTGAAGAAATAAATGAGTATCAAAAAAGTACTCCGGGATTAAACTCGTTTTATTCATTTTGATAAATCCACCAACCGCCTGATTTTCCTTCAACATAAGTTGCGCAATAGATCCATCCATGGTGATGGGCATACAAAAATACTAGAACCGACCAAACTTAAAGCCTTTCTAATTTTTGTTTATTCTCGTTATAGGCTACCACGCTGGAACAAATGCGAAGAATGGTCTCCTTGGAATTGTGTCTGTTTGACCGACACCGAGGCCAGAAATCATAATCGAGTTGAAGATTTGGAAAAAGTCTACGATTTAAAGACACGCTTGGAAATTGCCAATCGTCATATGTTGGCTAAGAGTGCTTTTCATAACTTGGCTTCGGTTTCGATAGAATTTAACGAAACCAATCAATGGTGCAATGTGGGTTTAAATCGCCAACGTCATGTGCGTGTCGATCATATGGCTGCGGGCAAAGGCATTGATATGCGTAGCAAGCCAAGTGCTGGTGATCGCAATTATACACTGGGAAAGATTTTATAAAAGAAAAAACAGAAACGCCAAAACATTTTCCAAACATCCAGTTTTGTAAACTTTTGGATGATGACAAGATATATTCTGTTATTGTATTTTAAAATAAAAATCATAAATTTGTTATAGCAAATCATTTTCCATACATGCAGCAGCACTTTAAAACACTTTTTGGTTTGGCTATACACAAGTCTCACAAAACGATTTAAAGATTTTGCTGGGAGTTTTAATTTAAGTGAAGGATATTTTTTTTAACTAAAATTATTAATAAAATGTAAACTATATAAAACTTTGTTCAAGTTTTCTTCTTCTGTTTGTCTCAATCGTTTTAGTATGTATCAACAAAATCCATAAAATAAGTAGACAAAGAAAGGCTTAGGACGCTTTTCAACCACGGTGTTTGAAATTAAAACTAAGAAATCTCTTTCTCCAAGAGAAGGTGAAGATGTTGTGGAGGTGTTTTTATGTTTCTTTATTTTATTTACTACTAATGAGCGCCTTGAATTTACTCTCCAAATACTGCACTCTCTTTAGCAATTTGTCGCTGGTATTGAACTCATTGTAAGGTATGGGTATGACTTTGTAGCCACTCTTCTCTAACAGATCAAAGCTTAGTGTTGTTATGCCTGTCGCCGATTTGTGGGAGCCATGACAAATGTCATGATAATCCACCACAATTAACGCCACCCTGTGAAATGGTAAGAGAATGTTTTTAATTTTTTTTATAATTGTTTAGCATAACATAGAAAAACTTACTTGATGGCATCCTTGTGCTCCTTGTCAAGAGGCAAGGGATTTCGTTTAGCATCAAAAACACACACTGCATCTGTAATTTGATTTTGTTTGAAAAATTTATATTTTCTTTTATTTTAGTTTAACTTTTTCTTAACTTTTACTTACAAGCACATAGAGCGAACAAAAATTAGTTTTAAAGCATTGTTAGTCACACAAAAATGAGAATTGGGGTTAAAAAACTGAACATATGATTTTTTTACAAGCACAAAATAAAAAAATGCACAAAATTATAATTATTTACAAATTAAATATGAAACATGAATTCAATTGAATTGAAAAATTTCAAAAATCAACAAACTATACAAAATCAAAACCAGTAATAGCGTGCTAAGTTCGGCCAGGCCGAATACCCTCCACCATGAATCGCATTTGGCAAGTTCTTGGACCGGCATATATAAATAGGGAAACAAAGGATAATGGATAAAAGTTGCTATAGAATTGGAGCTATACATCAGGTATAGGTATATATGGACCGATTCGGAGCATACTTGGTTTGGATGTTGGAGACCTTGCTAGAAGTCACTGTGTAAAATTTCAAATCAAATAGAAATTCCGCCCTCTAGAGGCTCAAGATAAATCAAATTGGGAGATGGGTTTATATGGGAGCTATATGAGGTTATGAACCGATTTATACCATACTTGGCACTTCATGCCAAACTTCAGCCAAATCGAATTATAATTGCGCACTCTAGAGGCTCTCAAGAAGTCTATATCCAGATTGGTTTATATGGCAGCTATAACAGGCTATGAACCGATTTGAACCATACTTAGCACAGTTGTTGGAAGTCCTAGCAAAACATGTCAAAATTTCGGCCAAATCGTATTAGAATTACGCCCTCTAGATGCTCAAGAAGTCAAGATCCAAGATGGGTTTATATGGCAGCTTTATCAAAACATGGGCCGATATGGCCCATTTGAAATCTTAACCCATCTACACTAAAAGGAAATATTTGTGAAAATTTTCAAGCGCCTTAGAATGTCAAGGCATCATAAATGCTTTGGTGAGTATCAGATCAATACTTCGATGTGTAAGAAACGCAATGAAGAAATTAGTATACCCCCATCTCCCGATGCGACACTAAATATATCTTTTAAGATGCATTGCGCCTATAGATGGCGCAATTTTCAGCCGATAAGACAAACTTGGTTAACCCGAAGCCTTTCGGGTCGACGCAGTTAGAGTTAAGAGCGTGGGCTACGATTATGAGAAGACGATGTTATTACTGAAAGGAAGCAAGCAGGAGGTCTGTAAACCTTTCGATATCATAACAGGACATATAGGACTACGAGCTCACGTTTGTAAAATCGGTGCAGCAAATGATAGCATGGGTAGGGTATGTGGAGAAAATGAAGGGGGCGTATCGAAAGCAAGTACAATGGTTGAAGTTCAGCCTGACTTTTAATCTTATTTACCCTCCACCATGTACCGCGTATATTAAAATGGCCTAATTAAAGGTCATAACAGAACTTAACAATCCCATGGCAGCCGGTTGTATGTACCGGATTGACCTAATGAATTCCTTCATTGGCCAGGGCTGCCGCCTCAATGTACCACACACTGCTACTACAACAACAACAACAGAACTCAACAGGCAAAATGTCAACAAATCTTACCAATATTGAGCTCTGTTGAGGATATCAAATCAGGACCTCAATATTGATTAGATTTGTTGAAATTTTGCCTGTTGAATTCTATTATGACCTTAAATTAGGCCAGGCCAGGACGATTACGGTTCCCGGCACGGGAAAGATGTCACCACAAAGGCTGGAATCTTTGTGTGACTCCGATCTGTGTGGTGTTCATTGCTGTCAAGAGAAGCTTAGCTACCGGGCACTTCCACCGGTTGCGGATAGTGGAATGCTCCATACAGCGGTATCGAGCGGAGAGTCTCAGTAAAAGGCCGGGCGGCATCGGCTCTTGCACAAATACTGAGTGCCTATGATGCTCGATATGCCAAGGTGGGTTAATGGCGGCTTTAAACAACCAATGGTCATCCTGTTCCCGCAGCGATCGGTGCTTTGGACCGTAACGAGCTTGCTCACCTACAGGAGCTTGACGAGGAGGATAGAGGTGGCTATAGAATCAACGATTTGAATCTGGAAATAAACAGGGTAGTCAACGAACATATGCGGACTTAGAGCAATTTAACTTAGGCACCGATAGATAGCATTCACCCAGTCACTTTAGCAGAAGCGCTGAACAGCTATCGAGTCCACACAGTCCTTCGTAATCGACCGCCACCCTTTGCACCTATAGAAGTTAGTCTCCCTTGGGAAAACCAATTTTGGCTCAGTTGCCTTCCAGTATATGCAGCCGCCTCAACTTCTACAGAGCTGCGATCTATACCAACATGTTAGATGTATGGTCAGATTGTAACTAGGGACCACACGGCACCTGTTCGACTGCCCAGCCAATTCTACTCGACTTAGGACCAAATCCCTCTGGACTCATCCCAACTTAGTCCTTAGTAGAGTTTCTAGGGTACTTAAAGAGTTCTGGGTACTTAGCAAAACCCAGCAGGCGAATGGATGAGACAAAAAAGGCAGCTACAACTACAACAATCCAACCCTTTGGACGTACTCCAACTTATTCGCAGAGTTCCTCGGTATGTATAGTTAACAGAGCGCACAACAAGCCGATTACTGGCTGTGGTTTATGTCCATAGTGGCATGGGGCGGATTAATATTCGCGCCCTCTTTTTAACCTTGCCTAACTTAACCCTACAGCACCCACTAGAAGAACGGATGAAGCACCCGGCACGGGAAAACTATGCTCCGATATGTGTGGCTGCTGTTGTAGCAGTGTGTTGTTTTCTATCTTTCGTCTGCTTGATTCTGTTGAATGTCCAGATTCAGGAACTCTGCGACTAAGATGGGGTGCGTCCAGAGAAATCTGGGTCTGAGACCAGTGGGTCTGGCTGGGCAGTTAAACAGGTGAGGAGTGTCGTGTGGTCCCAGGTCACAATCGGACATACATCCTGCACGTTGGCATCAATCCTTGCTCTACCAAGCAATTGAGGCATCTGCTGGATCGTAATTGAGCCAGATCTAGTCTGGTTTGCCGGGGAAGGACAATTTCTTCAGGTGCAATGGGAGGCGGTCGTTCTCCATCCACAAGATGATGGTTTGGATGATCTCTGCGATAATCTTTGGATCTTTGTCTCCTGATGGAGGTGGTCCACATGAAAACTAAGGAGACAGCCCGCTGCAGTTTGGAGGGCGGCACAGATCTGAATATTATTCCACTGCGTGTCACAGAGCTGACGAAACCACACTGGCGCTGCATAATTTACCACAAACGGGCCGATTGCTTTGTGCGTGGTCAACAAGGTTTCTTTGTCAGCACCCCAAGTGCTGCCGGCAAGTGATTTGAGGACCTTGTTTCTACTTTTGACTTTATCGCAAATTGCTGTGGCATGTGAGGAGACAAGAACCAACTTAGGGGAGTGGCAGGGAAAACAATTAAGAATTTTGTAAGTAGCACGGGATTCCTAACATAGATTTTCTTTTTCGAGGTTACTTTTTTGTATTTAGAGCGCACAACAAGCCGATTACTGGCTTAGGTGTATGTCCATAATGGCATGGGGCGAATTAATATCTGCACCCTCTTTTCAACCTAACCTATGGCAGATGTCATCAATGGCTTAAGGGCGTGATGGGCCATGCTCATACAATCGTCTGCATACGATACGATCTCTATGCCGTCTGGAAGGGGTGGAATGGAGGATAGGTAGATGTTAAACAGTGCATACGCTGCAGTTTGGTTAACCTTTCCACCAAATTGTTGAAAACATTTCGATTTAAAACCTTAAGAAGTTTTTTTTTAATAATTTAAAGCACTCACAAAGTTAAGGCAACCATTGATTTGATAGTTATTTTTCCCTGTGGTATATTTTTAAGGACAATAAAATTTTGAAAAAACTTTCTATGAAAATTAAAAAATTTTTAAGCTTTTTAATAAAATCGTATATTAACTAAACTTTTCAAAGAAAACTTTAAAATCAACGCGAAAATTTTTAATGAAAATCTAATTTTTACAAAAACTAAAATTTGATAAAATTTTTATAAAAAAATTTTGACATAAAACCAAAATGGAAAAAGTTTTCAATATTTTTTTTATGAAAATAGGAAACGATTCTGTTTCAATATTCGACATTTACTTCAAAATTAAAAAATTTTACAAATTTTTCTGTGAAAATCAAATTTTGAAAAAATTTTCCATAAAAATTAGTATTAGAAAGGAAAATTTCTATAAAATAAAATTTTGACACTAAATTTCAAATTAGAAATTTTACGAATTTTTTAAGAGATGAAATGATAATTGTGGAATGGGTTAGGCACATGGCTAAAACATAAAATGTAAATCGACAAAATACACAAAATGCAAAATGTAAACAAAAAATATTAATAAAAAAAATAAAAATGGTTTTCAAACAATAGGAAAAATTACAAATCCCAAAGCCCAAAAGAGGATTTTGTTAAAGAAAAAATATCTTTCCTGGACTTACCAATGAGAAATCCCATTTTACTATCGACCAAACTATTAAGATGATTGGTGGCAGGTAACAGACTCTTTAGGGCATCCAAAAGACCATTGACTAGCACTTGTTTCCCTTTGGGATGGGCCATGGGAACTTGGTAGACCACACTATCATTGGCTATCAGCTCGCCCGTATAGCCATTCGCTATGAGTTGGGCATAACTATTCATGTTCAACAACTTCATTTTGGAGGTCGCCGTCAAACCAGTTTTCTCCGATTGCAGTTTTTCAACGAATTTACTGTTGAGAACACTTTCCAAATGTTGATTGTTGCACAAGCCCAGCATTGTCAAAGCCCATACATGATTTAGCCAGTCTATGCTTTTACTAAAATCTTGTTGTACTATGGTTTTCACCAGCTTCTGTTGTAGTTCCTCGATATTGGCGCTCTTGAAGTTTAACATGGCCGATGAAAGGAAGAGAGCACTGACATCCTGTGGCCGACAGATTTCGCTGTGTTTAAGAGTCCACTGTGTTAGAGATTCCAAAATGTCTGAAAAAAAAAACAAAATAAATAAAATTTCAAATTTCAACTTAACAGGTGTATACATGGTTAAAGAAATGTATTGACTCTTCAGAGTGTGTTAAAAAAACCCCTTTCTATTGAGAGAAAAGACCATAGCGTAGACTGTAAAACGCTAGTGGGCTAATCCCCCAACTCGAAAAGTTTCACTTATTTCATTTATATTTAACTTGAAAAGTCTCTACATTTCTTGGTAAATACTTCGTAACAAACTCTTCCTACCTAAATCTCTATACTTTAGAATACCCAAACTGGTTAAAATAGAACCAATCGCAGCAGATTTATCCGTATTCTTAGGCAAAGCTACTTGTATATCGGCACATACCTTAGCAGACAAAACCGAGTCTTGGAAGTTCAAGGTAGCCATGGCAAATAAAATATCCGCACATTGTTTCAAATCCAAATGTTCGGTAGAACTGCTTATGTTAAAGGCCAAGGAGCGTAATAGCGGAGTGCTTCTACGCTTGCGAGCTGCTAAAGTGCTCATAACTTTTACCATTTGAGGTAAACTGATGCTGGCTATTAGTTTGGCGGCTTCATCGTCACCTGCTACACCCAACACTGTATTGAGATCATCGGTACGGAAGCCAGAAATACGTTTTTGTGCATTGACACCTTCGCCCCCACCATTGCCATTGCCATTTTTGGGCACAGTGCGTCCCAGCATACGACATACTTTTAAAAATCGCGAATCATTTTCAAATTCATTTAACTTAACCCGATTCATGGTGCTCCATTCGGCTAGAATTGATACAATCCTTAAAGCTTGTGTGCGGGTCAAAGTGGCATTTCCTTCGGATACAGATAATAACCCATTGATGGTCTTCGCATTGTTGATGCGTTCATCAATGTTGCTGGCTGATGAAGAAGATGTTGTAGGTGCTTTCGAGCCTCCAGTTTTGTTGGTATTGGTTGTTGTGGTCTCATCTTTTTGAAGATTTTCAAAAGCAGCTGCAACCAAGGAGTCTGTAAACAAAAATCATGTGATTGACAAACAACACCAATTATGTGGCTACAAACTTACACTTGGGTCTTTTAGACTCTCCATCTTCTGATGGCGTGGTGTCTGTGGTGTTACCCGACTGCTGCTTGCCGGTATTTGAAGTGGAGCTTGAATTTGCACTACCTGCCGCCGCTTCAAGAACTGTCACATTCGATGATGATCTCATGCCAGTGGCACTGCCAAAGGCTGCTCTCCTAAGCAATTGAGTTGCAGAGGTCGCACAAAATCGTAGGCCCATCATTTTGAAGTTTCCCTTTTTTTAAGTATCGTGGAAATATGCCGCTGTAATCAAAGAGAAAAAAGTTTACATAACCTTTGTTTTGTTTAAAGTTTTCAATGAAAAACTATAAATTTTTAGTTTTTGTTTTCTTTAATTATGACAAACGACTAGCACCAACTGTTGCAAGTTTTAATATGTTAATCATCTAGAGAAAAACTTATAATAAAACAAAAAAAAATACTTTTTTAAGGTGACTAAAAATCTCCACACACACGGGGGGTTTTCAAAATGACAAAACACAACACACCATATGATTGTCATTGAAGTTAATGTCAACTGCTGTTGGCAACACCATAACTTGCTCATAGCATAGATAATTAAAAATAGGTAAGGAATTTGAACTTCGCACAAAGACTTGTTGGTGGCGCTGGTGAATATATAATATGCCGCAACAAGGCGGATTAAAGAGGTCTCACGCGACCAGCTGTTAACAGCCGGTCAGTTTTGACGGTCTTAGGAAGACAGATTTTTGTTTGCATTCTCTTTGTTGTTATCTTCTTTCTCGCATATTCTATGCTCATGTATGCACACGTATACACACACGCCTATAAATTTCTTTGTGAGTGTTGGTAAAACGTTGATCAGCTTGATGACAACGTGGCGAATTGTGGTTGTTGTACAAATGAGACCACTTTCAATGTTTCGCCCTGGTCCGGAACGAGTTTGCTCACGCAGGAGCTTGACGAGGATGGCCACCTCCACATGAAAATGTGGCTACAACAACAACAACTATTAATTACAATCCTATGGCAGCCGGTTGTACGTACTGGATTGAACCGATGGAGTCCTTCATCGGCAAGGGTTTCCTCCTCAGTGTACAACACACTGCTACAACAGCAACTATTAATTGATCAATTAATATCGCTAACTTGACATATGACGTGTTTAATGTCTTCAATGGGCTTATGTCTAGTTTTAAACAAGTAATTATTACATTTGCCCATTATTTCTAAACCTACAAGAACTTGTGTTGTATTAAATTATTGAGAAATCCGACGTCAAAGTCAAAGACAACAGCATTGAAGCAGAGTTGATTCGGCCCATGTTGGCAGTCCCCACTATTTTGCTCATAGAACTTAGTACCCCACTTATACGGAATGTGTTGGCATTATCTTCATCACCATTTTTTTTATGGTGCTTTTTGACAGTTGTTCGTGTGAAAAGTCAAAGTCAGTACTAGGCTTTAAGCTGAACAGAATACCATGCTTTTGTTGTTGATTATTGATTACTGATTATTTAACTGATACTCTGATACTGATTACTGATGTGGTTGTCGTAGTGTAATAATTGATGGCGACAGCAAAATTATTTTCTCGTCTTGATTTAGTTTTTTGTACATCGTTCTTTTGATTTTTATATTATTCCAAAGTATTTTGTTGGAATGCAAATAATAAGCCGTAAGAATATTCCGTGGATGTGATTTGAAAAAAAAAACACAAAAAAATAAAGCATTTAAACAACTTAAAATTCATGCGAATTTTCCCTGCTGTCACTCGGTTTTCCAGTTTTACTATTTCATCGACTTGAGTCCGTGTTAACGTGTATGCTTGTGTGTGTGAAGATATTTAATTGTTAAGTGAAATAGCTGTGGTGGCAAGAAAGAATATAACATCACAAAACAGCTACAATAAAATAAAAATTCCATAACACGTAAAAGAACGTAACCAAACAGCCAGCCTTTCGACAAAATGGTTGATAAATTTATAAATATGTGGAAAGTTCGTGAATTGGCGGATAAAGTGTAAGTGAAATTCATTTTACTTTAAAAGGCATTGCAATTGAAATCTAATCATGGTGCTTAGCACTTTAAAAACACCTCCATACTGTGGGCGCATGGAACTTTCAATAAAGATTCACTTTGTGGTAAATCAAATTAACAAATATGTGTCAGAAATCTGGTCAAGGTAATGTTTTCGTCGACAGCAACAACTATCATGCAGATACATAGAGGCAAACGCCAGAGCCCAGACACCCCCCACACTGCGGGTACATGCACAGCACACACCAGACACTCGAATATGAGTCTAGTCTTCTTCTACACAAAATAACCAACATGAGCGCGACCCACCGTCAGACCAGTCATTCCGGCATAGGAAAGAACGAAGACAAGCTTTTAGTTGAGCTGTTAGTAAATCTGTGTTTGCTTGTCTGTTGGATTTGGATTCTTGTATTTGTCATGTTTTATATGGAATGAGAAAAAGTGCGGTGGGCTTATACGCTTATGTATGTACAGGTTTCGCTCCCCTGCCCTGCAACATAACACAGTGTGATAGTTTTTTTTCTTCTGTTCTTATTTGTCGATTATGTTGTTGCGCGATTTTTCTGTTGTCTTCTCCAAATCGTTGTCTGTGCCATGCAGGAAAGGCTATTGAGAATCAATGTATCCGTTTGCTTTACTCGATATCTTATCTAAACCAAATAGTTACTTTCATATAGCTGGCAACGATGTTGCGACCACAAACTCTTGGTCAAGTGTTTGCAATCTTGGGCATGTATGGCCACCATCCCATCACTCCCCGTGTGTATGCCATGTTTTCTTGCTATGTGTTATTAACCACCTGTTCTGTTCAGTTTGGCCCCATATTGGGAATATGTTGTATATGGTAAAGCAAATATGTCATAGAAACAACTTTTGGATTGTTAAATTCATTGCCTATTGTAGTAGTTGGTATTTATGTAGTACGAAAATTTGGGAGAAATTGGCAAAGGCTATATGATATTAATTTCTTTTCGGAGAGCAATGTGTAAATGCCAGAAGCTTAGCTTCGGGGATTTGTGGTAGTGAAGCTGTATGCCATAAATCCAAATTTTCACACGAACACCTAATTAAGAAACAAAGGGGGGACTTTTCTCATATTAGTTAATGCTGCTTTATTTCATTCGGTCTTGGCTTAGATTTGAAACTCGTCTAACGCTACACTCGGAATACTTTTATCACCGTTGTGTTGGCCCAATGTTAGAAGAAAATTAAAAATATATTGTTATAGACAAGCCTACTCACACGACAGCAACTACAAAAAGCGAGAGGAGCCAGGCAGACTGGGCAAGAACACTCATCGTAGAGATTTGCATAGCTCATGCTGATGCAGATTGGCTAAGGCAATCAGCAACAATCTGCGACCGTTTGTGCGGTTCCTTTAGACAGCGTTTTTAAGTTATTCATTCCTGGACAGCGTCATGGGATCCAGCTTTGGACTTCCCAAAGGATTTCGATACGGGCATTGATTCTTCTTGCCGGGTCTAAAATGTTGCATCCCATATTGTCTGTGTAGACGCCAGTTGTTAATGGAATTTGGAGATAAGAAGTCGAAGTTTGCTAGCTGAACGGCCTGTGGCTGATAACGGGCACGAGATCTTCACCCACACTGCTCACTCCATCGTCAGCGGTGATGAATGTGAAAGGTTAGGTTAGGTTCAAGGACACATGCACTCGGAGTCTTCTAGTACATCACGGCACGAAGGGTCCGATCTGTATGGTGTTCATTGCTGTCACGAAAAGCAACCGGACCCATCCACAGGTTGGACGCTGCATCCCATATTTTCTGTGTAGTCGCCACTCGTTTACGGAATTTGAAGATAAGAAGTCGAAGTTTGCTATCTGGAATTTGAAGATAACGGTCACCAAATCTTTACCCGCACTGCTCACTCCATCGTCAGCGGTGATGAATAAGATGATGAATGTGATAGGCTAGGTTTGGTTCAAGGACACGCGCCTGGCAACCGCTTTACTCGGAGACTTACAGTCCATCCCGGCATGGGACAGTTGTAAGCACCATGAAGGGTCCGATCGTTATGGTGTTCATTGCTGTCACGAAAAGCTTAGTTGCGAGCTACCGGACCCATCCACAGGTTGCATCCCATATTTTCTGTGTAGTTGCCACTCGTTTGCGGAATTTGAAGATAAGAAGTCGAGGTTTGCTATCTGAAATTTGAAGATAATCCACCAAATCTTTACCCACACTGCTGACTCCATCGTCAGCGGTGATGAATAATATGATGAATGTGATAGGTTAGGTTTGGTTCAAGGACACGCGCCTAGCAACCGCTTTACTCGCAGACTTGCAGTCCTTCCCGGCACGGAACAGTTGTAAGCACCACGAAGGGTCCGATCGGTATGGTGTTCATTGCTGTTACGAAAAGCTTAGTTGCGAGCTACCGGACCCGTCCACAATTGCGGATAGTGGAATGCTCCATATGGAGTGGCTGCAACGGCAGACGCGGACAATCAGCGATATCGAGCGAAGAGTGTCAGTGAGAGGCCGGGCGGCACCAGCTCTTGCACAAATACTGAGTACCTATGTTTCTCGATATGACGAGGCGGGTTATTAGCGCCTTTAAATAACCAATAGCTACCCTGTTCCCACGGCGATCGGTCCTTTGGGCCGGAACGAGTTTGCTCATCTACAGCAGCTTGACTAGGATCGCCGCCTCCACATGAAAATGTAGCGACGACAACAACAACACCTCTAGTCCATTGTGTTCATTCCAGAAAGAAAAGAGTGAAGAGAGAAACGGAAGCCATTAGAAAAACATAAACAGAAACTAAAAATTCGGCATAGAGACCGAAGAAGTCTCACCGACTAAAGGGCCGCCCCGTCGGCCATTTCAGACTTTTGCAGAATTTAAGAATGATTCGGATGTAATGAGGCTGTAGAGAGCTCAGTGACGATGCATTATCCTAACGCCTTCTACTCGTCATCGCGGGTCACTGACATAGCAGGTGCTTACCCGTCTCCAAATCCTCCTCACCACGACAGATCCTGCAGAAATCCTCATCTTCCGAGCACATCGCCATGTCAGCGACCTGGCATTGCAGTGACCGGTTAAGATATCCATCAACAATGCAAGGTCACTCGTGAGGTTCGCGACAATGTACTAACAATATAAAGGCCGCTCCGTCGCCTATTTCAGACCCTTGCAGAATGACACGGGGGTGGAGAGACTATAGAGAGCTCAGTGAAGAGCCATCATCCTACGCCGTCTCCCCGTCATCGCGTGTAACTGGCCTAGCAGGTGCACAAACATCTCCAACTCCTCATCCCCACATACCCTGCAGAAATCCACATCTCCCTGAGTTCATCGCCGTGTCAGCAACCTGACATTTCAGTGGCCGGTCAGGATATCCACCAAGAATGGAAGGTCACGCGTGAGGATCGCGAAAATGCAGCAACAATGTGAGGATCGCGTAAACCTGTGCCTGAACGACACTGCACCCATCCAGACGTCTATGTGACATCCTAATAACTAGGAATTCAACAAAAACCCCTGCTCCGGTGCCCAATCTAGCGTTGATCCATCCGTGTAAACAGAGGGATTCAAGAATAACGGGACCAAAGCTTCGACCGGCACATAGTCCGTCGCGCCGCCAATGTCACCCAGTCGTGCCACGTCAGCAGACTTCTACAGTACAAACGAATACCAAAAGTCCGAAGAGCGCCATGCCCCTGACTCACCCAGTCTGAGGGCAGTGCAAAAGTTTCAGATGAAGTATCGCATTTGTGGATGCTCTCAGAGCAATCATCCTTGTCCCGATATCAGCACCATCGCAACACCCTGCACCTTCTCCAACATACTACGAAGACACACCTTCTCGTGAGCCCATTGAATATGATAGTTGAAGGTCACGACTCCGCGCATGCTACTGCAATTTGTTATAAGGTCAGAAACAATCGCCTGTAATCCCATGGCAGCAGTTTGTACATACCGGATTGACCCGATGGAATCCTTCCTTGGCAAGGGATGCCGCCTCGGCGTACAAAACACAGCTGCAAAAACAACAAGGTGAGGAGTAGAAACAAGGTCCTCAAGTCACTTACCAGCAGCACTTGTAGTGCTGAAAAAAGAAACCTTGTTGACTGCATACAAATCAATTGGCCAGTCCATAATAAACTATAATACGGCGGCGTGGACCAGCCAGATCTAGGGAAATGTTGCCTTAAGTACTGCGACGGTCTGTTTACTCGGTTCACATGTGGATCAACTCTATTAGGAGACAATGATACTACCCGCGCGAAGACACAAATACATGTTGTCTAAGCAGTAGCTACTGGGCTGTTATCGCAGATACCATCTCAATCAAATGCCTGTGGTTATGCATCCACCGCACAGAGATATCAGTTGCAGTCGTTCCATTCCTATAGATCTGGGATTGATGCCAACGTGTTGGATCAAGGCCATCTTATTCGCAGAGTTCCTGATCTGGTTATTTAACAGAACCTAGCCCACCCCCTGGAGGCCTTGTTGTTGTTGAAGCCATATTTTCATTTGAAGGTGGTGATCCTCCTCAAGCTCCTGTAGGTGAACAAGCTCGTCCCGGTCCAAAGACCGATTGCCGCGGGAACAGGGTGTCCATTGGTTATTTAAAGGTGCCAATAACTCGCCTTGCCATATCGACCACCATAGGCACACAGTATTTGTGCCGCACAGCATCTCACTGAGACTCTCCGCTCGATACCGCTGATTGTCCGCGACTGCCGTTGCATTCCACTATCCGCAACCTGTGGAAACGACCGGTAGCTCGCAGCTACGCTTCTCGTGACAGCAATGAACCCCACAAATATCGGACCTCAGTGTTCCAGCCTGTATGGTGCTCACAGCTATTTCATGCCGGGCCCCAGAAGTCTTCCTACGCTTATAAGTAAACGGCAGTCCGATGAGCTTTTCGAACATTTTCGCAAACGTTGTTTGCCTTAGTGAAGGAAAGATTATCAAAACTGCCAAATTCCCACACCTCGCCTGGAAATAGGCGAATTGATAACTTTTCCCGGGTAGCTACCATCGACAAGGATGACAGGGCTGATGTTAAGTCCGTTATCCATTATCTCTGCATTATCAATGCATTTTGAGTTGCATATCCCGAGCCCAACGCCCATTCTTAAAGAACCACAATATACAACTGCTTTACCACGTATATAAGCCATATCCTTAACCAAAAAATTCCCTTGATAGAATGGTATTAACTTCTATATTCATACGTGATCGAGTGTGCTGTCGTATCGAATGAAACTTCATGTCAATGTAACATTTGCGATCTTAGAGAGATTTCGAATGATTTTTCTCGTTCACGTATGGGATAAATCGGCCCCTGTACGGCCAAAAAGTTCCTCTTGAATGGTTAATAGCTGTTACATTGTGAATAATATGCCATTCACAATGGCCAGAACATGCCATTTTACAGTTCATAACTTCGACTCACAATTATTCAAAGGTCCTTAGTACCATTGACGAAATTTGTATTAAATATATCGCACAGGCCACCACATCTAAATTTTGCTTGGTTCAAAGATTTATGACATCAAACGATTGCCTTGCTGAACCAATTACAACCGACACACATTTCATCACTGGGAGTTGCAGCAGAGCAAACACTTTAACGTGATAATCGGCACAGTCAGAATTCCCACCAACTATTACCCAAAGGTTACTCGTGTCCTTTTCAATGGTCTTTATAGATATTCTTTGCCTCGTGTACATATGGACTGAGAGAAAAAGTATGAATGAAGAAGGGCGTTAACTTTTTATTTAGCACGTTCTACCACGTTTTTACATCGATAATTTCTTACTTTTTATTTGATTCAATAATCCAATGATTCAAGGCTATTTGCTGACATATATGACATGTGTATGTGTATTGGTATGTGTTGATAGAGTGCAAAGGTTTTTGATAGATTTCAACGAAAGAAATCGATAAAGCAACGTTAATTTATAAATACACGAACATTCGTAGTGAAACATATACAAAAGCTTCCAAATGTCGTAATGACAATAAATAATTAGTTTCAACTACGTTTTCCCAAACCTTCTGCTTTGAATTTTCCCCCCATTAAGTTGATTAAGCAAATCAAAAAATCGTTTAAAATACCCTAGCAGCAAACGCCAGGGATTCTTAAACGTTAAGCCCCCGTTTCGTAACGGAATGTTCATGGGCAAATTTGCTTTTGCAAGCCGGTGGATAACGGTTGTTATTGTTGTAGCAATGTGTTGTACACTGAGGCGGCAGAGCTTGCCGATGAAAGACTCCATCGGGTCAATTATTATAACGGTGATAGAGGTTTGGCAAAGGTTTTTCATATAGATAAGTCAAATATAAAATGAACTATTTTAAATGCCACCGTGGCGCAGAGGTTAACATGTCCGCCTATGATTCA
This sequence comes from Stomoxys calcitrans, assembly GCF_963082655.1. Classification (NCBI taxonomy): domain Eukaryota; kingdom Metazoa; phylum Arthropoda; class Insecta; order Diptera; family Muscidae; genus Stomoxys; species Stomoxys calcitrans. The sequence continues at coordinate 101,818,707 of NC_081553.1, read as the reverse complement.
TCGGTGGTTATACCCTTACAAATGCTGGGGACAGTCATTTTTTAACTTCTTTAACAAGTGGGGTCGCTAAGCGGCACGCCTTTCGGACTTGGCATAAAAAAGCAGGCCCCATATCATTGAGCTAAAACTTGAATAGGATTGCACTCTTTGACATGAGAGAAGTATAGCCTTTTCCCTTACGACATGTTGATGGGGAAATATGTATGTATACATCGTATGCTATTGATACAACAGTCAATCCATTCCAGTGATAAGTTGGCGAAATCCAGTGATAAGTTGGCGAGATCGTCCAAACATGACAAAGCAAGTTTTTGATCCTCATCCACATTGTCATCGTCATACTCATTATAATACGCTCATGACTATCGTTGTTGTTGTGTCTTCGTCCTTACTTCGTTGTTATGTTGCTTAATATCTAGGACCACTAACTCTGCGACTTGGGTGGGATTCGTCCAGAGGGATCTGGAAGTAAATCGAGTAAGATGAATAGGCAGACGGTTGCACGCACCGGATGGACCCGATGGAGTCTTTCATTGGCAAGGGCTGCCGACTGGGTGTACGTGTTAGTCCTTTTTTTCGTTATGGGAAAGGCACATCCTGTAGTGCTTTCTCCGCAAGCTTCTGATCCGTTCCGTGATTGAAAGGAGCCCTGACCCTGGTTTGATCGGTTTGCCAGAACCGCCTCTATCATCAGTCGGTGTCGGTGAGATCTTAGTGAAGATAAATTTAACTTTAACTTAGCCAAGACACAAACCTGACATTTTAACAGAGCTATATTATTTGATTACAGAACTATGTTAATTGATTCGCTTTTGGATTTTTTTAATAAAAATGCATTTTAAACAATTTCTCGCATTCCAAATGCAAGTTTGCCCATGAACATTCCATTAAGGAACGGGGGCATTAATAACTCTAAAACTGCTGTACAAGAATGTATCTCCCATCATAAAATGTTAAATAATACCCAAACCCTCACACCTCGAAGCAAAATAAAAATTTTGACCACCCATATGCAACCCATTTCTAAAACTCGATTGCAGTGGACTGGTCATAGATAGATGACGCAAATTTATACCAGATTTAGCTCCTGAAAAGGCTTCCAGAATTCGTCATCACCATATTAAAAATCCGTTGCAAATTGGAGAAATTTAGCTCTTAATGTTATCACGGAATTTAACATAAGTACCCACTGTGCTGGACTGATCATAGAGGGCTGAACCAAACTTGTGCCAGAATAAGCACCTGTTGAGGCCTTTCAGAATCAGCCACTATCATATTCAACTTCCGTTTCAGATAGGAGAAATTTGATCCTTAAAGTTATCACGGAATTTAACATGTGCCCACTGTGCGGGACTGATCATAGATGGGTGAACCAAACTTATACCAGAATTAGCTCCTGCGAAGTCCTTTCAGAATCAGTGAACGCCTTATTCAAATTCCGTTTCAGATAGGAAAAACTTGGCCCTTAAAGTTGTCACGACCCCTGAGTCTTTATGGAGGACTGTGATGCTACAGCCATCACGGAAGGAGAAGATGGTTGCTGAGAAATGTATGGAGGCGCTCTCTTAGGCCGGAGTGGCAAGGAAGCACAACAGAGATGAGATGACTTATGCTGTCATCGTTATCGTCTGTGTATCCATTAGGATTCCACAAGATCATCAGTCCCAGGAGAGGTATTTGCTAATCGAACGGTTTATCGAACATGTGTTGAACTCTGAAGGGGGTCCACCCACACGAATTATGAGCTGCGAGCATGGAGGGGACATCTGATAGCTGCGCTTTGCGTCACCGGAATGTATTGATACGCTTAACAAGCTCGTTGGAAATATCCACCCCCCTGGGGCGTGGATACAGCTTTCGACTTTGTTAGAAAGCTGGACCTCCTACAGCTCACAAAGGCGACAGTTTTCATCAAGGATGTGGGCGGCGAAATCGCGACGGAACGCATGATGGAAGTCTTAAACAAGCAAAACCAAGATTTGGTCGTGGAGAAATGGGAGGTTTACCACAGGGAGGAGAAGGAGGAAGAAAATCCCGGACAGCGGGCCGACGAGAGAAACTCACCGACTCTCTTAGGATAAGCTATGATCCTAATACTAAAACATCAGCCAATGCAAGGGCGAGAGGCCCAACACAGCCTAACGAACAAGGACTTGACGACGAAACAATCAACGACTTTCTCGAGATTAGGAAGACTAGGATGGATTAAGATCCTAATGCTGAAACATCAGGCATTGCAGTGACAGAGAACTCAACGCCGCCTAACAGGGAGCCGACGATGAGACCATAACCTTATCCCAAGAAGTTTATTTACTCAAGATTTGGAAAACTAGTATAGGCAAAGATGCTAATATTGAAACATCAGGCAGTGCTGGGACGTTAGACTCAATACAGACTAACACACAGGGACCCGATGATGGTCCCTTTCGAAAGATTCGGACCAAAAATGAATGCTGAACATTGTAGAAGTCATTTTGTAATTTTCAGTTCATTCGGATAAGAATTGCGCCATGTAGGGGCTCAGGAAACAAAATCGCAAGATAGGTTTATATGGGAGCTGTATCAAGCTATTGATCGATTCAGACCATACTATACACTTATATTGAAGGTCATGAGAATAGCTGTTGTACTATATTTCTGCCAAATCGGATGAGAATTACGCCCTCTAGAGGCTCAAGAAGTCAAGATCCCAGATCGGTTTACATGGAAGCTTTATCAGGTTATGTACTGATTTGCGCCATACTTGGCACAGTTATTGGAGTTCATAACAAAACTTCTCATGCAAAATTTCAGCAAAATCGTAAGAGAATTGCGCGCTCTATTGGCTCAAGAAGTCAAGATCCAAGATCGGTTTATATGACAGCTATACCAAATTATTAACCGATTTGAATCATACTAAACACAGTTGTTGGAAGTGATACCAAAACACTAGGTGCAAAAGGTAGGTCAGTCAAATCGGACGAGATATGCGCCCTCTAGAGGCTCAAGAAGTCAAGACCCAAGATCGGTTTATATGGCAGCTATATCAAAACATGGACTGATCTGGCCTATTTACAATCCCAACCGACCTACACTGCTAAACTCCTTCGAAAGTTAGCGTGCTTTCGGAAGACGGACGGACATGGCTAGATCGACTTAAAATGACATGACGATCAAGAATATATATACTTTATGGGGTCTCAGACGCATATTTTGAGGTGTTACAAACAGTATGACGAAATTAGTATACCCCCATCGTATGGTGAAGGGTATAAAAAAGATTTTTTTAACCATTTTTCATTCAAAGTGGATTTTAAGCTATTTTTAAAATAAAAAAATTGATAGGCCCTGACATACAACTCAAACACCACTTGTATACGTGCCCAATTCCCAGCAATTCATGTCAAAAATACACTGCAAGAGCACTCATAAAAATAAGTAAATAAACCAATTTTACAACAAAACGAAACGAATAACGTCTAATTATCTATCCATACAACAAAGTTATCAGTTAAAAGGAAAAAGTGAAAAAAAAAAAAAATAAAAAACATAAAATGTGATGATAACACATTTAAAGTCTCAACAATAAGCAGTGTATGTGTGAATGTGACCCTTCTCTTGCTATCACATACACACCCTCGCACTAACACCACCGTCATTCCGTTTTAAACGAAGTTTTTATTTTTAACAACAAACTGTCCAACCAACTAATTTAACAAAAAGAATTTCATTTTAAAATTAAGTGGTAGTACCAAACAGGAAAACAAAAACTCTCGCTTGCATTGATGTTTAATGCCCGCTGCACTTACATTTTGTTTTCCACATTCGGAATTCATTTGTAGTCGTCATCGTTTGGCTTTAAACTGAGTTCTTGCCATTGACGGAAATAAACTGTAGATTTATTTCCGTCATGCCATGCCAACAAGAGGAGATTATGTAGAGGCAGGGTGGGTGGGTGGTTGGTTGGTCGGTTAGTCTATCGCTCAACTTGCTGTAGGCAATGCTCCCTAACTACGAATTCATTCTCATTGTTGTGGTAATTTCTTTTAAAACTCTCAACGTGTGACGATCGATTTATTCTTTCACCATTTATTTCTGTTTGTATTATTTTTGATTTTTATTACTTTCGACGTTTTGTTTATATTGTGAATGGATATTTGTTTTTGATTGTTGTTGTAGTTGTGATTGCTGTCTTTAAATAGAGTCATACACATGTATTGTCATTTTATTTGATGATGACGTTTCGATTAAAAGCACACGTCGAACTTGTTATTCTTCGATATTCCACGAAGTCAGGCAAAACGTTTTGCTAAGCTTCTACTTATTTGTTTGTTTTTTTTTTTTTTAATTTATGTACTTATTAGATAGACCTGTTGATGGTTTGGGGACTTGATGTACTTGTGACACGCGACCAATATGGAATTTAATTGAAGTTGTATGAGGTTGCATGTAGATTGTAGAATTTTTTTTTTTGGATTCCAACAGTTTGTTGCACTTTATTAAAAAAAAAGGAGATGTTAGTTGGTAAAGAAAATGTGTGTATATAGAGGTCACCATCAAGTTCCAAACATGTACATATATTATCTCAATTATATGGATTACTAGCTGGGCAGGGCCTGCTCCGCTGCGTCTTCTTTTACTTTATATGGAACAAAATTGTCCTTTGAATATTTACAGAAACGTGGTCCCGTAAGTGGATATGAATTTCGTGCCCTACCCCAAATATCTTTTAGGGATGTTTTCTGGGGTGAGGTGGTCCCTTAGACACTTAGCCCTGAAAAAATATTAGCTGCGTGCTCTACCTGTTGAGATTCCATTGCAGGATCAGCATCTTGCTCTACCTTCAAAAACCATTTTTATACCCTCCACCATAGGATGGAGGTATACTAATTTCTTCATTCCGTTTGTAACACCTCGAAATATGTGTATGAGACCGCTTAAAGTGTATATATTCTTGATCGTCATGTCATTTTAAGTCGATCTAGCCATGTCCATCCGTCTATCCGTCTGTCGAAAGCACGCTAACTTTCGAAGGAGTAAAGCTAGCCGCTTGAAATTTTGCACAAATACTTTTTATTAGTGTATGTCAATTGGGATTTTAAATTGGCCAAATTGGTTCAAGTTTTGATATAGCTGCCATATAAACCGATCTTGGGTCTTGACTTCTTAAGCCTCAAGAGGGCGCAGTTCTCTTCCGATTTGAATGAAATTTTGCACGTATTGTTTTAGTATCACTTCCAACAACTGCGCTAAATTTGGTTCAAATCGATCCATGTTTTGATATAGCTGCCATATAAACCGATAAACTTCTGAGTTCTTGCCATTGACGGAAATACTCCTGCCATATAAACCGTTCTTTAGTCTTGACTTCTTGAGCCTCCAGGGGCGCACGTAGTGTTTTGGTGTCGCTTCCAACAACTGTGTTAAGAATGATACAAATCGGTTCATAACGTGATATAGCTGCCATATAAACCGATCTGGGATCTTGAACTCTTGAGCCCATAGAGCGCGCAATTCTCATCCGATTTGGAAGAAATTTTGTACAACGGCTTCTCTCACGACCTTCAATATACGTGTCTAATATAGTCTGAATTGATCAATAGCTTGATACAAAACCCATATAAACCGATCTCCCGATTTTGCTTCTTGAGCCCCTACAAGGCGTAATTCTTATCCGAATAAACTGAAATATTACACAATGACTTCTACAATGTTCAGCATTCATTTATGGTTCGAATCGGATTATAACTTGATATAGCTCCAATAGCACAACAGTTCTTATTCAATATTCTTTGTTTGCTTAAAAAAAGATACTGCGCATAGAACTCGACAAATGCGATCCATGGTGGAGGGTATATAAGATTCGGCCCGGCCGAACCTATCACGCTCTTACATGTTTAAACCCCATATTGCTATTGGTCTAAGGGGAGTTTATGGGTTGAGGCGTCCTCGAAACACTTGGCCCCAAAATTGTTTTTTAAATTAGTTTTCAAATCTCAAATATCTTTCATTTGAGCCACATATTACCAATATCGGTAAATTCGTATTATACTCCCAAATACATTTAATTGGCCCCATATTGCGATATTCAGTAAATAATTGCTGTTTGTGGGGTGTTTTTGGGAAAGGGGTAGACCCCCAGCAAATTGGTCCCGAAAGTGGTTATCAATTTCATGCTCTACTTCTCAATACTTTTCATTTGAGCCCTACACTGACCTGGTCGGTAAATATGTCCGATTTAGGTGTGGTTTGTGGACTGGGGTGGTCCCCCATACACTTAGTCCTAAAAATAATTCAGCATCGTGCTCTACTCTCAAATATAATTTATTTGAACCCCATATTGCCATTGGACTCAAAATTAGATATTAAATACCTTTTATTTAAACCCCTTATTGCAAAAGTCAGCAAATTTTGGGTTGGGGTATGGGCCCTAAAACCTTCAGATTTGGGGTCCATTTCCAAATACCTTTCATTTCAGTCCATATTTCCATAGTCGGCAGACATGTTTGGTTTGGGGGATGGGCGGCACAGTGACTTAGCTTTCCCTCCCCTACATCTTAATTGAGCCCCATATTGCAATTGTAGGTAAATGCGTCCTATTTAGGTGGTGTTATGGGGTTGTGGTGGCCCCATAGACACATTTTCCTGAATATTTATATCATAATCGTGCTCTCAAATACCTTTAATTTGAGAACCATATTGCTATGGTCGTAAATTTGTACTGTTTCGGGATTATTTTGGGAGAGGGGCGCCCCTACAACACTTGGTTCCACATTTGGATATCATATTCGTATTCTACACTCAAATACCTTTTATGTGAGCATCATATTGCCATGGTCAGTAATTAAGTCCTATTTGGTTGGTGTTTTGGGGAAGGGGAGGACCCCCAAATACTTGGTCCGGCAATTGGATATCTGATACGCTTTCTAATATTAAATACTTTTCATTTGAGCCTCATATGGTCGTGAGTTGTCTTTAAGTATATTTGGTAGGTTTTGGGGCGGCCCCTAGGTACCCCATCCAAAATGTAGATACCAAATTTTTGTTTTTAGGTTACTATTGTATAAGACGCCACACAAAATTTCGTTTTGCGTTTTTGAAAATTAGGGTTGAATACCCTTTCCTAAATGTTGGATAACTGGGTAGGTAATTCAAAGAACTAGTCACCTAACCAGTAATGTAACCATAACCATACTTTCCAGCAGCAGAATTCCTGGGTCTTGACACTCAAAAGAATCAAGCAGACGAAAGATAGAACACAACAAACTGCTACAACAACAGGTGACCCTTTAGAAACTTCTAAGCGCACCCTCAATAAGGTCCGTGCAGTGTAGCGAAATCTGATTCTCATTATGGTGATAAGGTCACATGCATAGACAACTTTCAGTCCTTCATCCTTTTAGAAACTGAAAATACAGCTGCTGTTTAAAATCTACAATAGAACAGATACGAACGTAGAACACCGCTTTGCCTTGATCCTCTAGACAGAATATTTTCAATCAGCTGAAGGGGGTCATATATGTACTCCATCTTGACATAATTGAAAATCGTTTTTATAGCCAAATTTCCATCTCTACTATGAACACATGTTAAATTTTGTTTCGATCTGGCAACTTCTTCATAAAGAAACAGGTGTTCACAAAAGGCGCATTCGCTATTTTTACAATGGAAAAATTAGAAATGTGTGGTGTCAATAAATATTAACATAAAGAAGGTTTATCGGAACAAGAAATTCATAATGATATGGTGAATGTGTTAGGTGAAAGTGCTCCTTCATATAAACAGTAAAAAAGTGAGTTGCTGAATTTAAACGTGGTCGTACAAGCATTGAAGATGAACCACGTAGTGGACGTCCAAAAACAGCAGCAACAACAACAGAAATGGTAGCCAAAGTGCATGATGTGGTATTAACTGATCGACAAATAAAAGTGCGTGAAATAGCTTATATCATAGGCATCTCAAATGACCGAGTTCATTTAATTTTGCATGAAGAGCTACAGATGAAAAAGCTCTCTCCAAGATGGGTGCCGCATTTGTTAACAGTCGACCAAAAACGCATAAGAATGATCATTTATCAAGCTTGTTTGGAACGTTTTAAGCGAAAAATTAAGCGTCGTTTCATAACTGTTGATGAAAAATGGATCCCCCACTATACTCCAGAGACAAAAGAACAATCCAAACAATGGACTGAAGCTGGAGGAAGTGCCCCAAAGAAGGCAAAAACAATTCAATCGGCTGGTAAGGTTATGGCAACGGTTTTTTGGGACTTCAAAGGTATTTTATTAATTGACTATCTGCAAGCGGGTAAAACAATAAATTAAATTAAATTAAAATTATCAATTAAATGTACAAATTCGAGAAAAACGTCCCGGCTTACAATACAAAAAAATAATTTTTCTTCAGACAACACACCAGCGCACAAGAGTGTTTGAACAATGGCTAAAATCAACGAATTATAGTACGAGTTGCTTGACCGCCAACCTTATTGTACTGATTTAGCTCCCAGTGATTTTTACCTGTTCCCAAATCTAAAAAAAAATCCTTGCTGGCAATCGTTTTACCTCAAATGAAGATGCAATTACAGTAGTAAACCACTATTTTGAAGGCTTTGGGGAAACTATTTTAATCAAGGGATAGAATTGCTAGATAAGCGTTGGACTAAGTGTATTGAAGTTTCAGGAGATTATATTGAAAAATAAAAATATTTTTGAAAAACTAACAATTCTCTTGCATTGATAGGCTAAGAAGTTCCCGAACCGCCCTCGCATGTAACCCACCATGTAACGAAAAGTAATGTCACCCGATTGGTCTTCAATGAGAATCAAAGAAAAAATTGCTTCCCATTGACATGAGAGAATTCCAATCCCTGTTCCTTAATGCAATGTTCATGTGCAATTGAAGATTTGCAGAAGCTGAAAAAATACAACAAAAAAGACATTAAATATCACTTTAAGGCACATATTGAGACGTGAATCAGGGTACTAAAGAACAAGATAGTACTCTTGATAGACCCCAACCAGGTCTTAAAACATGGTATTATCCTATGTCTCGCAATTATTATGTCATAATCAATAAAAACTCCTTTGTTCTGGTGTTATTCATTCCCGCGTGATCCAATCTATGCGTCATGGTGGCGTCCAACTCTCATAATAAAGATCTGTAGTCTGAAATCCCGGCACGGCGTGATAGCTGTGAGCTCCACACATGCTGGAACATTGAGGTCCGATCTGTGTGGTGTTCATAGCTGTCACAAAAGTTTAGCTGCGAGCTACCGGGCGCATCCACAGATTGCGGATAGTGGAATGCTCCATCCGGAGTAGCGTGAAAGCGTGCAGTCGCAGACAATCAGCGATATCGAGCGGAGAGTGTCAGTGAGAGGTCGAGTGGCATCGGCTCTTGCACAAATACTGAGTCCCTATGATGCTCGATATGACAAGGCGAGTTATTGGCGCCTTTAAATAACCAATGGCCACACTGTTTCCGTGGCGATCGGTGCTTTGTACCGGAACGAGTTTGCTCACCTACAGGAACTTGACGAGGATCGCCATCTCCACATAAAAATGTGGTTACAAAAACAACATAGTCTGAAATAAATTAAAAAAAAAAAATAAATTTACAATCTAAAATTTGTGCAATCGGATATTGTCCGACTGTAGGCAGTAGGGTTCTCTGTTTTTTTTGTAACAAATTGAAAAATAAGAAACCCTATTTTAAAGTAAGACAGAAAATATTGGCTTGCCCAAAAAGTAATTGCGGATTTTTCATATAGTCGGCGTTGACATTTTTTCACAGCTTGTGACTCTGTAATTGCATTCTTTCTTCTGTCAGTTATCAGCTGTTACTTTTAGCTTGCTTTAGAAAAAAAGTGTAAAAAAAGTATATTTGATTAAAGTTCATTCTAATTTTTATTAAAAATGCATTTACTTTCTTTTAAAAAATCCGCAATTACTATTTGGGCAACCCAATATGTATACTTTGAATTAGCATTTGACTGGTTTCCAAAATCATTATTGAAAAGCTCCAAACCACAGATTTAATCTACTATCTGAACTTTCAAATACCCAGTAACTTATCAACCTGTTGTTTTTTTTTGTTACAGCACAAATGTGGTTATGAATTACACGGAAATCGAAGGGAAAGTTCGAGAAGCCACTAACGATGATCCATGGGGTCCTACGGGCCCACTTATGCAAGAATTAGCACATGCAACGTTTTCCTATGAAACATTTCCCGAAGTAATGTCAATGCTATGGAAACGTATGTTGCAAGACAATAAAACTAATTGGAGAAGAACTTATAAGGTACCCTAAACAACTCTTATTGAATATTGCAAATGGAAAAATTTAAAACATTCGTTACTTTATGTACATTTCCAACAGAGCTTACTATTGTTAAATTATCTCGTGCGCAATGGTTCCGAACGTGTGGTAACTTCATCGCGTGAACATATATACGATTTACGTTCCTTGGAAAATTACACTTTCACAGATGAGGGTGGAAAAGATCAGGGTATTAATGTTAGACATAAGGTGAGTTAAACAAAATCTCATGTTGTGTGTTATGAAATTTTAAATATATTTTTATTGTTGTTTTTAGGTTAGAGAACTAATAGACTTTATACAGGACGATGATCGCTTACGTGAAGAACGTAAAAAGGCCAAAAAGAATAAGGACAAATACATCGGCATGAGCAGTGATGTCATGGGTGTGCGTAGCGGTGGTTATGGCGGCGGCTTTAATGATGGTGGTTGGAGAACTTCACGTTCGGATCATGGCGAAAATTGGTGTAAGTTGTGTTTTATTGTTAAAGGTGTTGTAGAGAGTTTTCATGTCATGAACTGAAAGAGGTTAGACAACCTCCCAACAACGAAGTGTCAATAAGCGGCACGTTGCACAGTGTTGCCCCGGTGGACAAAAATGAAAAATGTTCAAGTTTTTTGCCTATTAGGGCGAAGATTATTAAATTTTTGTTTGTTTTTCTTTTGAGACGAGCTCAATAATCGACGATTTTTCTTTTGCAAATGAAAAAGGTGAGCCCGAGATCGCAACACACACCATCCTCTTTGGGCGCGTTTCGTAATTTGGTTAGAATAACTCATCGGGTATATTAGGTGTGAAAGCTTCAAGGTCCGTACGTTGGTATGTTGTATTTATACAGAATTTGTTGGGAAAACGCATCTATGATATAAATACCACATTAACCACACTTGACAATCCTGTCTGTTAGCTGTACTTTTTCCACTGCATGTGTTTTTGTGTAATGACAGATTTTTTGTTAACACATTCATGGGTAACGGGTAACGTTTTTGATACCACCAGTTCTAGATCTTGAGACTACACCCCAAAAGCCACCTGTTCATCTTGTTTGAAACCATCCCTAAAGAAGTCTATGTTAATTCTGTTACCAGGGATATCGTAATTCCGATCAGTTCTATCAGAAATATTGCCACAGTAACTTTTATCAAAAAAGCGGCTCAGGCAGGAAGTAATCCACACTGCCTGGAACATCGGACATTGTATCAAGGATAACACAGTATCTGTAGCCGCCACATGACCAGCAATGATCGCAGCAATGTAGCATTAATTTCAGTGCATCAGATGGTGTCGTCCTCAGTGCGACTGTGATTCACAAAAAAGTCATCCCCTGGATCCGGTTGAGTTTTGATCAGTAGGTGGACACAAACCCATAAAGGGTTAAAGGTCTGACAACTGCAGTATATACCCAGTGCATGACGCGCGGTCTAATCAACTATTGTCAATGAGTCTCTTGCAGGTATATAGGGCAAAAGTTGCCTTTCTTGCCGTTTCCAAAATGTTGGATTTGAGGTTTAATTTCCTGTCCAGAAAAACACCCAGATATTTTCTGCTTTCTGTAAATGCAAGATTCTCTCATCGCAAGGAGAGAGGTGCCACGGTATTTAACTTGTATCTCCTGCTGAAAAGAACAACTTCTGTCTTCTACGGATTTACGCCCAAACCACTTCCGATAACCCACTTCGGTGTTGCACGTAGAGCTTCCTGAAGTATATATCTTAGAGTGCTGGGAAACTTTCCCCTAACCGCAATAGCTACGTCATCAGCATACGCAACCACTTTTACACCTTTTTCTTACAAAGGCAATAATATATTGTTAATGGCTATATTCCAAAGTGGAGGAGACAGTACACCTCCTGGAGGTGTTCCTCTACTAACTCATCTTTTTAGATCCACGGATCCCAAGCCTGCCTTAATGCATCTTTTAGTAAGTAAGTTGTTAATAAACTTTCTTATGGTAGAGTTGATGCCTAGAAACTCCAACTCATTCATGATTAATGTCGGTTTTACATTATTGGCAGCACCTTCAATGTCAAGAAATGCTACCATTGCACATTCCTTGGCAACGAGAGAACCCTCTATGTAGCCGACTAGGTCGTGAAGGACTGTTTCAGTGGACTTGTCCTTACTATATGCATGCTGTTACGGAGACGGGCGATCTCCAGGGATCTTTGCCCTAAGATATGTTTCTTTTAACCTCTCAAGAGCCTTCAGCATGAAGGATGACAGGCTAATAGGGCGAACATTTTTCGCCTTGGTAAGGTTTTCCTGCTTTCGGAATGAAAATGACCCATGTGTCCCTCCGTCCCACAGGTATATATGACATGCAGAAAGATACAAGCAGAGTATATCTCCCTAAGCCAAGGAAACAGTCTATCAGACAGCTTGTAATTCAACCGATGATAAATCATCAGGGCCTGGCGACTTAAAGGAGTCGAAACTTTTTCCGCCCAAGGATTTTCGGCTCAGACAATGTTCCCAATAACCCAATGTCAACCACTTCTGGCGCCACGTTGTCCATTGGACAATTTCCCGGGAAGTGTGTATCAACGCGTAGTTCTAGTGTTTCCTTACTAGACATTGTCCATACATTATCTGACTTTTGAATATACCCTACCGTAATAGGTCTCGAGGGCAGAATCTACTTTGGCCTATAGACCTCAGATGTATCCTCCACGGAGCTGAATTCCTCTCAGGATTTGTTCTGAGCCTTTCACAGCTCGCCCTTATACTTTCTTAGCTCAGCCTTGTAGATGTCCCAATCGTGTGGTGCTCTTGTGGATTTCGCCCTGTTGGAGAGTTTTCTGCAGTCTATCCTTAGACCAACTCTGGGTTCCACCATGGTGGTCGCTGTTTGCCCCTTGGTTTGACACTAGGACATGCTGACACAAGCGATTTATTCAGGGCCTTCTTGAACCGCTTGACCATTATATCTATATCCTGCTAAGTTGCCACTTTCTTTTCTGGGCTAAAAGGGATAGACGTGGAGAATTTGTTCCGAAATTTACCACAATACGCCTTTTTTATGTTTAGCCGAGGGCTGAAACTAATAAAACGATGATCAGAGAAGCTCTGGTCATCCAACACTTCCCACTCGCATATTCTTGCGCTTATATCTACCAATACAAAAGTAATATCTAGTACGTACTGCCTGTTCCTTGTAATAAAGGTCGGTTTATCCTCTTTATTACGAATCGCCAGATTGCATCTTATAATATATTCGATAAGCAGTTACCCCTGTCGTTGACATCCGAACTTCCCCATATATGCTTGTTGTTGTTGTAGCCACATTTTTATGTGGAGTTGGCGATCTTCGTAAAGCTCCTGTAGGTGAGCAAGCTCGTTCCGGTCCAAAGGACCGATAGCAGCGAGAACAGGTTTGCCATTGGATATTTAAAGGCATAATTAACTTGCGTTATCATATCGAGCATCAAAGGCACTCAGTATTTAAGCAAGAACCGGTGCCGCCCTGCCTCTCACTGACACTCCTCGCTCGATACTACTGATTGCCCCCGACTGCCGTTGCAGCTTCTCCACCGGGCTTGCAGCTAAGCTTCACTTGACTACAATGAATACCACACAAATTGGAGCTTAATTTTCCAGCCTGTGTGGTGCTTATAGCTATCCTGTGCCGTAAGGCCCTTTTTCCCTGCAGAAGCGACTTCAACCAGCAACTTAAGGTTTGAAGACGGCATCTCTGAATCGTGTGCCATATATATGGAAGTCAGCCAGTAATGAGAATTATTTTTTTCAAGGCTGGCTACTGTTTAATCTTCAGTGATTAGCGACGGAAGAAGAAAAACACTAGGATCACTCATTGCAAGAATACATGCTCTGTGTCTCACATTCCCCGTACCCTTGAGTAGATTAAATCCTGGAGTTCTTAGTCCACGAACCATTCCTCCACACACCCATGGTTCCTGGATAAGAACCACGTCCTGTCAGGAGGACCTTTAGTACCACCAAAGCGGCATTACAATGGTGCAGATTTATTAGTCGTTTATGAGTCGTATACGAGTCGCCCTGGGCAAATTTGTGTTACTAAAAGTTTGAAAAACCCAAAAACATAACTTTAAACAAATGTTAAATAACTTCGGACGTGCGCTGCCCATGTTTAAGTATCGTATCATCATTTATATTCCCATATAATTTGCTTGCCATTTTTTTACATATTTCCGTTTTATTTGCAGATTCGGATTCACGTTCTGGTGATAGATACGAAGACGACGATGCCCAGTATGAAGGCGAAAAGGAGTTCTCAGATAGTGATTCGCCCAGTCCAAGGTAGGTGGTATACTAAATAAAAATGATATAATTACTTGCGTGGAATTTATTCATTTGGAGACCACCGTAGCGCAGAGGTTAGCTTGTCCGCCTATGACGCTGAAAGCCCGGGTTCGAATCCTGGCGAAACTATCACTACCTAATGCTGGCAATATTTGTGAGGAACTTGCCATGTAAAAACTTCTCTCCAAAGAGGTGTCGCACTACGGCACGCTATTCGGACTCGGCTATAAAAAGGAGGCCCGTTATAATTGAGCTTAAATTTGAATCGGACTGCACTCATTGATATGTGAGAAGTTATCCCCTGTTCCTTAGTGGAATGTTCTTGGGCAAAAAATTGCAATTTTTATTTGCATTTTATCCATTAAAATGTATTTCCTTCAAATCTTTTTCTATTTCAGACGAAACTACCGTTACAATGATCGTGCCAGTCCTGCAGAAATTGCCACCGAGTCAAAATCTACCGGCAATATAAACATGAATATACGTCCTGCCAAGTCTGCTATGTCCGCCAATGCGAGCGCTCCTGTGACAAAGCAACCTCAGAATAAAGCAAATGTTGGGGGCAATAAGAAAATCGATATGGGCGCCGCTGCTAGTTTTGGTAAAAAATCAAATGCCGCAGCTGGCATACATTCGCCAACACATCGTGATACTCCTGCTGATAGCAATAATGATGATTTAATTGGTTATTCATCCCTGAATAACAATCTTAGCGTGGGCATATCAGATCTGGAAAGCAATAACACAACTACGGCCACAAATAATAATAACATACACAATCTATTCCCAACATGTTCGCCCAAAAGTGAGAAAACTCTAAACAGTGCTGCTGTTATTACCGATGATTTGGATGATTTTAATCCGCGTGCTGTTGAACAGCCGCAAGGAGAATTTGGTGATTTTGCCTCGGCATTTGGTGGTAGTGCATCTCTTGAAGCCCCCTCCACGGCTTTGGGTGCAATGGCGCCGACTGCAGGCACTGGCGGTGATGATTTTGCTGATTTTTCCGCATTCCAGAGTAGTTCAACTACCAGCAATAATACGATAGCAGGTGGTTTGGAAGGCAACCTTCTGGCCACTGCTACTCCAGCAAACGATGCATTTGACCTGTTCAATGCTGCAGCCTCGACGAATTCCCATAATGCTGCAACAACGGGTGCTACAACGGCTACAGATCTACTGGCTGGTCTAGGAGATCTATCGATACACCAAAGTATGCCAATGGGTAAGTTTCTTGTTTTTGATTTCGCCTCATCATTGTGTTCTACTTTCAGAGTTTGTAATACATACAGACGTAGTTTTAGCTTCCAAAAACAAAATCTGATTCTAAAAATCAATTGGGAAAAATGCTGCTTTAATTATTTGTTGTTTTGAAAATATTTTAAGATTCAAACATTCATAAAATGGGACACCCAATGAGTATGAGTCACATTTATTCAATATGTAGGTGTGATGAACTTGTAATGCCTCAGAGGCAATATTTTAGTAGCATCTTTTGATTATAATTTTATTGTTTTTTGTTGTTTTTATGATTTTGTTGATTGAAACAACTCATTTCACTGTATACAAATTCATAATGTGAAGTCTAACATATATAAAAAGTGGCCCAACGCCCACATTTTTTAAACATGAAAAATCTTTAAAAGTAAAGAATGGAGTTGTATTTTAAAAAGATGCCAATGTTGTTGATATTGAATAATTTTGTTTCAATTTTTAATATCATTTTTATTAATCATCAACATTTGATTTTTAAAAACAAAAGCATTTAAAAACTGATTTTCTATAAAAAAAAATTTTGCTTTATTTCAATTTTTGCTATCGATATTTTGTCGGTCAATAACATTCTCTATCCTAGTCGGTCATGTGTACGCTTAGTGGGCCCTCAAAGTCGAGATGTCTGATACAGTGAACGAAGCCAAGGCTTTTAGTCAACAAATTTTCCCCAATTTTTTGCTATGAAAGTTTTGTCGGTCAATAACTCTCCATCCCAGTAGGTCATGTGTACGCTTAGAGTCCCCCTTCAAATTCAAGATATATTCATTTATAGTTAGTGGCAGTTGCCCTGTCTAAAAATCAGTGATCTGTCAAAATCAGTGATTGTTTGTGTGTATTATGGTTCTTAACTATAATACACACGCACACACACACACACACAATCAAAACTCGTTGACAGATAGTACATTTCGCGAGAAAAAATTGTTCTCAGCTGTTTACGGTAATTATGTCATGAAAAATTGTTTAACTTTGTGAGTTAATTTTTTGACATTTGTTCGCAGAGTTGCATTTATGCAACTTGACGCTCCTCAACGCGTTCATACTGTTAAGACCTTTGACCATACCATACGCGTCTACCCAACAAGAAGTTCAAACCAGAAGGTTTCACTGACTCTGTAGAACGAAATCGTCGTCCCACCTCGTTCTTCGCCAACCCTTTATAGCAAGGGACCCAGCAGAAAACGACTGCATATTCTAACCAGTCTCGAACTCATCATGACCTGACACCAGATACTTCATGGAGCATAGCTGTATATATATATATATATTAGGCAGTCCAATCAGACAGCAGCTCCCGGATCGAAAATGTCTCCATTGGCTAGCGAAAACCTGCGTCTGAAAGGCGTTTGAACACCCCTTCCCATTTTTGAATTTCCATTCTCAAACCAAAGCACTGCATATATAGGGAGGGAACACACCCTACGTGTTAGTCAATCCATTTCGGATTGACCCTATCCATTTCGGGCCTATCCGTGTATACAGAATGTTTCGGGAAAGGCGGGGGGAACCCGCGGCCAAACAAATCTTTTCTTGGGAAAACTTCGTCCAACCCGCTAACAGGGAAGGTCTTCCCTATTAATTAAATTGTCGGTCTGCATTTAGCATACCACCACCATCCCCCAGCGGAATGAAAGAATGTCCACAATTTGGGGATCTGAGGTTTTCTGACTAAAGTCAGTCTTTGGACAATTTTTTGCCACACACCCAAAGAACCCCGGAGCCTGGTTCTGTTGTTCGGTTTTCCAGAACCGAATCCTTCATCGGTCGATGTCGGTGAGGTGTAACCGTTGCATGGAGTGGATGCATTTCCGATCTTGCACTGGCCTGATGTCACTACGGCAGTTAATCACACTGAATATATTGCAAGGTGTTGTGCAAACATAGACAGGAGTTGTCACAAGCGTCGTCGTCGTCTTAGCCTTCGGCGTCCTCGTCGTCGGACTATGTGACTCCTTCCATCTCTCCCGTGTGGCAATATACACAACAGCAGCACTCCAGCCCGAATTTTGCCACAATTCCAGGAAGCGTTTCATTTCTACAACTGAATTGCAATGGTCTCCGAGGCAAGATCGAGGTGATAGTAGATTTTATGAGTCGGAAGAACATAATGGTTGCAGCGATTCAGGAGACAAAGCTGACCAACATCTGGCGCCTGCACAGTTGCCGCGGATGCAATGTTCTACGTAAGGATCGCATAAGGAGTGGAGGTTGGGGATAGGCCTGCGTTTTACACCATTCCGTGCAGTCAAGACCAATATCGCCTGCGCCTGGCGCCAGTGACCCCTACATGCAATGTATAGGGAACTATACAATATGTACATACCGGTAGTTGTGTCCCAATAATGGCCAAGCTTACAGGCACGACATAAGTGGCCTGCTGGTATTACCAGAATCGTCTGGTTCTACGAGACTTTAATGTGCATCGCACTTCATGGCATTATCTCTTCGGTAACGACCAGAGGGGCATAGTTTGCAAGAGCAGATTGAAGGCTTCACGTTTTGCACGGTGAATGAGGATGCCTTTACTAGGATGAAGAGGAGGTGCAGCAGTTCGCCAGACATTTCCTTCGCTCCCTCTGTTCTCCTGAGTGACGTATCCTTGCAAGCTGTCATCATCATTTCCGCCTCCCCATAATACACAATTGTAGGCCCGGCACAAGATAGCTGTGAGCACCACACATTGAGGTCCGGTCTGTGTGGTGTTCATTGCTGTCACGAGAAGCTTAGCTGCGAGTTACTGGCCGCGTCCACAGGTTACGGATAGTGGAATGCTCCATACGGAACAGCTGCAACGCCAGGCGCGGCCAATCAGCCGCACAAATACAAAGTGCCTGTGATGCTCGATATTCCCGGGCGAGATATTGCTTTAAAATAACCAATGGCCATCATGTTCCCGCGGCGATCGGTCGTTTGGATCGGAACGAGCTTGCTCACCTTCAGGTGCTTGACGGGGATTGCCACCTCCACATGAAAGTGTGGTATCAACAACAGAATTATGGGATTACTATGAGCACCACACAAGCTGGAACTTTGAGCTCCAATCTGTGTTGTGGTCTTCGTTATATATAAACTTAGCTGGGAGCTACCGGGCATTGTTGTTATTGTAGCAGTGTGTTATACACTGAGGCGGCAGCCCTTGCCGACGAAGAACTCCATCGGGTTAATCCGGTACGTACAACCGACCTGAGTCGAGTACATTACAACTGTTCTCAACCTGTCTTTGAACCAAAAGAAAATGAGAAGTAAAGAATCTGGAAATCGATTTATATGAAGCAATATCAATGCACAGACCGAATAAAACCAAATTTAATAAAGTCAGTTAAAAGTTTTGAGAGAAATCATTTGACGAAATTTTAGCCCATTCGGATGAAAATTGCAAAAATATCGTTATCGGACAAAAAATAAAATATCGTTAATATCTATAGTGCTAGTTAAGGCGGATTTTAAAAGTTGGTCTCGAGCGAATAGCTGTTAACAGCCGGCCGGGGTTGAAGGTATTTAGATTTCATATTTTTGTTTGCATTCTCTTTGTTGTTATCTTCTTTCTCGCATATTCTCCGTTCATGCACGCACATGTACACATACACACACGCAGATTTGTTTGCGTGTTTTGGCAAAACAACGATCAGCTTGACGGCAAGATGGCGGATTGCATGCATCATATGATTTGTGGTTGTTGTACAAATGAGACCACCTTTAATTGTTTCGCTATGAGTGCCATCGATATTTTGCCAGTTATAACGGACACGAGCTTCTATTCGTAGTAGAACCAAAACTATGGGCTTTTGGTCAATGGGCTGGACGGCAAACGGAGGGTAAAATTCTAACGATAAATCTGCGAAAATGCAAATTTAATGAAACAGCCGTTTATAAGTTTAAATCGGCACAGCCGACAAAACCCCGCCGCTGAAAAAAAGACCTGCAACGATCTGTCGTATGGACCGAACCGAGCTTGCTCATCTATAAGAGCTTAACAAGAACCGCGATCTTCACATGGAAATGTGGCTAGAACAACAACAACGAAAAGGCCACGGCTTCGTTCATTGATTGGCGGGCGTTGGGATATCAGACCAGTGAACGAAGCTGAGCCAATGTCAGCCGGCGACACGCCGCCGCTTACTAATTTTACTTCAATCAGGCCGCCAACGTTTTTAAGATAAATTAATTTACCGTTAGGAGCAGTTCCCCCATGACATAGTTACCATAAACAGCTGAGCACAATTTTTTCTTGCGAAGTGCAAGAACTAGTTTTGGTTGTGTGTGTATTATATACCATAACACACACAAACAACTAAAAAAGTGACACGAACTAGTTACGTACACAAAATCAGAGTTGTACTTTGACTACTAAAAACACTTCTTCACGTGTGACACACGCCTTCAAGTATCAAAGTTGAACATTTTAAAAATTTTCCGCGTTGCTTTTGTGGGATTTGTGTGCTGAGTTGCATTTTTGCAACTTGACGCTCAATAACAAAACTCAACGTGCTAATTGTGTGTCGGCCTTCAGTGTTGACGGCATCGCACAGCTACGCAATGGGTTTCGATTAATTGCGTCCATAGATAATTGTATGGGGTATGCATACTTGTAGCTACATTGTCCAAATATATGCATTTTCAGTAGAGTCCGGATTTTTAGGCAAAGTCGTATTTTGTGATTTACGATTTTTCCCTCCTTATGCTGGCGACATTTGTGAGGTACAATGTTACGTAAAAAAGTTTCCCCAAGATGTGTCGGTCTACGACACGGCGTTCGGACTCGGCTATAAAAATGAGGTCCCTTATCATTGAGCTTAAACTTGGATCGGACAGCACTCATTGATATGTCAGAAGTTTTCCTCTGTTCCTAAATGGAATGTTTATGGGTAAATTTGCAATTTTTACGATTTGTAAACATTTAATGACCTCGGAACTTGGAAAACTACATTTTAATACAAAATATCACCCAAATAAAATATGACAAAACTTTGATTTTGCATAAAAAGCCGGACTTTACTTATCAGCGTGTCCACTCCGACTTTAAATACCTCAGCTGGCAACCCATCGCCTGCTATCTTATATAAAAAATCAACTTGTGTTTGTTTGTTCCGTATAGACTCAAAAACGACAGAACCGATTACCTTGAAATTTTCATAGGTTATGAAAAGGTTGGTCTGGAAGGAAACATAGGCTGTATAATTTGTTGATATCGGAAGTGGGGCGGACCCTCCCCCTTATTCCAAAAGTACTACCCAAAAATAAAAGTGGACCGATCGGGACAATATAGTATTCAAATGAAAGATATTCAGGAGTAGACTACGAATTTCACATGTAACTGGGTCCAAGTAACTGGAAAGCTGCCGCAACCCCAAATAACCCTAGAATAGACTTATTGGACGATCATGACAATATGGGACTCAATTGAAAGGTATTCGAAAGAAGATGGCCAGGAGGGAGGAATAGGCTTTAAAATTTGTTGATATCGACAGGTGGCGGACCCTCCCCCGTTACCCCAA
This sequence comes from Stomoxys calcitrans, assembly GCF_963082655.1. Classification (NCBI taxonomy): domain Eukaryota; kingdom Metazoa; phylum Arthropoda; class Insecta; order Diptera; family Muscidae; genus Stomoxys; species Stomoxys calcitrans. The sequence goes on along the minus strand of NC_081553.1, from coordinate 101,797,357 downwards.
AAACACCACCCAAAATCAAAAGTGAACCGATAAGGCCATATGGGCATCAAATGAAAGATTTTGGAGAGTAGAATTCGAATATGGCATTAAAATTTGAGCCTAAGTACCCATCGCCCAACCCAAAAACTCACCAAATTAGACATATTGGACATTCATGTCAATATGGGACTCAAATGAAAGGTATTCGAGAGTATACTACGAATCTGGCATAAGAAATTAGATCGAGCATAAGAAACCGTCCCAAATGGCCATCATGACTATATGGGACTCGGTTTGTTTCTTCGTTCCGTAGAATCAAAAACGGCTGGACCGATTTTCTTAAAATTGTCACAGTTTGTGTAGGTTTGTCTGGAAGGAAACTAATAGTTTTAGATATCGGATAGGGGCGAACCCTCCCCCTTAAATTTGGGTCCAAGTACCCAGCGAGCCGCCCCAACCCCAAAACTAAAATATACCCCAAATGGGCATATTAGCCGACAATGGCTCCTAAAAATACTTAAAATAGGTTAATTGACCCATTATGGAAATATGAGACTCAAATTAAAGGTATTTGAGAGTAGAAAACGACTCTGATATCCAATTTTGGAGCCAAGTGTTTGGATTAGGGGAGGGGGTACGCCATACAGCACCCTAAAGCAAACTGAACTGACTTTGCGACTATGGCAATATAGAGCTCAAATTAACGGTATTTGGGAGTGAAGAACGAATTTGATATTTATTTTCAGGGCAGAGTGCCAGTGCACGCCCCAGATCCAAAATATCCTCCAAACGTTTCATATTTACCAACCATGACAATATGGGGCTCAAATTAAAGGGATTTGAGTGTGGAGCACGAATTTGAAATCCATACTTGAGTCGAAATGTCTGATGGCACCTCACTTCCCTTCAAAAGTACTTCTCATTACCCAAATTTTCAAAAACACCTGATTTCGGAGATTGGTAATGTGATTCGTCCGAAATCTTTTCGCTCTCTCACAGTGCGTGACCAATCACAAATGGCGGATTGGTCACGACAGTATAAAGCTCACAGGAAAGGTGCTTGAGGAAAAAAAATCGAAACTGATATTCCATTGAAGAGCCATGTGTTGGGAAGCCGCCCTATCCCAAAATACCTCCCAGTTATATTAAAGCTATTTGGGTTGGATATTTAATGATTTTCGGGAAATTGAGACTCATTTTCAGGACAAAAACCCTGGGGTCCACTCCACCCTCAAACATAACTTATTTACCGATCATGCCGTTATGGGGCTTATTTAAAATGTATTTGAAAGTAGAGCACGAATCTCATATTTATCTTATCTTCTGGGTGGCCACCCCACCCCCGAAATACCCCCTAAACCGGAAATATTTACCTATACGGTACTATTCAACTCAAAAGAAAAGCATTTGGGAGTAGAGTGAAAATTTGCCCAGCAACCGAGCAGGGGTAAACTTCTCACACATCAATGAGGGCTTTTCGAATTAAGCCTTAACTCAATGACCGAAAGGCGTGCCACAGTGCGACACCTCTTTGGGGAGAATTTTGTACATGACCATGCATAGCATGGTGCCTCGCAAATGTCGCCAGTATTAAGATGGGATAACCACTGCTCTCCAAACGCAGGCGTTCAGCATCACAGGCGGACATAGGCTACAATTGCACGAATTCGATCTCCTCATTCAGGGCGAGGTGTCCCCATCCTAAAAAGATATTAGAGAGTTAAGGAATGCGCAGCGGAGCGGGCCCGGTTCGGCTAGTGCCTTATAATTCTTTGCTCGGCCGTTGATATTTGAAATTATAAATCGATTTAAATGAAAAACTATTTTCCAAATTTGATGTTAAGAACAACTTTAACAAAATGTCTCCAAAAGTCCTAGCCTAAAATTGATCCTATTCAAAAATTGTAGTTTTAAGTGCATGTCTCACTTAAAAGTAGAGATTTCACAATGAAATCTATTTTTAGAAGTACAAAAAATACTTGAAATATTGTAATGTATAAAAAATTTTGCCAAGATATAAACTTTTCAGTAATTTGTTTGAATAAAAGAAAATTAATTGACTTGTAAGTGGAAACATATGCCAATTGGATGCCTTCAATTCTTCCATTTTCAGCAGATGATGATACCATAGACAGGGACAGAGAGGCAACGTTTCCCTCGACACTCAAGCAAGAACTAAGTGAGGCTATTTTGAAATTAAAAGACATAGAAAAGGTGCAATCATCGCAGAATGTGGAGCAAGTAAAGGAAATTATCTGCAGTCTTTGGAGTAGAGGAGCCCTTCCTGGCTTTACCACAGCCGAGAGAATGTGCAATTTGGATAAGGACACAATTCCCTGGCATTTAATAGCTGAGCAGGAATATGTTGATTTGCTACAAGCAATTTTAAAGCTCTTCAGTGTTGATTGGCCTGCAAGCATTCAAGAAGGTGAATGTGGCATATTGAATGTCTTTAAGATTGACTACAATTTCCAATATGTCTATGAGTCCTGGACATGTCTATTGCAAAAATTGGGCGAGCTGCCACAGGTGGTAATGGAAGTATTCAAATTTTTGTTGGAAGATGAGAATTTACTATTCGTTGCCTATTTGCAAGTGTGCAAAGAAAAGGCAAGTTTGCTGGAGGAATTTAAGCAGACCCTACATTCGATACCGGAACCAAAGGTGGAGTTGTTCAATATGAAAGTCAAAGAATTTTTACAAATACAAATTTCCTTGCCCACACGTTGTGCCAATCATGTGCAGGGCAAAGTAGGAGATGTCTTCCTGGCATCGAACTATTGCAGGCTGTTAATGCAACACATGCTTAAGGCTCTATGGTTTCTGATGCATTGCGAGGAGAAGGAAACATATTTTGAAACTAAATTCCTCTCCCACTTAATGGCTCGTTTGGTTAGCGAATTTTGTCAGGATACTGAAAAGAATTCACTACTCTTTCAGCTTTTGGAAATCATTGAGGCATTCTGTGTTACTCCCAACACACAAAAGTTGATACACAAGATTTTCGCAGATATAGAAGATAATATAGCCATATATCGCCTTTCGTTGTGTATGCTAAAAGGCGATTTGGATATTTACCGCATGCTGGGCTCCTGTATCAAAAATTGTGTTCCATGGGAATTTTGTTTTATGCAAAAATTGGCTTTGCAACGTATACCGGAGAGTAATAATTGCCTTAAGGCCTTAGTGCAGTATGTGGCAAAAGTTGATAACAAAATGCTGGAGAAGCTGTTCGAAATGACTTTAAATATATGGGCAAAACGTTCCATTTTGCAAAAACTTTCGCAGAGTGAACATTTCAATTTAACCAAACTGGTGATTGCATGCGGTCAAGTTTATTGCCAAGGCTTTGCCACAACAAAAGCAGATGATGATAGTGACATAAAACGTTTGCTGCACCAAGCATTACGCCATCATTTGGAGTGTCCCGATGCTACACAAAGGCATATTGGCATGAAATGTGTGGAGATTATATTCAATCTTATGGCCAGCCCTGATACCAAAGAGGAAGATAAGCTGAAATTTGAATATACCGCCTTAATGGAGACGGAAAAGGGAAAACTGTTGACAGAAATGGATGAATTGATGAAAATAAACTCCAACAACTCTCTCGGACCTGAAAAGAATTTGGAAAACTTATTGGCCATATTTATGACAAACACCACAAAACCTTCCACAGAGTTTATAGGCCCATCCTCCAAGGTCTCACCCAAGAGTGTAACAGCAGAACAAAGAGATATGACCACCTCCCCTCCAGCCAAATCCCCTAGAATGGATATTGACTCCGACGATGATGATGATGACGACGATGATGATTTAAAACCCTATGACATGTCCAATGATATACCCCAGCTAATGGAGAAGAGACCCAAGTTTCTATTTGACTTACTGCAAACTCTCTCCTCGAAATGTGAAAATTATGAAATTTTTGAATCTGCTCTAGCTTCAGCTGAAACGCTTATACGCTCCCAACTTCCACGTTCCGATGCCCGCTTGGCGTTGGATTTAATGCAAATATTCTTGCCCCTAGACATGCAATACTACTATGAGAATTTCGAGGAAACCAAATTCAAATGTTGTGTGGCAATTTGTAGTGCACGCCCTGCAGAGTGCGCTGAATATCTATGCCGGCAATTCCATACCGATAACTCTTGCTATAGTGTCAGCCTACGCATTGTAATGTTACAAATTTTGGCAGCCACAGCCAAGGAATTGGCCGAAAAAGTACCAATCCAAAATATGGAAAGCTCTATTGTTCCTAAACCTTCCAGCGGCTATATGAGAAAATTCAATTTTAAAAATGAAGAACAACAACGTCTGGCCAGAAATCGCCAAATCATAAAATCGCGCTTGAAAGAAAAAACAAAAAGATATTTTACCAGCACCACCACCAAAGGAAATGTCAACAGCAATGAGAAACCCAATCGATTCCATCCGGTGGTGGGCACCTTTTTCTTTTGCCTTGTCCGTGGGGATCGCACCAAACAAATGTTATACGTTAAATACGATCGTCTCGCCCATGACATTGATACCATGCTGATGGTTAATTTCCTGCATACGCTCTCCATTATTGTTATGTGTGCCCACAATTGTCCTCTCCTACCCGCCATGACCAGGGAAATATTCGACATGTGTTCCTTTGTGCGTTTCAGTCCAGAGGCTCGCATACGCCTGGCATGTTTGGAACTATTGGGCATCACTTTGGTGACCACACCTAGTTATGTATTAGCCGAGCAATTCAGTGATCGTTTGCTGGACTTGAGATATTGGCTGGAGGATTTTATGAGATCACCTTTGGTTGGAGGCGAATCGTCGGAAGAATGTCGTGAAATTGCAGGCCAAATTTTGAATACCTGCTATAAAGTCATGAATCCCCAAGAGGAGAAAAATTAACTTGGTAGTTTTAAGTCCATGAATTTGTGAAAAGAATTTAACTTTGTAGTAATAAGCATGCGTTTCCTTTTTTCGAAATAAAATTTCAATATTCCCTTTTTTAAATCGTCCATGTTTCTATGGGGAAGTGGAGATTTGCAAGGCGGATTTTGTGTTGTAATTTTGCCCTGTGGTTTAGAGATTGCCGAAAATGTTGTGGGAGACTGGTGATATTCCTGAGTTGACTCACAAAAAGTTGAAAACTATGACCGGCCTAATTGCCTTTGGTTTTAATTGGGTTCTCGTACGGGATAAACGAGTCATAATTCGATATCCCCACAAGAGATTAAATACAGACTGACGTAGATTCTATCTGACTGGCTTTTGAACAGACAACCAATGACAACACTTCTCATATTTCTCTCGCATTTGATACTTTATTCATTACTTTTTAGACTCGAGAAGTACCGTAGTACCATCGCGACCGATTAAGTACCTTCAAAGCACTATATTGATGCTAAGTAACTTGATGGGTGGTGGGGGTAGGTATGGCACAACCCCATTTACACTGCTCTTTAAATCCGGATTTAATTGCTCGATCATCTATTTTCCCTTTATAAAACCAGCTGACGAGAGCCTGAGAGCCTTAAGTTCAGATTTAATGTGCAGCGTTAACGGGGTTAAACATTGTCATTCCATTTGCAACATGTAAAATATTGGTCAAGACCCTTTAATGCAGTTATGGGCACACTACCATAGTTGGAAAGACCAAACTGTGTTTGTGTGAACATCGTCAAACATCAACTAAAAGAAATAGCCTTAAAATATCGAAGCCAAACGAAGTTCTTTACACTGTCCGTGTACTTCTGCTTTCCTATGCCCATGGGCATAGTAATTTATGTGCGGATGTGTATGCGCCCATCTATGCTTCTTCTGAATGAACCATGGCTAAACAATTAAAGCCGATATCATTTTGTATAACAACCACAAATCATATGTTGCAATTCGCCATCTCGTCATCAAGATGTAATTTCAAAAATTACATTGTTCTCAACACAATCAAAGAAACTTGCGCTAGTGTGTGTACATGTGCAGGTAAAATAAGAGAAAAAGAAAATTAATTAAAGAGAAAGTGCAAAAAATGGGGTGGTTTGTTGTGAATGTAAACACAGAACTTACATCTTAATACCGTCAAACTGACCGTCTGTTTACAGCTGTTTGCTTTTCAAACATGACGCAGGTAAAATAAGAGAAAGAGAAAAACAAATAAAGAGAAAGTGCAAAAAATGGGGTGGTTTGCTGTGAATGTAAACACAGAACTGACATCTTAATACCATCAAACTGACCAACTGTTTACAGCTGTTTGCTTTTCAAACATGACTTTGTTCTTAACACAACCAAAGAAACTTGCGATAGTGTATGTACGTGTGCAGGTAAAATGAGGTATAGGGAAATTTAAATAAAGAGAACGCGAAAAATGGGGTGGTTTGCTGTGGATGTCAACACAGAACTGACATCTTAATACCGTCAAACTGACCGGAAGAGAGATTTAAGATGAGATCACAGATCGGCATACTAGAGAAAGAGAATATGTTTGGCGGAGAATAGCCATTTTTTTCAGTCTTTCCATACGTTAATTTTATAGTTGACAGCCAAAATAACACTTCTACCAGCTCAGAGGAAGATCCGTTCTTACAATGTACCAGCCCAGCAATGGGCTGGCTGACTAGCTTGTTTATACTCCATCGCATTTCGTTAATCATCCCTGAGTCTTTTGTCCGACATCGACTCATCTATAATGGTTTCATATCCGGCATACGACAAGCCCATATTCTCCACGCATTTCTTAAGCCAGTCAAACGTCTAAGCCGTGTGATTCCCAAAAGAACCTATTATTAAAGATAAATACTAGAGTGATTTTGCTATCCTAACAAGACGTGTCTCAAAATCTTCTATCGGAGAACCTTAGAGAAATTAAACCTAAGAGAAATTAAAACAATCTGCGGCTAAGAGGAGAACATAGTCTAATAAACACGACTGCCGTCAAAATATAAGTCAAGTCATTGGCCTATGCCAACAAGCCGACGCAGTTGGAGGAACTTAATGCCAATATTGAACTGAAAATAGGGATCGTTTCGGTTGAAATGTGTGGCCGAGTCATCGAAAATTGGGTGACCATATGAACCGAGTCGAGTTCCATTCGTAAATGTTTTGAACCACACTTCAAGCCGATAATAAAATTGAAGTATGGTTGAAAATGAATATCACAAATGGTTTGCGTTTTAAATATTAAAAAAAAGTTGTCAAGTCCTTATTAAAAAACCCCATACGCCATACGCAATGCAAGCCAGATTACTTGACGTGAGTTTGTAAGGCTCATTACCAAACTGGTAAAACTATGATGGAGAAAAATTAGATTATTTGTAGAAATTGGTTTATCTTTACTCTGCCATTCTCAACGGACGTAACATTTTTCTTAATATTAATTTACTTAATACGAATGTATATATATATCTGGACCACATTTGACAGGAATGGGTAGGGGTCTACCTGAAGTCACTGTTCCAAATATCATCGAAATCGGGTGAAAAATTGACCTCTTATGATTTCAATATCAAAATATGGTCCGATCGGGACCACATTCAACAAATATTGGGTTGCCCAAAAAGTAATTGCGGTTTTTTTAAAAGAAAGTAAATGCATTTTTAATAAAACTTAGAATGAACTTTAATCAAATATACTTTTATTACACTTTTCATTACAGCTGATAAGTGACAGAAGAAAGAATGCAATTACAGAGTCACAAGCTGTGAAAAAAAAAATTGTCAACGCCGACTATATGAAAAATCCGCAATTACTTTTTGGGCAACCCAATAGATGTACCCGATCTCAATGTACCAAATTTCATTGGTCTATATGGTAGCTATATCCAAATATGGTCCGATCTGGACCGCATTTGACCGGAATGGGTAGGGGTCTACCTGAACTCACTGTGCCACATTTCATCGAAATCGGATGGAAAATGACCAATTTATTGCCTCAAGACTTTAAGTCTGGGGATCGGTTTATATAGTAGCTATATATAACTAAATTAAAATTTTATGAGATCCGAAGTTTAGGTTTATATACAAAGAATACGGAATCATCAAAAATTTTTTGGAAAATGATTTCATTACCAAAATATCTGAAAATTTATAAATACCCAAAAAAATGTATTTATTGGGTAATACCGTCAAACCTGACCAGCTGTTGGCGTGAGTCCACCTTTTTCAAACCGGCTTGGGTGGAGGTGAAGGCCAAAATAGAATGAGCGCTTTGAGCTTTGTTTTTGAGTATTGCGTTAAAAACTGCAATTCTGCAAACTAATCACACAAAAGCAACGCATACAAGTTCCACAATTTTTAACTCTGTCGTCTTAAAACACTATTTCACATATGGCAACATGGTATTACGCTAAATTTCGGCCATAAAAGTTGAAAATTCTTTAACTTTTGGGAGTTGTTTTTATGGGATTTGTTTGCAGAGTTTTTCAACGCAACGCTCAAAAACCAAAGCTATTCTATTCTATTTTGGCCTAAAATGCCACCAAGGCGGATTTAAAAAGGTGGACTCACGCGAAAAGCTGTTATCAGCCGGGCAGGTTGACGGTATTAAGATGTCCGATTTTTGTTTGCATTCTCTTTGTTGTTATCTTCTTTCTCGCATATTCTCTGGGCACACGTATACACGTGTCGGCAAAACGTCGATCAGCTTGATGACAAGATGGCGGATTGCACCATATGATTTGTGGGTGTTGTACAAATGAGACCACCATTAATTGTTTCGCCATGACCGCCACCCAAAAAGAATATCAACACAAGGGGTGTATTATTTATTTACCCCTTAAGCGGATTTTCTCGCTTAGTTTGTATGGAGAAAAATGTTATCCCCAATTAGCTAAGTGGCTTATCTTTGCGCCGCTGTTACACGGCATGTAGTTGTTTTATGACATGTCACTTTTTGTATTTAAATGTGCTGCCAACGTTAAAATACAATGCTGCCAACGTTAAAGTACAAAGCATTTTCGAAACGAAATTTTCATTACCGGTACCGTTACCGAAAATTTCGCTTGCAGGTACCCAGCTCAAATGAAATTTTATTTACATAACAGGGTGACATAATAGGCTTTGGTGATTTTGTTCTTGCAACTACGAATGAAAATATATATTTTAATAACTCAAAAAAACGATTTATTACATAAAACATATACTGTATTACTATCATAAGGTAATGAAATAAATAAATAAAAAATTCGGCCCAAATTAATGTTTGTCGCCATCTTCTATTCTACACAACTATTTTTCTGTGGCGACATAAATGTCTTAGCTGCAACCGAAAATTCGCCAAAGGTGCATACTCAGCTTAACCGAAAATAAGAAACCGACTCTAAAACCTCGTTTATACTGGTCTTTAAATCTGGATATAATGGCTCGATCATCTGTTTTTCCTTTATAAAGTCAGCAGAAGAGAGCTTTAAATCCGGATTTAATGAGCAGTCTAAACGGTGATCCAAAGCTGTGTAAATACAACGCTGTGTACATATTTACTACTTCATTTTATGTATTGTAAATATAACTTTTTTTACAAATATTTATTCAAAATTTTTATTAAATAATCTTTTCGCTTTTTTTCAAATTTGGAAAGAATCAAATGCTTTGAAATAAACAATTTTGATTGTAGATATTTAGTCTTCAATAGACAATTGAATAATGTACATTTTCGAGCAAATTAAGTTAAGGAGAAGAGGCTATGATGAAGATCTTTAAGAAAACCACAGTTAAGTTACTTACTTTTTTATACCTTTTTCAAGTTGAGCTTAAACCCCGTTTACATTGCTCATTAAATTCGGATTTAAGGCTCTCGTCAGCTGATTTTATAAAGGGAAAACAGATGATCGAGCCATTCAATCCGGATTTAAAGAGCAGTGTAAACAAGGTTTTACAGATCGAAGATTTTCTTCCAGTAATTTCACTTAAATAAAATTATTTCAAATTACAAAATTCAATATATCTAAAAATCAATAGTTTTTTGGGATTTCATTGTTACTCTAGTTATTATTTTCTTGAAAATGCTCACCAACGGATGGGCGAAATATCGAATAGATAAATTTACAAAATTGAAGTATGTAATTTAAAATAATTTTATTAAAATTACTGGAAGAAAATCTTTGATCTGTAAGCTCAACTTGAAGCTCAACATTAAAAAACAGAAACCAAATTCTAAGTTTGGTTAAGCACTTTCACTCTAGAGCGATTTAAATATGATAACAATTAAATATAAGCACCACAAAGTCTGCGTTCAGTAATTAAAAATAAACAAAAGAGTTATTTAAACACAAAATAAAAACATATTAACACATTCCTAATATTTGGTAGGATAGCCACGTTGTTTTAAGACCGCACTTAGTCTATTTGGCATGGAGTTTACCAACTTCTCTGTTTCCTCAGATGTTATTTTCGCCCATTCTGCCTGCATGACACTTCGTAACACCTCCTTGCTGGTTATAACGTGCAGACGAATTTTTTTCTGCAATAGATCCCAAAAATGCTCAATGGGTTTGATATCTGGTGATTGGGGTGGTGTTTTAAGCTGATTTGGAATGTTATATAGAAGTCAAAGCCTAACAACCTCCGATATATGCTTTGGGTCGTTATCTTGTTGGAACCAAAATGTCGTTGCTAACCCTAGTTTAGCAGCACTTGGTTTAATTTTTTTTTTCAAAATATTGAGATAACCCCATTTATCTATTTTGGACTCAATAAACTCTAATTTGCCCACTCCACAAGCAGCCATACACCCCCACACCATAATTCCACCACCACCGTGCTTCACCGTTCCAACTAAATTTTGTTTTTCCAGCTCAGTCCTTGCGCCACACTATTTGCCGACCTTAAATGCTAAAAATACAGAATTTTTCTCTCGTCGAAAATAATTTTTTTCCAGAATTCACGAGGCTTATTGATGAAAGTATTAGCGAATGCAATCCGCTTTTGTCTGTTTATGACTGAAATATACGGCTTTCTTCGAGCAACTCTTCCATGAAATCCAGCTCTATGTAATATTTTTCTGGCAGTTTCGGCACAGATGCTTTTTTTAAACATTGTTTTAATATTTTCAACAATTTTGGTTGATGTTATACGAGGATTGTTGCTTGCCATATTAATCACTGCGCTCTTCTCTAACGGATAATTTTTTGGACGCCCAGGCCGAGGCTTTGAAGTTATAATGCCGGTTTCTTTGTAATTATTAATTACGCGCTGGACAGAAGAATACGTTCTTCCAACTGTTCCACCAATATTTCTAAAGCTTTGTCTTCTTTCCACAATTTAATAATTATTTTTCTTTCAGATATGCATATTTCCTTTCCTTACGTTTCCATGTTTCCAAATTTATTAATTAAAAAAAAAACACGTGTAACTATCACTTGTTATGATAATGAACTGAAACTGATCAAAAATAAGAACAAGCATCATAAAAAGTAACGGTACTTTCGAAGTAAACAAAGTGAACGCAGACTTTTTGGTTGTCATAATTTCTTCTTATGAGACAAAAGAACCGTTAGAACAAAAAAGCAAAAGCAAACTTGTATTTTTGTTTTTGTTTTCTAATTTAAGAAATATAAAGATACAACATATACAACAAAACTTGACCTTATTTTTTATGTTGTTTTTTAATCATTAAAAAAGAAATTGTCACATGAACGCAGACTTTATGGACTATGTGTATATAAAAAAATAGGGAAATTAATTGTGGTTTTATAAAAGATCTTCATCATAGCCTTTTCCCCTAAAGAAATCGAAAGACCTCGAGCTGGATTTTACAAAGCTTAAAGTATTCAACTAAAAAGCTCGACATACCGGTTTTTATTGTTTTGTTCAATAAAATGTGTTTCCACTGAAAAATTTTATAGGAAGATGTTTCATAAAAAAACCGTTTTCGAAATACATTTGAAAGTGGTCTTGCCTTCTTTTAACCATACTGATTTTTTATCTTATTTGTAAAAAAAAAAATATTTTGTTATTCCAAATTGTCATACAACATAAAGGGAATTAGAACACCTTATAATATTTTGTTGTAAATTGACACGATTGATTTTGTTTATTAATTTCTTTTAATTCATTTATTTTTGCCTCAAACCCCAAACAAACAAAACAAATTGTATTAAAAAAACTAAAGCTTTTCTCAACATACCGGGAATTGTACCACCGCGGACCCATTAGGTAATCAACCTTAAACATAAAGCACCAAAATCAAAGAAACCAACTTTCAAGCAAACACTAGTTAAGTCTGCAAATAAAACAACACCAAAACAAATGGAAAATCTCTGAAAAACACCCACACTTGAGTAGAGTAAGAAAATGCTGCCTACGTTTCCTCTCAATGTTATGGATATTTACGCATAAAAATACTTTTTTTGGATTACACATTTTCTTTGGTACTCTAATTAATGACTATATTAAATGCATTGCTTTCGCACCATCACATGAAAACCAAAACGAAATTCACTGCTTCTTGAACAAAAAAACATTTTTACTGCTGCATATCTGTTATTGTATTAGGTTAGAAATGTTGAACTATAATTTTTTGCCTCTTATCTGATAATGAAGTTCCGTTTCCGTGTATTTTTTGTTTTATATATGTTTGCCTACTTTCCTATCCCTAGCGAATGCTCGATTTCATTTAATTACCCTGAATTTTAGTTTTAGTTACACAATTGTATCTTTGCAGACAAAGGATCTTATTTGGGTAAAGGACATTGTAAGAGATTTTCAATTATTCTCTGTCATTGAGTTTGGTGGCTGGACCATCTAACGTTTGGAAATGGAATTGGAATGGTTATGAGTATTGTTGTCTGACCAAAGTGATGTGAGTGTCATGGAAGGACATGACCATGGTTGTTTGGTTGTCGGAAATCACTTCAACGTAGGAACTACCATTTCAATGGTCTTCTGGTGAATCTCAAGATGATAGATCGGGATTGTCCGTTGTGCGAATGTAGCAGCCATTTTTATCAATTGCTGTTGATAAAAATGGCAGAGCGATGATGACCACGCTCACTAGGGCAATGGAGACTATTCTAGATATACGACCCATTGACATACAGATTAAATGTGAGGCAGCCACTGCGGCTATGAGACTTAAGGCGATGGGAGAATCGATTGAGGACAGGAGCACCTCATACCTTCGCGGTATAATCGAGGCGATGATAGGGAACCTTAAAGGAAGGGAAGAGGTTTCCGATCGGATACGTGAGACTACACTAAAGGTCGAGTACGAGGCACTGCTGCCAGCGGCACAGTCTTGGGCTGACGGAACCCTAGTATTGCCGTCTGGAAGATCATGTTACACGGATGGATCAAAGCTAGAGGAAAGAGTGGGCCTTGGAGTCTACATTGAGAACCCAAGGACTGAGATCTGTTTTAGACTGCCTGACCATAATACGATCCTGCAGGCACAGATCCGAGCAAACATGGAATCCATGAGTTGGTGTGGTACTAAATGGCCATTAAGCCATAACAACCAGGACGGTAAGATCACGAACAGTCATGGTGTGCAAGAAGGAGATTAACGCCTTCTCTGAGAATGACACGATCCGGATCATTTGGGTGCCGGGCCATAACGGAGTAAGGCGGAATGAAAGGGCAGGCGTTTTGGCAGTGAAGACTGCCGTCGTTAAACTTGTTAAACCCGAAGCCTTTCGGGTCGACGCAGTCCGATTAAGGACGTGGGCGATCCAGATCGTGAGAGGACGAGGCTATTACTGAAAGGAAGTAAAAGAGGGTTAGTATAGCTTTAAGTGTTTTAACGGGACTACGAGCTCACCAATGCATCGGTGCGACAAGTGATGGTATGTGTAGGGCATGTGGGGTAGATGATGAGACGTTGGAGCATTTCCTATGTCCTTGCCCGGCATTCGCGGATAATCGACACCGGTACTTAGGTGGGGACACGATACCAGACATGAACCAACTTAGGGAAGTATTATGGAAAACAATTTAGCATTTTGAAAGTAGCACGGAATTCCTAACTTAAAATTTTCTTTATCGAGGTTACTTTTTAGTTTTTAGAGAGCACAACAAGCCAATTACTGCCTTAGGTGTATGTCCATAGTGGAAGCAGATTAATATCCGCACCCACTTTTCAACCTAACCTAACCTATATCAGGTTATAGGTCGATTTGGGCCGTACTAGACGCAAATGTGGAAAGTCGTTACAAAACACTATGTACAAAATTCCAGTCTAATCGGATAACAAATTTGGCCTTAAGGGGCTCAAGATCTCAAATCGGGAGATCGGTTTATATGGGAGCTTTATCCAAATATAAACCGATATAACGTTGGGGGTGTCCGTTTTTTACTATTTTTTACTTTCCCTTTGTTTCTGATAGTAGTTCTCATAGTTTTCCGGGAGTGGGTTACTGGCCCAACGCCCCAACCGCATGGGTTTTGTGGTATTATAACGAGCCGTTTGCTCCAAGTTCCGACGCTCGCCCCAGCCGGCCCTAACCTGGGAACAGACGCTGATGTTGGCCATTGGTTATTTGAAGGCGCCAATAACTCGCCTTGTCATCTCGAGTATCATTGGCACTCAGTATTTAATTAAGAGCCAGTGCTACCTGACTCCTCACTAAAACTCTGCTTTCGAAAATCGCTGACTGCCCGCAGCCACATTTGCAGCTACTCCGCATAAAAACGGAGCTTTCCACAATCCGTAACCTGTGGACGCGCCCGGTAGCTTTCAGCTAAGCTTCCCGTGGTAACGATGGACACTACACAAGTCGGAGCTCAAAGTTCCAGCCTGTGTGGTGCTAATAGTTATCCCGTGTCGACTGGGATAAACCGATATTACCCATTTGAAATCAATATCACTATTTCGAGGTGTTACACCCCATCCTATAGTGAGTGTATAAAAACGATAACGATTTTAGTATGTTGCTAGAGAAAGATATGTCGAAAGGCCTTTTTTAAAAAATATACTGAAGATTTTTACTATTTTTATTTCAAAAACCTACACAAACATTTTTTGGCCTAATAGCCCCCCCAAGTACAATGAGAATTCCAAACGTTAGAAGGTCTTCCCTTCGAAAATTAAAAACCTCGTACATAGCATACCCTGAATAAGATCCAAAATAGATTTGCTTTATATCTACATACATACATATATACTTACCACCTAGCTATACCTTTAAGTGATGATTTTGATGATTCCGTTGAGCCATTTGCTATTCGCTTACTAAAATTTCACATGTTTTTTGTTTTTAGACAATATGCTTCCACCAATTGCCAATGCTGGCAATAATCTTTTGCAACCAGTTAGTGCTAACCACAAAAACAGTACACAACAATCAACTCTGACTGCCACCGGCTGCGGTGATAATAGTACAACAATGTCCAATTCAAGCGTACAAGTGGGCTCCACCTGGTCAGACAATCTTAAGGCGGGCGATTTAAAAATCGATTTGAATAACCTACTTTCGAGTAAAGCGAATAAATCAAATGCACCGGCCCTATCGATGAATGCCTTAAAAGTGCAAAATCCCAACAATAATATGCCACAAATGATGAATAGCATGTCACCGCAAATGCCTCCGCCGTTAGCAATACAAACGACAACACCAACCATGGGTAATTTTGCTGCATTTGGAGCACAAACAACTAATCCTGGGCTATCGCCTGGTCTAATGGTAGGTGGTGGCGTTGGAGTTTTCAACAAAACATCACCAAACATTCCACCATCGTCAACACAATTTGCTAATTTCAATCAAATGAATAACCTGATGCAACCAGCGACTCAACCACAAAAAGGATTTATTAGCAATAACAACATAAGCAACAATAACAACAACAATATGCAATCATTTGATTTCTTTCAATGATATCTAATGGCATAAAAGAAGCACACGCAAATACACACACACACACACCCACACCTACAACTACAATATTATTTGTCAAAGAGTATTAAGTTAAAGAGTATGGAGCTGTAAGATGTAGCCTTAAGTTCAAGCATCAAGTTGAGGTCGTTTATATAGGCCCTGTTATGTTCTCTGTTTCTAAAAGAGACTATAGCAGCTCTTCTTTCTCTTTGGCGTTCACATATTTGCAGTCTCATTCTATTACTAAGTATGTGAAAATCTGATTGTTGAACAGAATAAACAGCTGATTTTGATGAATGAGAGAATTGAGCTGTTGTTTGGCGAAATGTTTAACTTTACACTTCATTTTATCTTGACAGAGATGCTTACTTTGCAACAACAACATAACTAAAGTCGACGTTTGCAGCCTAGACATCTAATTCTTTTTTATGAGAGAAGTGCTTTAAGTGTCTCTTTCTCTTAATACTCTTTGATTACACTGTGGAAAAATTAAATAGGTTTTTTTTTCGAAAATAACATTTTTTTATAGATTCTAGAAGAGAGAGTAAAAATAGAAGACACGTGTATCGTTGCTTTGTATTTTCGCATCGTGAGGGGGCAGAAATGTCCTTTGTTTGTTAATATTCAACTTAGGATTCTTTAAAATTCTTGTATTTTAGGTAGGAATTTTCATGGCTATATTAGATTAGGTTGGAGGGCATGCGACCGTCGCACTCGTAAACCTTAGGTCCATTGTGTTCGCCTTGGATCGGGTAAAATAAAAAAGAAGGAAAACAAGAAACTAATCTCTATTACACCATATTAAGATGCAGAACAGAAACGATAGAAAGAAAAAGGAAATCAACGCACAATGCAAAAAAGTTGGAAATCAAGAGGAAAATAGTGAAACTCTTATAGGTTACAGCATCGTTCAGTCCAGGTATATCAGAGGTCAATGTTGACATTTGTCCAAGGGACCCCATCCACCCCGTCGAAGCCTGGATATTCCCAACCCAACGATCCCTTTTCGGGAATTAGACGTCCAACCCTTCAAAAGGTAGGAAGCCCCAGGTAGATAAATAATCAATCGCGTTTAGCATGTCTCCGCAACGCATCACAATCATCCAGCGGAATATAAAAATGCCCAAAATTAAAAGAGCCTCAAATTCCTGACTGCCTCAGTCAAATGGCAATTCCTGATTCCCTCACCCATCCATCCAATATACAGGGGAAAAGCCCTAAAATCGGGTAAGACCTCCAAGACCTCTCTTATGGCCCTTCTGCTTAGTCAAAAACGTCTGTACCGGTGCCGCCCGGCCTTCACTCAGACTCTACATTCGATACCGCTGATTGCCCGCGACTGCAGTTGCAGCCTACTCCGTAAGGAGCATTTCATTATCCGCCACCTTTAGACGCGCCCGGCAGCTCCCCGCTAAGCTTCTCGGAATAACGAAGAAGACCACAAAGATAGGAGCTTAAAGTTCCAGCCTGTGTGATGGCTATCCCATGACACGATTTTGATTTCCTAGACGTTGCTTCACCAGCTTAGTTTCACGTCTAAGTACTTGACCTCCGAACAGACGGCAGGTCTTTATCATCCAGGTTAGGTCGCCAGGATTTCGGCTCCTGGTGAAAAGTACCAGCCCAGTCTATCTGGGGTTTATACGAATTTCATTGACCAACGCCCATCCAGATAGCATACTCAACGCCACATGAATCCGTAATAAGAGGGGAATCAGTCACCAAGTATGTTGACGATGTCCGCGTAGGCAATGACGCTTTCCTACTCGAAAAACCTGAGATCGTTGATAACCAAAAACCATAGAAGAGGGTATAAAACCGCTCCTCGCAAGTCCTCCGCCAGTTATGTGTTGATATTTCGGCCTTTCCGCATTGCGCCAACCGCGTAGACAAGGTCGCCTTCTTTCTCGGAAGACTGGAGATCGTTGATAAAACCGCTCTTTGCGAGCCTTCCGCCAGTGAAGCGTTTATAATTCGGCCTTTCCGCATAAGGTAGGCAAAATGAAGTAACCCTCCAAATTCCCTTTGATGTAGCCAACCACCTTAGTGTAAGCATGCTGATAGCTGCATATGATATATGTTGCAGAAGGTAGGCAAATTGAAATCGCCCAGCCCCAAATTCACTTCTATATAGCCAACCACATACTGGACCTGTCGAATCTTAGCTGCATATGACATATGACCCAGAAGGTAGGCAAACTGAAGTCGCCCATCCCCAAATTTCCTTCTATGTAGCCAACCACATGCTGGACCGACCGAACCTTAGTGTAAGCATGCTGATAGCCGCATACCAGTGATGTATCCTAATACACGTGTCAAGTAGTCTGCAGTCTGCTCAGTGTTTCTAAGGTAGCTGGCACGTAGTCCTTGGGCAGGGAGTGGCCCCATTTTCCTGCTTTCGGTAAGCAAACCACGTTAACCTCCCATCCGTGTCATCGTGTCAAAGACAATAAAAATATTCAAAAAATTTTACTTTGAGGCAAAAAAGAGTTGGAGCTACATTTCGCCATTTTAGAATTCTGTTTAAAAATTTTGGCTTAAGATTCGTTGCAATCCTTGTATTTTATGCATATCGTTTCTATGCTAATATTACTGATACTATTGCAAGGAATATTTTTTTGGAACATTTTAACCCTCAGGAGACCCATTGAATGGATTTTTTGGTCCCTATTTTCTAGAAGTATAGTAGAAAAATCAATTTAAAAATGTTCTATAAAAATCTTATCGCCATTTTATTTTCCTGTAGGCATAGGAATTCACCAAAAGCGAATTGGCTAACATTTATTCCAGAAATCAGTAATATAGCAAATTTGTCCATGAACAGTACTTAAGGAACAGGTGCAGAAATCAGTTAAAAAAAATTTAAATACATTAAAGTTGATAAGGGGCCCCTCCTAATGCTGGCAACATTTGTGAGGTACTATGCCATGTAAAACTTCTCTCCAAAGAGGTATCGCACTGCGGCACGCCGTCCGGATTCGGCTATAAAAAGAAGGTCCCCAATCATTGAGCTTAAACTTGAATCGGACTGCACTAATTGATATGTGAGTTTTGCCCCTGTTTCTTTGTGGAATGTTCATGGGCAAAATTTGCATTTAGGTCAAATTTGACTATGGGCCACCTAAGAAAAGAAATCGGTTCACATGATACATTTCAATTAAATACAGCCAACCCTTTATAAACCTTCAAAACTTCAATACACATGTCTTTTATTTTTTCTGCTCCTTCATAATACCCTCAGTTTTTCTTGTAGTTTTTTTTTATTTCTATGTTCCACAGTGTTTTTTTTTTCTTCCTATTCGACCATATATTTTCGAAATTTATGTGTAATTGTAAAAAAAAACCAAATTGTTTTTCAAATTCTATTGCTATTATAATTATTATTATTTTGTTTTTTAATTAAAAATGTTTTTCCTTTTGTACTGCTTATTTGTTTCCTTTTGTCTTTCAAATTTTATTAGCAAATATATTATTAAAAAAAAATTGTATTATTATTAATGATGTTGAATTATTATAATTATATAAATATATGTATGTGGTATATACGCTATATACAACAACCAACCAACCCATTATATATATATACTATGTAGAAAACCGAAGTATAAATGATATTTTTTAAAACAATAATATGATCACAAAAAATGTATTGTTTTTTTGTATACATTTTGTTTTTTTTATGAATTTGTCTCATTCCACCCTCCACACGTATCTTTTACAAGATAGTGTCAAATAAAAAAAGAAGCCCCCTATGATAAGACTTGTACTATGTATTTTGAGTTAATTACAATTATGATGTACATTTCAGTTAGTTAATATACATGCATACAGAGGAAGGGGTTTTGTCTCTGCCTCTCTTCCCTTGAAATATTGAATGAAGTCAGTCATAGAAAACAAAACACAATTTTGTCAATAGAGTATTTGTATGTGAATAACAAGGTTTTAAACTGGAAATGAGTTTTTTTTTATTTATGATGAGCTGAATATTGAAAATTGGTAATATTGAATCTACATTGCGGTGGGCTCTCCAAATGGGGAATTCAACTTACTTATCAACAGTGACTCACAAAAGTATTCGTTGCAAGATTGAAAGGTTGAAACGCATCACATTAGCTGTGTTTTTATACCCTCCACCATATGATGGGAGTATACTAATGTCGTCATTCTGTTTGTAACTCCTCGAAATATTCGTCTAAGACCCCATAAAGTATATATATTCTTGATCGACATGACATTTTAAGTCGATCTGGCCATGTCCGCGCGTCTGTCTGTCGAAAGCACGCTATCTCGAAGGAGTAAAGCTAGCCGCTTGAAATTTTGCACAAATACTTCTTATTAGTGTAGGTCGGTTGGGATTGTAAATGGGCCTAATCGATCCATGTTTTGATTAAGCTGCCATGCCAGCTGCTTGGATCTTGACTTCTTGAGCCTCTAGAGGGCGCAATTACTATCCGATTTGGCTGAAATTTCGCATGACGTGTTTTGGTGTGACTTCCAACAATTTTGCTAAGTATGGTGGAAATCGGTCAATAACCTGATATAGCTGCCATATAAACCGATCTTGGATCTTGACTTCTTGAGCACCTAGAGGGCGCAATTCTTATCCGATTTGGCTGACATTTGGCATGACGTGTTTTTGTATGACTTCCAACAATTGTGCTAAGTATGGTGGAAATCGGTCAATAACCTGATATAGCTGTCATATAAACGGATCTGGGGTCTTGACTTCTTGAGCCTCTAGACGGCGCAATTACTATCCGATTTGGCTGAAATTTGTCATGACGTGTTTTGGTATGACTTTCAACAACTGTGCTAAGTATGGTGGAAATCGGTCCATAACCTGATATAGCTGTCATATAAAGCGATCTGGGGTCTTGACTTCTTGAGCACCTAGAGGGCGCAATTCTTATCCGATTTGGCTGACATTTGGCATGACGTGTTTTGGTATGACTTTCAACAACTGTGCTAAGTATGGTGGAAATCGGTGTAAACCTGATATAGCTGTCATATAAAGCGATCTGGGGTCTTGACTTCTTGAGACTCTAGAGGACGTAATTCCTATCCGATTTAGCTGAAATTTGGCATGACGTGTTTTTTGTTATGACTTCCAACAACTGTACTAAGTATGGTTAAAATCGGTCCATAACCTGATATAGCTGTCATATAAACCGATCTGGGATTTTGACTTCTTGAGCCTCTAGAGGGCGCAATTATTATCTGAAATTTAAAACAACGGCGTTTTCCGAAACCCTCAACATACGTTTCACATATGGTCCGAATCGGTCTATAGCCTGATACAGCTCCCATATAAACAGATGTCCATACTCTACTTCTTGAGCCTCTAGAGGGCGTAATTTCTATCCGATTTAGCTCAAATTTTGCATGACGTGTTTTATTATGACTTCCAACAACTGTACTAAGTATGGCTCAAATCGGTCCATAACCTGATATAGCTGTCATATAAACGAATCTGGAATCTTGAATTCTTGAGCCTCTAAGGGGCGCAATTATTATGCGATTTGGCTGAAATTTTGTACAACGGTTTCTCCCATGACCTTCAACAACCTACGTGTCAAATATGGTCTGAATCGGTCTGTAGCCTCAAACAGCACAACAGAGATACCGGGAAAAGAACTCGACAAATTTGATCCATGGTGGAGGGTATATAAGATACGGCCCGTCCGAACTTAGCAAGCTTTTACAAGTTTTGTAGTACTATTTAGTGCAGTGCAATGAAAATGTATGAAAATTACATATATCCAGGGGCCCAATTACCGCATACGTGATCGAGTACGCTTTTGTATCGAATGAGATTTCGTCACGTATCGAATGGATGTATTACTGCACTCGAAAGCTGTCGTATCGTAATTTTTCAAATGGATACCGATTATTTTTTGCATCTGAGTTGATTTGAACATATGTTTGTGGGAAAATGATAATTAACATCTACCAGGCTTTTGTTAAAAGATATGAATTTATTGAAATTTTTTGAAACAAACGTGAATTCTTATATGTAAAATTCAAATTGTGTTTGTTTGTTTGTTTTGTATAGACTCAAAAACGCTAAACCGATTACCTTGAAATGTTCACAGATTGTGTAGGTTTGTCTGGAAGGAAACATAGTCTATATAATTTTTTGATATCGGGAGGGGGCGGGCCCTCCCCCTTACCCCAAATGTACTAGTCAAAAATAAAAGTGGACCGATCGGGACAATGTGGCATTCAAATGAAAGGTATTCAAGAGTAGAGTACGAATTTCATAATAAAATTTGGGTCCAAGTACCTGGGGGGTCGCCCCAGCCCTAAAACGCTTTAGCATAGGTTTATTTGACGATCATGACAATATGGAACTCAAATGAAAGGTATTCGGGAGTGGATTACGAATATGGTCAGGAAGCAGGAATAGGCTTTATAATTTATTGATAACGGAAGGGGGCGGACTCTCCACCGTTAACCCAAAAACACAACCCAAAATCTAAAGTGGACCGATAAGGACAATATGGGTATCAAATGAAAAGTATGCGGGAGTAGATAATGAATCTGGCATACAAATTCATTCACTTTAGTCAATCACGGATATATGGGACTCGGTTTGATTCTTCCGTATAGACTGAAAAACGGCAGAACCTATTTTCTCGAAATTTTCGCATATTGTGTAGGTTGGTCTGGATGGAAACATAAGCTATATAATTTTTCGGTATCGGAAGGGGGACGCCCCAACCCCAAAACTCTCCCAAACAGACATATTCGACGTTCATTTCAATAAGGGATTCAAATCAAAGGTATTCGGGAGTAGATTTCGAATCTGACATACGAAATCAGATCGAAGTATGGGTGGTCACACCACCCCTCAAAAACGACATTAGACCCATTATAATACTTGGCTGAACCGATTTTCTTAAAATTTTCATAGATTGTAAGGAATCATAGGCTATATAATTTTTAGATGTCGGGTGGAGGGGGACCTTTCCCCTTACCCCATAAACGCCACCCATATCCGAAAGTGGTCCGATAGGTACAAAAAGGGTATGAAATGAAAGGTATTGGAGGCCAAAAAACGAATATGGTATTAAAATTTGAGAACCTTTCCATCAGGAATCGCACATTAATGAGTGCTTTCCGATTAAAGTTTAAACTCAATGACAAGGGACCTTTTTTATAGCCCAGTCCGAACGGCCTCCCGCAGTGCGACACCTCCTTTTTAAATGACCATGCATGGCATTGTACCTCGCAAATATCGCCAACATTAACAGGGGATAAACACCGCTTTGTCCGATGTCCTCGCCAGCATTCGAACGCGTTCAGCGTCACAGGCTACAATGGCACGAATTCGATATCCGCATAAAGGGCGAAGTGCCCCCACCCTAAAAAGATATTAGAGAGTTAAAGAAGGCGCAGCGCGCATGATTCTACTTCGCGCGCTTTTTCTGGGTCTTTTATGTTTAAGAGTTTGAACCTTGTGCTTTTAGGTTGAGTCCTTTTCCCTACGGTTGGGGTAGGCGTAGAGTGGCCACTAAGAGCATGTGGTCACTGTCGATGTCGGCTCCACGTCTAGTTTTCATATCGATCAGCGAACCAAGAAAGAGATTGCTGAAAAGAACGTGGTTAATTTGATTAAGGGTGTTTCCATATGGGGATTCGCAAGTATATTTGTGTATATTTTTATGGAAGAATTTTATGCCTCCAATAAAGTGCCCGTTTCTTGCACAGGAATCAACCACCTAACGCCTTTCTACAAAGTTGTATCAATTTAACGGGGATGCCAAACTCAGGCATGGCTTGAAATATCTTTGAATGTGTAGAGCTATCGAAGGCGGCTTCGTAGTGGAAAGATTGTGTAGAAAAGATGGTAAGTATCGATTTTTCTTTCCCACGATTTGGGATAGTATAAATAAATTTTCCAATTAGTGGTGTTATTTTGGTAAAATTACAAATTTTGCCCATGAACATTCCACTAAGAAACAGGGGCAAACTTCTCGCATATCAATAAGTGCAGTCCGATTCAATTTTAAGCTCAATGATAAGGGGCCTCCTTTTTAAAGGCGAGTCCGACCGGCGTGTTGCAGTGCGACACCTCTTTGGAGAGAAGTTTTACATGGCATAGTTCCTCATAAATGTTGCCAGCATTAGGAGGGGAAAACCACCGCTGAAATATTTTTCTGATGGTCTCGCCAGGAGTCGAACACAGGCGTTCAGCGTCATAGGCGGACATGCTAACCTCTGCGCCCACCACCATGGATTCTGCTAAAATATGGGAGCTATATCTGGTTATAGACCGATTTGGACCGTAATTGGTACATTTGTTGAAAGTCATAACAGAACACTATATGCAATATTTCGGCCAAATCGGATAAAAACCGTGGCTTGTAAGGGCTCAAAAGTCAAATCGGGAGATCGGTTTATATGGGAGCTATATCAGGTTATAGACCGATACTGACCGCATTTGGCACATTTTTTGGAAGTTGTTTCCGAACGCTATCTGCAAAATCTTAGCCAAATCGAAAAGAAATTGCGGCTTGTAAGTGCTCAAAAGTCAAATCGGGAGATCGGTTTATATGGGAGCTATATCTAAATCTGAACCGATATGGCCCCTTTGCAATCCCCAACGACCTACATTAATAATAAATATCTTGGCAAAATTTTAAGCGGCTAGCTTTACGCGTTCGATCGCTTTCGTGATTTCGACAGACGGACGGACATGGCTAGATCGTATCAGAACGTCGAGACAACAACAACAACAACATGGTGGTGGGTATAAAAATTACCTACATCTTAATATAAAATCCTTTATAGTGATCTACCGATGAGAAATCTTCAGTCGTATTTCGGACCCAATTTCAATAAACAACCGTGCCGAGTTTTGCTAAAGCGATCTCCTAATTTAAGGTTTTGAGCCCAGAAAGGCGCTTTGACTACCCATTTTCGTCATTACACAGAGTTGAATGGACGATGAGTATGGACCAGATTTGGCCAGATATTTGTATGCAGCTGCCAAATATGCCTGTTTTCCGACTGATGGCATTGAACGTCCAAAACCCGCATTTCCTATCCAGATTTACGAAATTTGGAACAGATCCCTTAACACTCATACACAAAACCTACGCCCTTTTTCTTAAATCTGAAGCAGTGAGATACCTTGTAACAGTAACATCCACGCTTTTATTCTCCCCTTTCAACGAATACACAAAAACGACATGAAGTGAATTAGTTTTGAGTTATTACCGGCGATTTTTTCTGTAATTAACTTGGTGTTTACATATTGGTGATAAGATATTTATGTTGGGGATAACCTACCACAAATTGAGACCAGCCTACCAACCTACCAAGAGGATAAAAACTTACCATTTTTGGAAGGAACTTACCAAAAACGGCAACACTGCTACTGATTGCTTGTTCTTATTGTGTCGGATCACTTGGACTGTTCTGTGACAGCCTCTTCGCCGCCAATATCGGATACCAGCAATTGGGAAAAGTTTTTAAATATCCTAGGCACACTACCTCTATCCATCACCAGATTTCCTTATTGGTCTCAGCAGAAAAATTTACCTGTACTAAAGAAATCGTTTTGATGTTTATTTCTTTGATAAAATTTTCTGATTTCATTCTCACACTCACGTCTTTCCATTTCTCTCTTGATTGTGTGGATTTGACGTTTCTCTTCTCTCTTTCTACTGATAACTTTCCGTTACCTTGCGCTCTGCTGCTGCGCTTGGCTGCAGCGCTGCTCTGCATACCTCGTTATTAGCTTCTCGCGACTATGCTGAGGAATTTATTAGTATCGGTATGGATGGAATAGCTTGTGTTCATTTGCAGAGCTACTGCAAACTAATTTTTCTTTTGATTTTGAAGAATTTCATACCTATCGTTTAAATATCTCGTTAAGCTATGTTCTATAAGTTCTGGTAACGTAGTTATTGGCTTTACAGCGTCAAATGAACATTGTGAAAGTTTTGCAGAGTGTATGTAAAATGTGTTTGATTCTGAGTTTGTTTTTAATTCCAATTTGAAGAGATTGCAGTTCAGAACTACAGTGCAATAATTACCATAAATATTATTTTTTATTTCATAAACATCCTCCGTCCCATATTATCAAAATTAATTTATTTTCTAATTTAAATTTTTTGTTTTAAAAAAGTCTAAGTTTTATGTATTTTATATAAAAAAAAACCAATAGATTGAACTCATTAGAGATGACGTCATATGTCAACACAATAATAATATTAGTTCCAATAGCATGTATACATATAAAATTTATACGAAACTTATATATAAACTATGTAGTTATTTGTAATTACATATACAGGTGTTAAACATACATACATACATATATAAACCAATTCCCTCTTAAAGTTATAAAACTTTAGTTTATCTGCGTGTAAAATAAAGGTTGTAAATGTGTTTAAAGAAAAATTAAAAATTGTATTAAATAATAATAATAATGATAGAGATAATTATTGTGTAGTTTCTACAAGGTTTTAGTATTTAATGTTACAACAACAAATTTGAAACCAGAATATATTACCTTTAAATCGAATCTGGATGATATGTATCTATTAGTTAAGAATTTCCCCGCCCCTTTAATTCTGTTAATCCTTGGAGAATTTACATACTAGGTGTTTCCAGAATAAAGCCTTTTTTGAAATGAGAAAAAAATCATTGTATTTTTATTTTACAATATTCTCAGTCAATCCCATGGCACCGGATTGTCCCTATGGAGTCTTTCGCCGCCAAGGGTTGCTGCCTCAGTGTACAACACACTGCCACAACAACAACAATCCCGCGGCAGTCGGCTGTACGCATCGGATTGGCACAATCGAGTCTTTCATCGGCAAGAGCTGCAGCCTCAGTGTACCTGTTCATCGTTTTTTCGTCATAGGAGTGGCACATCCCGGAGTGCTTTCTCCGCACGCTTTTGGGCCGTACCGGTATTGAAAAGAACCCCGGACCCTGGTTCTGTTCGGGTTGCCAGAACCGGCTCCATTATCGGTTTGTGTCGGTAAGATGTAACCGGTGCATGAAGAAATTTTCAGCAGAGTGGATCTAAAAAGGGTCGTCTTTCACAGTGTTCTCCAGTGAAGTGTCCTGAATCAAATAAGCTAAATTTCAGCTACACAAACTTGCACCAATTCAATATTTTGTATTATTAAATGATTTTCGGCTCCCCTGAATATACCAAAACCCAAAACTGAACATAAACGCCGGAGACCAGTGAAACGGAAAACACAATTCAGTGATGAAGTCGTAAGTTAAATTAAACGACTTCTTTAGGTCTAAAAACTCAAATCTAGACATTGGTTTATATGGGAGCTATATCAGGTTTTATACCGATTTAGACCATACTTGCCGAAATTTTTTGGAGTCATAGCAGAAATCATTGTGGAAAGTTTCATCCAAATCACCTAGTAATTACACCCTCTGGACGCGGAAGATATTAAAGTGGAAGTTAAATCAGCTTATAGACCAATTTTTTGCAATAATTGCGACCTCTGTAGGCTCAATAAGTTAAATGGGGACATCCGTTTATATGGGAGCTATATCAGGTTAAAGACCAGGCAAATATAGCTCTGTGCAAAATTTTAAAGCTCCATATTAACTCTATTTTTGTCTAACGAACAAACTAAGAAGCAACACTGTGCGTCGTCGTCGCCGGACTATGATCCCACCAGTGCAAAGACATAACTACATGCTGTCTAAGCCATACCTTCTAAACTGTTATCGCAGAGACCGTCTAAATCATCATCTTGTGGATAGGTATCCACCGGCCAGAAGCCTAAAGGTAGATCTACATGATGAAGAGCGGGGAGTTCACCCCTACAAGATAGAGCCTCTAAGCAACATTCATGCAGACCAGATGCGGTGAATAGCTACTGGGTGAATGTGATCCTTGGGGAACGACCACCTCCCATTGTACTAAAGAAAGCATTGATGCCGACGTGCAGGATGTATGTCCCGATTGTGACCAGGGACCACACGATATACGTCACCTGTTTAACTGCCCAGCAAGACCAACTCGACTCCTAAGATGGCATAGCTGTGAACACAGGCCGGAACATTGATCCGATCTGTGTGGTGTTCATTGCTGTCACGAGAAGCTTAGCGTCCACAGACTGTGGATAGTGGAATGCTCCATACGGAGTAGCTGCAACGACAGTGGCGGGCAAACAGCGGTAGCGAGCGGAGTCTCAGTGTGAGTTCGGGCGGCACCGGCTCTTGCACAAATACTGAGTGCCTATGATACATGATATGACAAGGCGAGTTAATGGCGTCTTTAAATAACCAATGGCCAACCTGTTATCGCGGCGATCGGTCCTTTGGACCGGAAGCGCTGATTCACTTAGAGGGGCTTGAAGAGGGTCGCCACCTCCACATGAAAATGTGGCTACAACAACCAACTCGACTCAGACACAGATGCACCCCATCTTAGTCGCAGAGTTCCTGAAACTGAACACTTAACAGTATCAAGCTAGAACAAAACACAACCTTACAACAACAACCATTACCTATTGAATAGGGTTCCTTCAGGAAGGCAGGGCAAGAAGGATCTCCAGCAAAAATTTAACGCACTACAATCACCATATAAAAAGAACGGAATCTAATGAAATGTATGCATCAACGAAATGTGGAGAAAAATGTCAAAAGAAGTCTGGGACAAATGCCGTAGTTTGGACCACTTTTCTAAGGTAAAATAATTTTAATTTTATTCATATCATAAAGTCTATTGTATAAATTGTTACATCCAACAAATACATCTGTTAAACATGTTATGATTGCTTATGAAATATTGTTGGGCGTGGGAGTGGTGTCTGCATGTGGGAGCATCATAAAAGCAAATCCTTAGTATCTTATATCTACATAAAAAATAAAAATTAAGAAAAGCAAGAAGATTTAGCATAACGAAACCTATTCGTTATCTTTATTTTTGTTCTTCTTCTTTTTCTTCTTCTTCTTGGGTTCCCCATCTCCACCGTTTTCAGCGGCCTCTGCAACTTCTCCAGCACCATTCTCATCAGATTGTGTTGTCGCACCATTGCCATTTGCCGCTTCTGATTCTTCAAGCTTACGCTTCTTCTTCTTGTTTTTCTTCTTTTGGGATGACGCCTCACCTGGCTGTGGCTTGGGTGTTTCACTAGATGCCATTTCAATGGCTTCCTTCATAACTTCTATATTTTTGCGAGGAACTTCACCCGATTCATAGAATTTCAAACGCTCTTCTACTTGCTGCTTCAAAGTCTCGCCAAACACCGCAGTAGGCTGCTCCAAGAAACAATCAATGCGTGATGCAATGGAGCATTTGTTGGCTAGGAAACGTGAAATACGGCCTTTGTTCTTCAAACCAGCACGCCCAATAAAGGAGGAATGATAGAGAAGGCCGTATTTAGGGGTATTTGAACGGGTCTTCAGGGCTCTGAATAAAGCCTTTTCGGCACCCAAAATTTGTACTGTGGAAGCGGGGTATTTAGCCAAATTTGTCAAGCTACCAGCATGAGATATCAGGCGGGCACCAACTTGATCACCAATCAACGATTGCAGATTTGGAGCCACACATTCCATTTTGTTGTGTAAATACGTGGATAGTTTCTTACGGTATTCCGAAAGCTTAACCACGCGTTCCGCGAAAAGTTCAATATTCATTAAATCAACAATAGATATATCCATACCCATGGACATCTTGGCAGCATCAATGATAGCTTGTGCCTTGGCCGAATCCATCACAATTTCCTCTAATTCTTCTAGCTTATCTTGTGTTAGTGTTTTACGATCTTTAATGAATTTAGCAGCTTTAGCAAAAATATAATTGTCAGGTACAATCTTAACCAACTCTGGGAAATGATAGGAGTACCATTCGCGTATACGCATCGAGAATGTGTTAACGTCTTTGTCCAGCTGATCCAATAAGGCAATGGACTGTATAATCATGTTATCGGAACGATGAACATTGAACTTGACTTTGGCACGGGAATAACTGTGGCCCAAACCAAGTTGAGCAATACCAGCCGACTTGTCAGTGAAACCTAAAAATAAAAACACAGATGTTAGCCGTTAAATGTCCAGATATAAACTTAAAATTCAATCTCACCTTTAATCAATTTGTGAAAATGAAATCTAACGCCTCTCAATATTTCCGGAACTACACCAAAATGGCTACACTGTACACCGATTGCTTCGGTAATGGCAGCTCCCAATTTCGAATCGCCTATACCAAGTTGACATTTCTTCTTCTTTAGTTTTGAGAAGAAATCATCCAAGAAAACCATTAAGTCCTGTGGCACAATACCTTCAGAGATGGCATTGATGTTTTCCAAAGCTGAAATGGCCGTTTTAAAAGGAGCAAATCCAGCCAATTTAACAATCGAATTGAATTTTGCTAAATCAGTTACCGACGATTCCACTTGAGGTAAAAACATGGCCACCTCCTCAAACTCCTTCACTGAGAACAAAGCGTACCCAGCCGCATGTTCATACAAAACGTAAAGCTGTGACTGTAAAGAGAAGAGGAAATATGATCAGCAAACGCCAAATTGATGAAGAAATAAAAGCATGGAATCAATATTTTCGAGGTTATGCTATTATTTACATTTTTGTCGCTTTCATTCTAATTAATAATAAAATTCATTTATTTAATGTTTGTCTAAACAGAAAACTTACCATACTTATGTTTAAATATGTCTGCTTTATCTAAATTTCTTTTTATTTTTAACAAAATTAATTACTTTATTTTCTCCTACACGTCTGGTCCAATACACCACGCACAAATAAAATCCACGTGTGGCCCGATAACGATAAAAATCGAAAACACATGGTTGCAGAGTTGCGATATTCATTTATCGTAGCGAGTTAAGCGACCCATACACATTTGACAACACTTGGTGTTTATGCATTTTGTAAGGTGTGCAAATTTTTTATTATAAAACTACGGCCATATTTTAGCCCTATCCAGTGCTAGTCATACGTTCTGGAAGAGTTTCAATGCAAAGTTGTCCTGTCGTTTCAAACATAGCAGGCAGGAGCCATCCGGTCCCGTCGACTTGTAGGTTTTAAATGAATGTCCCTAACCACTGAAATTGCCATGGCACTGTGTTGTATACTAGAGACCTCGATACCGTCCTAGCACATCGACCCGCTGGCTGTATCAGAAAATAAAGGGATATGCGTTGTAGCCAGCAGTTCAAGGTTGCTTTATTCACCCAATTTTGGTGACTGCTCGACGTCTGTCTTAGCTTTCTCAAATCTATGTTGTTGTTGTTGTTGTTGTGGCGGTGTATTGTGTTCTATCTTTCGTCTGTTTAGTTCTGTTGAATATCTAGATCCACGAACTTTGCGGCTAAGAAAGAGTGCGTCCAAAGGGAACTGGGTCTGAGTCGAATGTTCTCAGGTGCAAAGGAAGGCAGTCGTTTTCCAAGGACCATGGTAACTGCATGCATTTTTTTCCTGCTTGATATGCCGTTTGTTAAGTCACCGTTCTATCAAACCGGGTACGAGTATTTACCCAGGTAGTTTAAATGGAAAAGTGTAAATCTGCCCATTAAGGAACAGCGGGGATATTTCTCTCAAGTCAACACTAAGAGGACAATACAATGGCAGCCGGTTGTAAAGGGTGATTTTTTTGAGGTTAGGATTTTCATGCATTAGTATTTGACAGATCACGTGGGATTTCAGACATGGTGTCAAAGAGAAAGATGCTCAGTATGCTTTGACATTTCATCATGAATAGACTTACTAAAGAGCAACGCTTGCAAATCATTGAATTTTATTACCAAAATCAGTGTTCGGTTCGAAATGTGTTCATTCACCGTAACGTTGCGTCCAACAGCATCTTTGAAAAAATACGGTCCAATGATTCCACCAGCGTACAAACCACACCAAACAGTGCATTTTTCGGGATGCATGGGCAGTTCTTGAACGGCTTCTGGTTGCTCTTCACTCCAAATGCGGCAATTTTGCTTATTTACGTAGCCATTCAACCAGAAATGAGCCTCATCGCTGAACGGTGAATGAACACATTTCGAACCGAACACTGATTTTGGTAATAAAATTCAATGATTTGCAAGCGTTGCTCGTTAGTAAGTCTATTCATGATGAAATGTCAAAGCATACTGAGCATCTTTCTCTTTGACACCATGTCTGAAATCCCACGTGATCTGTCAAATACTAATGCATGAAAATCCTAACCTCAAAAAAATCACCCTTTACATACCGGATTGACCCGATGAAGTCCTTCATCGGCAAGGGCTGCCGCCTCAGTGTACAACACACTGCCACAACAACAACACTAAGAGGAGAAACCATTGCTGAAACCTGTTGTGGGCTCATAAATGCTCAAGTTAGCTCCTGCCAACAGCTACGCTCTCATTCCAACTTTTTGTCATCAAAAAACTCAATATAAAAATAAATCGGGAACAAATTAACCATGGAAATAAGCTTTCGATGACTCAGGGTCTTGTTTATTTTTGTACCATACTGTTATCGCATAATATCGATCATGGCTGAATTATTTACAGGTTGTATCACGCGAACAGCTGTTAACAACCGGCCAGATTTAACAATATTAAAATGCCACGTATTTTAATATTGTTATTTCTTTCTCGCTCATGTACGCACACTTTCTGCAATACACGAGCACAAATATCTTTATAGGGTTGTCAAAAACGTCGACTTTGTAAACCAACTCGATGAGAAGATGGTGATTTCAATATATGGTTTTTATGTGTTGTACATAGTTCAGCATTGAATATCGTTAATTATCCAGTACTTGCACTTGCTAGAACCAAAATAAAACACAGCAAGTCTTTACCAGTGCCAAGTTGATGTGTATAACTACAGATATTATGCGATAACATGTTCTTTGCACCGTATAGTAATTTCAACGGTAACTTCACCCTCTCCTTCTTTTCTCCTTTGGACTTTATTAAAGTTTTTTCGACTTTTCGAAATTTTTTGACTTTCGATTTTTTTTTCACTTCAAAGTCGATTATTCTACTTTTTTATTCAGTAAAAGTCGTCTTCGATTTCTCGTCTTTTTTATACAAAAAGTCCATTAATCGATTAGTCGAAAGTCGACTTTTAGATCCCTAATTCAACGCGACGGACGGATTTTTTATCTCACGATTTTAGATTATTAGATTATTTATTAAACTTGTATTACTAGAGAAAAGCCCAAAAATTTTATTACTCCAGAAGTGACCTAATACCTATTCTAAATTACATATTTAAAAACATAAAATAAGAAAGCCTAATATCGAAGACTAAAAGAATCATTCGTCACATCAGCTAAAAATAAAATTAACGTCTGCAAAAAAATACACTGTCATCAGCAATTGCGGATGCTTGCTGCTGGTCTGTGGGGGCTTGCGGTTCCGTAGTTTAATATACTTGTTGTTTTTGATCTCCAGGCAGCCAGTCAGCCACTATTATTCATATATAAGGAAATCTGAATTTCAGAGAACATTTCTTTAGAGGAAGTCGGAAGCAACAAATTCAAAGAAATGGAGTTTTTGTTGTAAGTATGGACATACCATTTTATTAGACAGTTGATATAGTATTTGTAAGGGGTCTTTGGGCCTCTTTGTTTCGAGACGAATGGTCTCGTCAGTCAGCGACCTATCACTTCCTTTTTCGATTTTTTTTTGTTTACCTTTTTTTCTTCCCCCTTCTATTTTGTTATCGTCATTATAATTGTTGTTTGTCTGTTGCCAGTAGTTTTAAAGATAGTTGCCAGATAGCCACAGACAAGTAAGATATAATGGGTGGAATAGGCCAAATATACACCCACCTTTACTTGTGTTTTGACGAATATGGATTTGTGTTGCTGTTAAAAAGAAATTTGTTGATATTGGTGTAATTGACTCCTTGTAGATTCCAGTGTGTAATGATTTGCATGCCTTATTACCAATTCTTTAACACACAGTAGCTCTGTGGGTGTTTGGTATTTAGGCTACCATACGGCCGGATGATGGTGGTCTACATATCGTCGCAGTTCGTAGAACACTATCCTGGCAGGTCTAACTCTTATTTCAGTGTGTATCGCTCCAACGGCGTGTCCACACAGGTGCAGAGATTCCGTCGGGGATTAACGCCATGGGTGACATTAATTATAATGGCTGTTCTTGGGCACTAAGACCAAGGATACGACGAATGGCTCTATCCTTCTATCCTAGCTTTGTCACTCTCCGGATGTTCAATAAATTGACGGTGCATTTCTTCGGGTCAGTCACAGTTACGTCGCCAAAAGTGGCTGAGGTCATGTCATCCCTTCTACCGGGGTTCGAGGGTGACTTAACAGTAGACCACAGCTTGCCTAAACCGGTACCTAAAATACATTGCTCCAAGTATTCCAGCCACAAATTCCGCTTATGTTCGTTGACTGTTTATTTCTAGATACAGCTCGCTGATTCTGCAGTTAGTGAGGTCCTTGCAATGAATCCCATCATGCTTGTCTGCGAGTACCGCTGCTTGAGTTGGGAAATTGGACCGCACTTGGGATATTCGATCTGCTGGTATAAAGCGAGCGGCTGCTGCGATGTCTCGGAATTTCATCTCGGCAACTAGCACATTTGAGGGGGTGTCAGCACACTGAAGCGGCGATAGGTGTACTCTCTGAAGCCGAATCTATCCTCCTCCTTCGCATTGATGAACGTCTGGCGATCAGAGGTTATGAAGTCGGTAGCATACGTCACTAAGGAAATCAGGGGATGCAATGGAAATGTCTGGCGAGCCACTGTACCTCCTCGCAAACCTAGTAGGGGCATACTCATTCACCTTGCAAGACGTTGAGCCTTCAACTTGTACTGCCAAAGCTATGCCCCGCCGTTTTCTTGGAGAGAATGCAATCCAAGCAGAACCATCGTCCGGGTTTCTTTTCAATCCTGGCATGGACCAGCTGCGTGCGGAGAAGGCACTCCGGGATGTGCCTCTCCCATGGCGAAAAGGGACGAACACCTACATTGTGGCGGCAGCCCTTGCCGATAAAGGACTCCATTGGGTCAATCCGGTTCGTACAGCCAGCTGCCATTGGATTGTAATACCAATAGTTCTGAGCGTTACCCAGGAGAGAAAACCATAGATGTTGTTGATGTAACCACATTTTCATATGGAGGTGGCGATCCTCGTCAAGCTCTTGTAGCTGAGAAAGCTCGTTCCGGTCCAAAGGACCGGTCGCCGCGGGAAAAGAGTGTCCAATGGTTATTTAAAGGCGCCAATAACTTATTGTCCGCGACTGGCGTTGCCACTATTCGCAACCTGTGGACGCGCTCGCAGCTAAGCTTCTCGTGACAGCAAAGAACACCACACAGATCGGACCTCAAAGTTCCAGCTTGTGTGGTGCACACAGCTATTACGTGTCGGGAGAAACACATAGATTGTAATGTTTTGCTTTGACAAAGAAGATTTTCGAGGAAGAACGTTAGAACTATCGTTTCTCGTACGGCAACATCGAAGAGAGGAATCTGTAGAACACCCTCTGTGCTTAATTACTGCGCTGCCGAAAATAAGGCTTTATTTCTTTGCCCATTTGTCTACCATGATATATTCATCTTGTTACAGTAGTATCCCAATTGGTATATACAATGTCTATTAATCTGGATGCAGACTGCTATCTTAGGCTAACCAAGGCCTTACTGCTATATAATCACCCTCCTTTAAGAAAATCATAAAATATTTTTCCCATACTACATTTCCATCAACTATCAGAATAACAACCTATGCTTAAGTTAAAAAAATTAAAAATAAAAAAAAATGTATCTTGAACTTTACAGTGGCTCGCGATCAAGTAAAACATTTAAACCCAAAAAGAATATACCCGAAGGTACACATCAATATGATCTCATGAAACATGCTGCAGCCACACTAGGATCGGGTAATTTACGAAATGCGGTGGCTCTTCCCGATGGCGAAGACTTAAATGAATGGGTTGCCGTAAATAGTAAGCAAATCAATTTTAAATTTTGGAATTTCATTAACTAGTATTTTTGAAAACATTTTTAGCTGTGGATTTCTTTAACCAAATCAACATGTTATATGGCACAATTACCGAATTTTGCACCGAAGAAAGCTGTGGCATTATGTCAGCCGGTCCCAAATATGAATATCATTGGGCCGATGGCTTTACCGTGAAGAAGCCCATAAAATGTAGTGCCCCCAAATACATTGATTATCTGATGACCTGGGTGCAGGATCAATTGGACGATGAAACATTATTCCCCTCAAAAATCGGAATACCATTTCCCAAGAATTTCCTCAGCAATGCCAAGACTATACTGAAGCGTTTATTCCGCGTCTATGCTCACATTTACCATCAGCATTTCTCAGAGGTGGTGACCTTGGGCGAGGAGGCCCATCTGAATACATCGTTTAAGCATTTCATCTTCTTTGTGCAAGAATTCAATCTAATTGACCGCCGCGAATTGGCACCCTTGCAAGAACTCATTGACAAGTTGACGGCTAAAGATGAACGGCAGATATAGGATTCGTTGCAACTGGGATCCACATCCCATGGTATGGAGTTTTGAGTGTAAAAGAACTTGCTTCTTTTTTTCTTGAATTTTTTGATTTTTTTTATTATAAAAAATTCGTATTATGATTTGCGCGCAAATTCAGTTCTTTTTTTGTATTAATGTGTTTATGATATATAAATAAGTAAATGTATAACAAGTATTTTCAGTTTACATTTTTGCAAGAATCAAAAAAAAACCAAAAGAAGCCACCGATGACCATGAAGAAACAATCAACACAAAATTTTGTACAGAAAACAAAGAAAATTCAGCACACAAAACATGTTAAATTTTAAATTTAGAAAAACAACAACAGGAAATTTATTTAAGCACAATCATTGGATGATCGATCATTTGAGTTTGTAACAAACATTACTTGATACACATAACTACAAACAAACACACACTGAATAAACTATTAGTTATAATTATTTATAATTTGCTTTAATGTTTTATTTAGTGAATTGTTTTTATTTCTTGCATTTTCTCGCTCTCTTTCTCTCCCTCTCTCTCTGTCTCTCTTTCACTCATTTATACATAATTATCTACTCGTATATGTATTAGTTTGTAATTTATTGATAAACAATCATTAAAACATGATTTACTGTCTTAAGCGAAAGCCAGCATCAAATTGTAAGGAATAATTTCATTATTTTGGTAACAGATGCAAATCACACCAAACCAACCATCTAATTGGGAGTTCGTACAAGTAAGGATTCTTAATGGTGGAACAAGGTTTTAAGTAGGCTTTATTGATAATACTTTTTTTTATACCAACTACTGTGGTACGGGGTATTATAAGTTAGTGAATTTGTTTATAACACCCATAAGGAAGTGAGGTAGACCCCTTTATAAGTATACCGATCGACTCAGAATCACTTTCTGATTCGATTTAGCCATGTCCGTCTGTCTGTTCAGGTCGCAATTTTCATCCGATCTTCTTCAACTTTGGTACAGGCATGTTTTTCGGCGAGACGAAGCCTATTGAAATTGGAACAAATCGGTTCAGATTTGCATATAGCTCCCATATATATGTTCGTCCGATTTTCAGTAATACTGCAATAAAATGGTTTGTTAACCGATTTTCTCGATATTTGGCAGGAAGGAGTTTATCTTGGCTTTTGGCATTTCTGATAGATTTCATAGAAATCGGTTCAGATTAAGATATAGCTCTCATATATATTTATCGCCCGATTTTCAATCCTAGAGCCACTGCAAGCGCATTTATTGACCAATCTTTCCAAAATTCTGCACAACGGCCTACTTGACGACTTCCACAATATCCGTAAAGTTTGGTCGAAATTCAGATTTAGATATAGTTCCCAGATTTAGTTCGTCCGATTTTGAAAACTTTTGCAATAAAGTGCTCATTTGTTAACCGATTGTCTCGAAATTTTGCAGGAAGGATTTTGTCTTGACTGTCGTCATTACTGTTGAATTTCATAGAAACCAGTCCAAATTTAGATATAGCTGCCATATATGTATATCGCCCTATTTTCACTTCTAGAGCCACTGCAAGGTCATTTTTTGACCAATATTGCCAAAATTGGGCATAGCGCTTTTCTTGATGCCTACCACAACAATCCCATGGCAGCTGGTTGTACGTACCGGATTGACCCGATGAAGTCCTTCATCGGCAAGGGCTGCCGTCTCAGTGTACAACACACTGCTACAACAACAACCTACTACAATATCTAAGCGTCGCCGTCGTCGCCTTCGGCGTCCTCGTCGTCGGACTATGTGACCCCCCCGACCTCTCCCGTACGGCAATTTATGCAAAGACAGCACCCTAGCCCTACTATTGCCAGGCCAGTGTCGGGAAATGTATCGTTCCTGCAGTTAAACTGCAATGGACTGCGAGGCAAGATTGATGAGATTGTGGATTTTATGAGTCGGAAGAGCATATCGGTCGCAGCGATCCAGGAGACAAAGCTGACTAACACCTGCAGCTTGCACAGTTGTCACGGCTACAATGTGCTACGTAAGGATCGCTCAAGGAATGGAGGTGGGGGATTGGCCTTCGTTATACACCATTCCGTGCAGTATAGACCTATCTCGCCTGCGCTTGACGCTAATGACCCATACATGGAATGTATGGGGGTAGCAGTCAAGTCTGGTACTGCCGAGATAGAGATATACAACGTGTATATACCGCCGGTTGGCAGCTGTGTCCCGATTAATGGCCAGGCCTACAGCCCCGACATAAGTGGGTTGCTATCTGGCCATAGTCGTCTGGTTCTGGGGGATTTCAATGCACATCACTCGTCATGGCATTCTCCCCTAGGCAACGACCAGCGTGGCATAGCTTTGGCAGAGCAGATAGATAGCTCCACGTTTTGCACGGTGAATGAGGATGCCCCCACTAGGATTACGAGGAGGTGCAGCAGCTCGCCAGACATCTCAATCGCATCCCCTGATCTCCTGAGTGACGTATCCTGGCAAGCCGTCATCTCTTTGGGGTCAGACCACCTCCCCATAATCCTCACCATCGACCGACCACCCGACTTCATAACCTCTGAGCGCCGAACGTTCATCAACTATAAGAAGGCCAATTGGACTGGCTTCAGAGAGTATACCAACCGCCGCTTCAATGAACTGCCACCCCCCTCTGATGTGCTTGTGGCCGAGAGGAAATTCCGAGACATCATCAACGCAGCAGCCGCTCGCTTTATACCAGCCGGTCGAATACCGCAAGTGCGACCCAATTTCCCGGCGCAAGCAGTGGTACTCGCAGACGAGCGTGATGGGATTCGTGCTATGGACCCCGCTAACCCCAGAATCAGCGAGCTGAATCTAGAAATAAACAGGGTAGTCAACGAACATAAGCGGAATTTGTGGCTGGAACACTTGGAGCAATGTAACTTAGGCACCGGTGCAGGCAAATTGTGGGCCACTGTTAAGTCTCTCTCGAACCCCGGTAGACGGGACGACAGGACCTCAGTCACTTTTGGCGAGTTAACCGTGACTGATCCGAAGAGATGCGCCAGGTTGTTCAACCGTCAATTTATCGTGCATCCCGAGAGAGACAGGGCAAGGAGGAGAGCCATTCGCCGTATTCGTGGTCTCCGAGCCGATGAACAGCCATCACAATTTACCGTGGGCGAAGTTACGAATGTCATCCGTGGCGCCAAATCTTCCAAGGCGTTGGGCCCCGACGGAATCTCTACATTGATGCTGAAGAATCTGGATTTACCTGGAGTTGAGTACCTTACCACTGTCCTTAACCTGTCATTGAACACTCTTATAGTTCCCGATGTCTGGAAAATGGGCAGAGTGATCCCGCTACTGAAGCCTGGTAAAGACCCGAGTTTGGGGGAGTCGTACAGACCGATCTCCCTTCTCTCACCAGTGGCTAAGACGCTTGAGGCATTACTCCTCCCGAGCCTCGTAGGAGAATTTCCATTCGCCGAGCATCAACACGGATTTCGGAGACTGCACAGCACAACAACAGCTTTGCATGCCATCACCACACACATTTGCCGTGGCTTCAATCAACCCAGGCCATGTGATAGGACGGTCCTCGTGGCATTGGACCTATCGAAGGCATTCGACACGGTCAGCCATGCCAAATTATTTGAGGACAATGCCAACACGTCCCTCCAGCCAGGCCTTAAACGTTGGGTCGCGAATTATCTGTGTGGCCGCCAGTCATTTGTGGAATTTAGGGATAAGAAGTCAAAACACCGTAGAGTGAAACAGGGAGTTCCCCAAGGCGGGGTGATATCTCCGGCTCTGTTTAACCTCTACCTTTCCTCCATCCCACCTCCTCCAGACGGCATAGAGATCGTATCATATGCGGACGACTGTACGATCCTGGCATCAGGCCCCCCACCCATTGATGACATCTGCGATAGGTTGAACGTCTACCTCAACGAGCTTGCCTCATATTTCGCTGCAAGAAATCTGAAGATATCCGCCACCAAATCTTCAGCCACACTGTTCACTACAAATACGCGTGAGGTGAATTCTGAGCTGACTGTGATGGTCGATGGAGAATTGATTCCGACCATCAAGTGTCCCAAAATACTTGGCGTCACATTTGACAGCTCCTACACTTTCTCCCCACATGCCACAGCAATCTGCAATAAAGTCAAAAGTAGAAACAAGGTCCTCAAGTCACTCGCTGGCAGCACTTGGGGTGCAGACAAAGAAACCTTGTTGACCACGTACAAAGCAATTGGCCGGTCTGTGGTAAGTTATGCAGCGCCAGTGTGGTCACGTCAGCTTTGTGACACGCAGTGGAATAATATTCAGATCTGTCAGAATGCCGCCCTCCGAACTGCGACGGGCTGCCTCCTTAGTTCTCATGTGGACCACCTCCACCAGGAGACAAAGATCCTACCAGTGCGAAGACATAACTACATGCTGTCTAAGCAATACCTTTTGGGCTGTTATCGCAGAAATCATCCAAATCATCATCTTGTGGATAGATACCCACCGCCCAGAAGCCTTAAGGTTGATCTACATGATCTAGAGCGTGAGGTCCAGCGCTATAAGAGAGAACCTCTAGATCAAGCGGCATATCAAGCGGGTCTGAACAACATTCATGCAGACACGGTAGCAGACGCGTTAACTGGCTACCGGGTGAATGTAGTCCTTGGAGTACGACCGCCACCCATTGCACCCGAAGAAATCGACCTCCCCCGGCAAACCAGAGTGATTCTGGCTCAATTACGTTCCGGCAGATGCAGCCGCCTCAAGTCCCACAGAGCTAGGATTGATGCCGACGTGCAAGATGTATGTCCCGACTGTAACCAGGGACCGCACGATACACGTCACCTGTTTAACTGCCCGGCCAGACCCACTCGACTCAGACCCAGATCCCTGTGGACGCACCCCATCTTAGTCGCGGAGTTCCTGGGTCTTGACACTCAACAGAATCAAGCAGACGAAAGATAGTACACAATAAACTGCTACAACAACAACAACAACAACAACAATATCTAAGAAGTTTTGTCAAAATCGGTTCAGATTTAGATTTGCCAATTATGTTGGCATTTGTCAACCGTATGTATTAAAGTTTGAACATAATTGCCCGAAATTGGATACGGATTGTTTAATAACTCATCTGAAAACATCCGCTGAGGACCATCAAAATTGGTTCGGAATTAGATATAGCTCCCACTCTGTACCTATAGGATTGGTGTAGATCGGCACCGCCCGACTTTTGCCTTTTCTTACTGGTTTACTTAGAAACCAGATATAATTTTCGCAGCTTTTGTAAAGATCATTACTTGGAACATATAGCAACTTATCATCTTATTTATTGGACTATTGCTGTTAGGAAGAACAATATGAGTACAGTTTTTCGCTTTCGGCAATGACAACATCTCTGTTTGTGGGCCTTGGATGTGGCTAGAGGCTTATGGAGATGGAGGCCAGAATTACTCTGCATTGCCTGGGAAAGTCAATTTCAACAGATGCAATTGGGAGGCAGTCGTTCTCCAAAGACCACATTTTCCCGGTAGCTGTTCACCACATCTGCTACTCTGTCTGCATGAATGTTAAGACCCTCTTGATATGTCGCTTAATCTAAACCTTCTCTCCTGTAGATCCACCTTAAGGCTTCTTGGCGGTGGAAACCTATCCATAGCATGATGATTTGGATTGTTTCAGTGAAAACAGCCCAAAAGGTATAGCTGAGACAGCAGGTAGTTATGTCTTAGCACTGGTAGGATCTTTGTCTCCTGATGGAGGTGGTCCAGATGAGAACTGAGGAGACAGCCTGCCGCAGTTCGAAGAATGGCATTCTGAAAGATCTGAATATTAGTTCAATGCGTGTCACAAACGTCAAGGCTCCAGGTGTGAGAGAGAAAAAGATCAGTCTGTACGACTTTCTCTTACTCGGGTCCTTTCCAGGATCCAGTAGCGGGATCACTCTGTTCATCTTTCAGACATCGGGTACTATAAGAGTGTTCAAAGACAGGTTGAGGACAGTTGCAATGTACTTGAATCTGGATCTACTAGATGCTTCAGCATCAATGTAGAGATTCCTTCGGAGGCTACCGCCTTGGGTCACTTGGCGCCATGAATAACATTCGTAACTTTGTGCACGGTTAATTGTGATGGCTGTCCATCGTCTCGAACACCACGGATACGACAAATGGCTCTAGCCTATCCTTGTCCCTCTCGGCATGTTCAATAAATTGACGGTTGAACAACCTGGTGCATCTCTTCGAGTCAGTCACAGTTACGTCGCCAAAAGTGACTGAGGTCCTGTCATCCCTTCTACCGGTGTTGTAGAGTGACTTAACAGTAGACCACAGTTTGCCTAAATTGGTACCTAAGATACATAGCTCCAAGTGTTCCGCTTATGTTCGATGAATACCCTGTTTATTTCCAGATTCAGCTCGCTGAGGGGGGTTTCTGCTCACTGAAGCGGCGATTGGTGTACTCTCTGAAGGCCTTTTTCTAATTGATGTATTATGGGGAGGTGATCCCAAAAATATGACGGCGACTACGGACAGTAAACTGGCCATCAGGCAATAACAACTGCTGCCACTGGAAGATCATGCTACGCAGATGGATCAAAGCTAAAGGACAAAGGGGGTTGGCAGTCTACATTAAGAACCCTGGTACTGAGATCTGTTTTCGGTCCTGCAGACGAAGATCCGGTCGATCGCGGTATGCGTGAGGTCGTGTGGTGTTAACACTAGGACGTCGAGTGTGAACATTTTTACGGACGGTAAAACCATAGTGATAGACTGAATCGCAGAATTTACGGAAGTACAAAATCGGTTCGGAGACCTTGACTCCAGTCGTTTAAGCAGATTTGGTTTGACCTGTCAACAGCCATCTTTAATTTGGCCTAGTAATATATATTTTTTTCATGGCAGTTTTATCTTCATACCTTCCCAAGGTTAGGTTACTTAAAACCTTTGAGGGATGTTAAGGGCAATTTTGCCAGAAGACACACAAGGTAATAACTATACCTTGTTGTAATAAAGAAGCGACCAGAATCGGTCTGGGATTATTTAGGTTAAAACCCAGGATTTTCCTTTCTTAGGCAACATCTATAATTTCTCTGAGTGTAGTAAACTATGCTGTCTATTATCTTGAAATGCTTATCTTAATGGAGTTAAGGAAGTCTTGTGTTTCCACTTAACATTTTATACGACATTCTATTTCAAGATCATAAAGTATATTGGAATTTAATCGCTCGATTCACTGGCGATCGGGTATTCTGAGCCAATCGAAGTCGATTAACCGCAAATCTTGTATAGTTGGTAAATCACTATCAGAAAAAGTGAAATTCGAATTTAATTGGTGAAAAAAAAAACAAAAATTTGTAAACACGTGCTAATTGTTTATGCTAAGGCTGGGAGAGTTGACCCGGGGTGGTTGGTTCCGAGTGTTTGACTACATTCGATTCCGCAGCCCCGGTTTGACCTGTCCAGAGCCATCTTTAATCTGGTTTAGTATTATTTTTTTTGGCAATTTTATTTTAATTTAACGAATGTTAAGGGCAGTTTTTCTAAAAGACAATAAGGTAATAAGTATACCTTGTTCAACGCGGAATTAACAAGGTGATCTCACGCGAACAGCTGTTAAGAGCCGGCCAGGTTTGACGGTATTAAGATGACAGATTTTTGTTTGCATTCTCTTTGTTGTCACCTTCTTTCTCGCATATTCTCTGCTCATGTACGCAAACGTATACACACACACACACACAAATTGCTTTGTATGCGTCGGCAAAACGTCGATAAGCTTGATGGCACTGTGGCGGATTGCACCATATGATTTGTGGTTGTTGTACAAATGAGACCACCTTTAATTGTTCCGCGCCATGTACCTTTTTGTAATAAAGAAGCGACCAACATCGGTCTAGGAT
Organism: Stomoxys calcitrans; assembly: GCF_963082655.1. Classification (NCBI taxonomy): domain Eukaryota; kingdom Metazoa; phylum Arthropoda; class Insecta; order Diptera; family Muscidae; genus Stomoxys; species Stomoxys calcitrans. The sequence goes on along the minus strand of NC_081553.1, from coordinate 101,753,274 downwards.
TTCCTATGTCAAAACCCACTTAAGTTCTTTACATTTAATTCAATAAACCCAAACAAGGATTACCGTTTCTTAGGTCACGTCTACATTTTCTCTGAGTGTAGTAAACTATGCTATGTTTTTCTTAATTCGTGTCAAAAATCTTGAAATGCTTATCTTAATGGAATTAAGGAAATTGTGTGTTTCTACTTAACATTTCATTCGACAAGGCCACAAAGTATATTGGTATTTAATTGCTTGATACACCGGCGATTAGGTAATCTGAGCCAATCGAAGTCGATTAACCACAAATCTTGTATAGTTGCTAAATAACTATCGGAGAAAGTGATAGGCATACAGTTTATACGTTACAAATACTAATTCTAATCTAATTGTTGAATAAAAAGATAACAAAAACAAGTGAACACGTGCTAAGATTCAAGTTTAAGCTCAATGAAAAGGGGCCTCCTTTTTATAGCCGAGTCCGAACGGCATGCCGCAGTGCGACACCTCTTTGGAGTGAAGTTTTACATGGCATAGTACCTCTCAAATGTTGCCAGCATTAAGAGGGGAAAACCACCGCTGACAATTTTTTTTCTGATGGTCTCGCCAGGATTCGAACCCAGGCGTTCAGCGTCATAGGCGGACATGCTAACCTCTGCGCTACGGTGGCCTCGTGCTGAGTTTAGCCATACCGAATCTTGGCTACATGTGTACTTTACGAACAAATCAGCCAAAAATTGAAAATTCTGAACGCACTTATCTCGGATGTTGGAAGTTATAACAGAACATTGTGTGAAATTTCAGCGAAATCGGATCACAAATTGCGGCTTCCAGGAGGTCAATATCTCAAATCGGTAGAGAGGTTTACATGGAAGCTATCGGGTTTTTCAATAAAAGCGCTTCCAAATTTTTTTTATAATTAAAATAAGGGAATCCATCGGGTCAATTCGGTACGTACTACCGGCTGCCATGGGATCGGCAATTCTGTGTTATCATTGGCAACTCTGTGTTATCGTCGACCCAAAAGGCTTCGGGTTAACCAAGTTTATTGACGGCCGTCCTCTGGCCTTCACCGCCAAATCGTCTACCCTTTCATTTCCCCTTACTCTGTTATGGCCCGGCACTCAAACGATACGGATTTTGCCATCCTCAGAGAAGGATGGCAAACGGCGTCAAATCGCACGATCGAGGCGGCCTATCGACTGGACCTTTTCGTGAGATAACCTGTTCTCCAAACTTGGTTTTCAATAAATTGATTGTGACATTCGCTGTGTGCCTTGTGGCCCCGTCCTGTTGGAACCACATGTTCTCCAATTCCATATCATCCAATTGGGGTCAAAAATATTCTGTTATCATTGAACGGTAGCGATTCCCATTCACATTAACGTGCCGGTCTTTATCATCACAGAAAAAGTACGGCCCATTCACATTAACGTGCCGGTCTTGATCATCACGAAAGAAGTACGGCCCAATGCCGGCCCATATATGGCGTCGTTTGCTGTCCCTATCGGTTTACTTTTGTAGCGTCCCTGAAAAAACAACCTATATATAAGGTAATAGACCGTTATGGACAATACTTACGACGGTAGCTTCTAGAGTCCACGAAACCAAGTCAATGCAGCTTATTCCACATCTGAACCGATATGGTCCATTTGCAATCCCCAACGACTTACATCAATATTTTATTATCTGTACAATATTTTAAGATTAGATCATTATTCGTTTCATTATTCGTATTCACTATGACCACGCTTACAATTCTATCTTCGAGGTCTTGAATCAACGCTGGGTTGTTGGAGTTCACCTTATCTTTCATATGATAGCTACATCAATTTATGAACCGTTTTTGACCGTAATTGGCACAGTTGTTGGAAGTTATAACAAAACCCCCAAGTCATGTTCCAATATCGATTTATATGGCAGCTATATCAAAACATGGGCCGATATGGTCCATTTACCACCCCAACCGACCTATAAGCAAAATTTCAAACGTCTATCTTTACTCTTCAAAGTTAGCGTGCTTTCCACAAACAGATCGACTTAAGTCATGGCGATCAAGAGTACTTCTATAAAGATATACTTTATGAGGTCTTAGATCAATATTTCGATGTGTTACATACGGAATGCCGAAGTAAGTATATCCCCATCCTATGGTGGAGGGTATAATAAATGCACGATACTGCTCTTTTTTCATAATACTTTATTTATTGCAAGTATTTGCGAAATCAGTAGGCAACTTCTCAAAGGCTCATCGTTAAGTATGTTTGCCAATGTGGCGTATGAGTGCTGACATAATTTTACAAAATAAATCATACAACCTAGTGTTCGTAATTTTGAAAAGCTAGCAACCCTTATGACTTAGAAAAAACTAAATAAACTGTGAGGCCAATGAAAATAAAAAAAGCGAAGCCTTTGATTTTCTTTACTATTGTGTGCGTTTGTTTATTTTTCTATTTTACCACATTAATTAATTAGTTGGTCTTTTTTCAACGTCATACGTCACTGTTGTTTACTACTATTTTTTGCTTTATCTGTCATTATCTAATATCACCTCCCTGTTAATAGTAAACCATCATTACTGGCCACTTCAAGTGTAAGAAATTACCATGAAATAATCTAATGTAATTGGCTGATTTCATCGATTGAGGCATTCACTTTTATTTGGCCTTTGTGTTAGGGAAATATGTTTAAGACATTTGTGATTAGGGGTGCAAATAGAGGGATAACAAGTAAAATTGTGTTAAGTTCCGCTGGGCCGAATATGGATTGCAACCTACATTCCGTTGCGTTACCGACGGACAAATTTTTTTTCTAGAAATTTCTGTTTCTGTATTGAATTCCACAGAAAACGGAGTGATGATTTGGAAAAATCATTTAATGATCTTCAAACTGTAAGTCCCACGTCTACTTACAGAGAACCTATTTTCTCTTCGTCTAATTATATTAAGGATAAAGAAAGATATCGACTATGTGCAAAGCATATCGATTGTATTCTGCTTTTTATACCCACCACAGAAGGATGGGGATATATTCCGATTGCAACACATCGAATTACCCATGAAATCGGGTGATCGGTTTATATGGGAGCTATAACTAAATCTGAATCGATATGGCCCCAATGACCTATATCAATATTAAGTATCTGTGCAAAATTTCAAGCGCCTAGCTTTACGCGTTGTTGTTGTTGTTGTAGCAGAGTGTTATACACTGAGGCGGCAGCCCTTGCCGATGAAGAACTCCATCGGGTCAATCCGGTACGTCCAACCGACTGCCATGGGATTGAACTTTAGGCATTCGACCGCAATTGTGATTTCGACATACGGACGGACGGACATGACTAGTTCGACTCAGAATGTCAGTGAGTTGCGTTGGGCCCTTCTACATCCTTATTTAGTTTGGGCCAGATCGGTCCAGATTTGTATATAGCCCCCATATAGACCGAGCTGCCGATTTAAGGTCTTGGGCGCATTTATTGCCCGATTTCGCTGAAATTTGGGACAGTGGGTTGAATAAGGCCCTTCGAAATCCTTCTTCAGTTTGGCCCAGATCGGTCCAGGTTTGGATATATAGACCGAGCTGCCGATTTAAGGTCGTGGGCTCATAAAAGGCACATTTATTGTCCGATTTCGCTGAAATTTGGGATAGTGAGTTGCGTTAGGCCCTTCGAAATCCTTCTTCAGTTTGGTGAGTGAGTTGTGTTAAGCCCCTTGACATCTTTCTTGAAGACGGCCCAGATTGGTCCAGATTTGGATATGGCTGCCATATAGACCGATCTCTCGATTTAAGGTCTTGGCCCCATAAAAGGCCAATTAATTATTAGATTTCGCTGAACTTTGTTAAAGTGAGTTGTGTCAGGCCCCACGACATTCCTGTTTTAATTTGACTCAGTGACTTATGTTAGGCTTTTCAACAACCGTGTCCTATGTGGTTCAGATCGATCTATATTTGAATGTAGCAAACTGACCAATGTTGAACGAACATTTAACAGTGACTAAATCGGACCATACTTCGATACAGCTGCTACAAGTGCATAGATAAGCATTTTTTTCCGGATTATGATGAAAGGCGGTTTCCATATATACCCGAGGTAATTTATATGGAAACCGGTCCGGCCGAACTTTATGCCTTTTTACTAGTTTTATTTTTTTATACCTACCACCATAGGATGGGAGTATACTAATCTAGTCATTCCGTTTGTATTTGTCTAAGATCCCAAAAGAATATATATTCTTAATCGTCTCGACGTTCTGAGTCGAAAAAGCCATGTCCGTCCGTCTGTCGAAATTACGATAGCGGTCGAACGCGTAAAGGTAGCCGCTTAAAATGCTGATATCGGTTCAGATTTAGATATAGATCCCATATAAACCGATCTCCGATTTGACTTCTTGAGCCCCTGGAAACCGCAATTTTCGTTCGATTTGGCTGAAATTTTGCGCGTAGTGTTCTGTTATGACTTCCAATAACTGTGTCAAGTACGGTTCAAGTCCGTCTATAACCCGATATAGCTCCCATATAAACCGATCGCCCGATTTGATTTCTTGAGTATGGTATAAATCGGTCTTTAACCTGATAAAGCTTCCATATAAACCGATCTCCCGATTTGACATCTTGAGCCCTTACAAGCCGCAATTTTTGTCCGATTTGGCAGAAATTTTTCATGCGGTGTTCTATTGGGGATTGCAAATGGGTCATATCGGTTCAGATTTAGATATAGCTCCCATATAAACCGCTCTCCCGATTAAACTTCTTGAGCCCCTGCAAGCCGTAGTTTTTGTCCGAATTTTGCACATAGTGTTTTGTTATGACTTCCAACAACTGTGCCAAGTACGATCCAAAAAACCATAAAATTATGCCCTTCAACTAAATTTATTTTGTATACAATTTTATCAGAATCCATGGTGGTGGGTTCCCAAAATTCGGCCCTGCCGAATTTAGCACGCTTTTATTTGTTTTTATTGTTTTAAGAAAATAAGTGGATTAATTCCAAAATTCAACTAAAATTGAAAAAAAACCTAGTTAAAAATCATTTATTGAAAACCGGTTTAAGAGGTTTCACCGGTTTTTATAATTGTAAATAATCGAAAACCGGTTTTGCAAAATATCAATATTTGCGGTTAAACCGAAAGCCGGTTTTCAAAAAACCACCGGTTTTTGACAAGCCTACTTAGGATACTTAGGAGGCCACCGTAGTGCAGAGGTAAGCACGTCCGCCTATGACACTGAACGCCAGGGTTCAAAACGTTCTGAGTACGATTATGCTAGGAAAATATCAAACTTTCTAATGGAAATGTCAGATTGGAACTGGCAACAATTAGTGTTGCGTAGGCCAGAAACTTATATAGCAACCCTTGTATGCAGCTTTAAGGGATTTCCAGGAATTACTTCTTACGATGAGCAATAAACTAGCGAATGCCCTTAACAAAAATTTACCAGCATGGCGTATGAGTGTTATCACAATTTTTTGTTGTTGATCATACGACACCCTATCCGTGGCCTATAAAATCTCAAAAATAATGGCTCAAATTGCTCACACGGTTAGGGTGTCGTATAATCAACAACAAAAAGTTTTTATGACGCTTATACGCCATGCTGGTAAATTGTTGTTAAGGGCATTCGCTAGTTTATCGTTCACTAGCTGAACGGTGCCCGATCCGCTGCGCCTTCTTTTACTTTATGTGGAACAAAAATCTCAAAAATAATGGCTCAAATTAATATTAGACTTATTGAAATAATAAAAAAAAGTAAAGGTATTATTTTTTGTTAGTTTCTATTTCGAGGCAAGCTTATGTATGATAAATTATTGCATTAAAGAAAAATAGTAAGACTAGTTTTTTTTAGTTTAATGACATTCATTTTGGAACCAATTCATTAATTAGCTCTTATAGCGTTAGCGACTTATCTAATGTGAGACGTCATTGCTGTTTACTATTTTAACTTTATCCACCATTTGTCACTATCTAATTCTACCTACCAATTTATAGTCAACTGACCACAATTCGTGTAAGACATTACCACAAAATAAAGCAACGCAATTGACAGCTTTAATCGATTTATGTATACGAAATTATTAAGACTTATTCTAGGGGCGCATTTAGTTCCCAACAGCGATGTAAGGCAATGAGCGTATGAGGTATATTGAAAAAGGATTCTAGAAAGGGGGAGGCCACCGTAGCGCAGAGGTAAGCATGTCCGTATATGACGCTGAACGGCTGGGTTCGAAACCTGGCGAGACCATCTGAAAAAAATTTTCAACGGTGGTTTTCCCCTTCTAATTTTGGCAACGTTTGTGAGGTACTATGCCATGTAAAACTTCTCTCCAAAGAGGTGAGCGGCACTCCATTCGGACTCGGCTATAAAAAGAAGGCCCCTTATCATTGAGCTTAAACTTGATTTGGACTTCACTCATTGCTATATGAGAAGTTTGCCCCTGTTCCTTAGTGCGCAATGGGCAAAATTTGCATTTTTTTGCATTCTAGAAAGGGAAAGTTTTTAATAGAACATTTTGTCGAAGCACATAAAGAAATTATCTGAATTTAAATTTTCAACAATTTATTTCTAAAAAAAAAAATATTTCTACACTTTCATACAAAATTTCGCATTAACAGTTTTCGAGTCTAAGCCTTAGTTTATTAGATCAATTGGCACCGTGTCATATTATGGTTTAATCGACAGATATATGTACGTTTTATATAAATCGGTATGTAATTGCATAAACGCAATTATATCAAAGTACATGGAACAAAAGACATGAAGCAATGAGAATAGAAAAAGCGAACCAAAAACTGCAAAGTCGTTAAAAAAATAATGACATGACATGTTAATTTATTCTACAACGCATTGCTTGTTATTGAACTTTGAAAACCAACGTTCTTGACCCTCGAAAGGCAACGACCAATCTTAATGAAACTTTTGCCACCTGGCGATTAAGGTTTAATGTCATTGTATTTATAGGCCACAATGGTGGAATGGTAAAAAGTTGACATTTATTATAACATAGCCTTCAAATACGTTAAGAATATTTGTTTTTTTTTTTTTTTTTTTTTGCTAGGTCATAGTGACATTCTACAACAAGACACACTGAGAAAATTGATAATTTATGGAATATATCATAGTGACAAAATTTAATGAAAACAAAAATTCACATTAAAACAAGTAAGGCGGGGCTAAAGTCGGACGAAGACGACCCTTTGATACCCTACACCATATTGGCTAAGTCTTCGAATTTAAAATTTGCTAAAATTTGATTTTTTCAGAAGATCGATTGATAAATGGGTTAACAGAGGGCTTAAAAGTGAAAATCGGGAGATTCACATATATGGAAGCTATATCTAAAACTGAACAAATTTCTATGAAAATTCATCAGAATCATCAGAAGAGTATTAAGAGAAACCCTCGTGCCAAATTTTGTGAAGATCTGTTAGTAAATTACTAAATGATTGAGTATTATTCAAAATCGGACGAAAATATATATGGAAGCTATATCTAAATCTGAACCGATTTCTATTAAATGCTATAGCAATACCGAGAGTCATAAGGGAATCATTTCTGTCAATTTTCGTGTGAATCGGTTAACAAATGACCAAATTATAGCAATACCAGTCCAAGTCGGAGGAACATATATATGGAAGCTATATCTAAATCTGAACCGATTTCTATAGAATTCACCAATAATGTCGAGACTTATAAGAGAATCCGTCGTTCAAAATTTCGTGATAATCTGTTTACAAATGACGATATAATTGCAATTTTAGTCCAAATCGGAGGAACATATATATGGAGCTATATCCAAATCAGGGCCGATTTCTATGACTAATAATACAACGCTTTATGCTAAATTTTGTGATAACCGATTTTAGTCCAAATCGGAGGAACATATATATGGAGCTATATCCAAATCAGGGCCGATTTCTATGACTTATAATACAACGCTTTATGCTAAATTTCGTGATAATCGATTTACAAATGATGATATAATTGCAATTTTTGTCAAATCGGAGGAATATATATATGGGAGCTATATCTCAACCTGAACCGATTTTTATAAAATTCACTAATAATGTCGAAACTTACAAGAGAACCCCTCGTGTTTTTATTTCGCTCCTCAAAGAAAAAATAAATATATATTCGTATCTCGGAATAGGTACTACCTATTACGAAAAAATTTTGAAGCCTTTGGAGTAGGCTGGAAATGAATTCCAAAGACTCAACATCTGCGGTGGTGGCGTCAGACCGCAGCTTATTGTCTTCCCAACAATTAGGCAGTAAATTTGCGACGGAACGCATGTTGGGATTCTTGGGCAAGAACAACCAAGGTTTGGTCGCTGAGAAGTGGGAGGTCTTCCATAGGGAGGAGAAGGAGGAAGGGACTCTCTTTGTGGTTGGCATTGATCAAGTTTGAGTTTGGCTAAGACTAAAGGCATGGCGCACTACGGAGCAAAGCTGTCTTTTTTAAGATTGGGAAAACTAGGATAGGCAGAAATTTTCATTCTGCGACACCAGGCCGTGCAGTAGCAGTTGACTCAACACCGCCGAACAAACTGCGAACTGGTCGATAGCGTTAATGACGCCGCCAAGATAAAAAAGTTTCTCTCAAAAACGGCCAGAGCCGAATCCGATAAGCTTCCGGAATAAGTTGAAAACCAACTGGCCAACATTCGGAAGGCTACTCAATCTAATTTGGGCAAAATAATTTAGATTGTCCAATCATAGAAGACATTAACGAAAATGTCAACAGGTTTACGACTGCACTGGTGGGGTCCTTCGAAGATAGTTGTCCTCTTCGGAAAAGAAAATCGGCCCAAGAAAAACCCTGGATGACCGGGGAGATTCGCAATATTGGGAAAGAGGTTCGCAGACTTTTTAACAGAGCACGTCGTAAAAAAGCGAAAGTTTATTGGGATGTGTATTGCAAACGGCTCAAGGAACAACAATAAGATTACCAGAGCGGCAAAACGTGCCTCCTGGAAGCTTTTCTGCTAACAGGTCGATAGCGTTAATGACGCCGCCAAGATAAAAAAGTTTCTCTCAAAAACTCATGTCCAAACTGAAACTTTAGTAGACGACATGGGAGTGAGAGCAGAGACAACGGAGGACATGTTGAGGCTTTCGATGAAATCCCATTTTCCACAGGATATGACGGAACTCACGGATACACCGGAATCTTGGAATAATGACATTGATCGAAGGTATATAATTACGGAGATTATGGTGAAGGAATCTTTGAGGAGCTTCAAACCATTTAAGTCACCCGGACCTGATGGAATATTTCCAGCGTTACTACAGAAAGAGGCAGACTATCTGGCGCCTCATCTGGCCGTGCCGAGGCAAGGCAAGTTATGCGACACCAAAGGCTTACAGACCCATAAGCCTTACGTCCTTTCTACTCAAAACCATGGAAGGCATTGTGGACACCATGATAAAGAGTAGGACATCCAGCGAACTGCTCAAATACAAACAGCATGCCTATGTCAAGGGAAGGTCGATGGAGACTGACCTGGAAGAGGTTGTGCATAAAATAGAAGTATGCTTCAATTCCAAAATGTACACCCTGGCGGTATGCATTGACATTGAGGGGGCTTTTTACAATTGGCGGACCGACACTCTGATACAATCCTTAGACCAGTACCGGGTGGACCCGGTAAACCATATGCTAAGGAACAGGAGGATAAATTGTGTGTCTCATGGTATAAATATAAGGGAGAAAGTGGCACAGGGCACGCCACAGGGGGGGATTTTTTTGTCGCCACTCCTATGGGTGACCACCATAAATGACCTATTACGGATGCTGATTGAGAAGGGATTTGAATCCGTCTGCCGATGTTATTATACTTCTAAGGGGTAAGGATCTGAACGAGCTATGCAGAAGGGCCGAAAGGGTCTTCCATATGGCATATGACTGGGCTAGACCCAGAGGTCTGAATGTTAACCCAGAGAAGACTGAAATATGCCTGTTCACGAGGAAAACGAAGGTAGGCCAGTTTTACGCACCACGTTTCCACAATAAGACGATTTCGATATCTGACAAGGTCAAATACTTAGATGTGATCTTGGACAGGAAACTGAATTGGAAGTGTAACATTGAGAAGCGTACTGAGAAGGCTCACAGATGTTGGGCACTATGTAGACGGGCTGTAGGCTCCAAATGGGGCCTGAATCCGAGGATAGTTCACTGGTTCTACAGGAGCGTGATTAGACCAATGCTTACTTACGCCTCAGTAGTTTGGTGGACTGCGGTGGAGAAAAAGTGCAACATAAGGACCATACAACAGGTTCAGAGAACATGTTGTCTTGGCATAGTCGGAGCGATGAGGACCACGCCCACTAGGGCACTGGAGACTATTCTAGATATCCGACCTATTGACATACAGATTAAATGTGAGGCAGCCGATGCGGCTATGAGATTTAAGGTGATGAGAGAATGGGTTGCGGATGGGAGCAGCTCATACCATCGCGGTATAATCGAGGCGACGAAAGGAAACCTAGAAGGAAGGGAAGAGGTTTCCGATCGGATACCAGAGATGAAATTTGAAGTCGAGTGCTAGGCACTGCTGCCATTGGCACAGTCTTGGATTGACGGAACCCTAGAATTGCCATCTGGAAGATCCTATTACACGGATGGATCAAAGCTAGAGGACAGAGTGGGCCTGGGGGTTTACATTGAGAACCCAGGAACTGATATCTGTTTTAGACTGCCTGACCATAATACGGTGAATATCTTTAACGACAGTAAAATTGCCATAAGGGCTATAACAACCAGGACGGTAAGATCACGAACAGTCTTGCAGTGTTAATGCAAATTTTACCCATGGACATTCCACTAAGGAACAACGGCAAACTTCTCACATATCAATGAGTGCAGTCCGATTCAAGTTTAAGCTCAATGATAAGGGGCCTCCTTTTTATAGCCGAGTCCGAACGGCGTGCAGCAGTGCGACACCTTTTTGGAGAGAAGTTTTGCATGGCATAGTACCTCACAAATGTTGCCAGCATTAGGAGGAGAAAAACATCGCTGAAAATTTTTTCTGATGGTCTCGCCAGGATTCGAAACCATGCGTTCAGCGTCGTAGGCGGACAAGCTAACCTCTGCGATACGGTGGCCTCCAGTCTTGCAGTGTAAGAAGGAGATTAACGCCTTCTCTGAGGATGGCAAAATCCCCATCGTTTGCTTGCCGGGCCATAACGGAGTAAGGGGAAATGAAAGCGCAGACGATTTGGCCGTGAAGGTCAGAGGACTGCAATCAATAAACTTGGTTAACCCGAAGCCTTTCGGGTCGACGCAGTCCGAGTCAAAGGAGTGGGCGACGAATGCGCATGCAACATTGTGGAACAGCAAAACGGTCGTCGGTAGGACGTCGAAAATCCTATGGGGGGATCCAGATCGTGAGAAGACGAGGTTATTACTGAGAGGAAGCAAGAAGGAGGTCAATATAGCTATTGGTATCATAACGGGACCCATAGGACTACGAGCTCACTTATGAGCTCGACACAATTCGAGACATGAATCAACTTAGAGGATTGGTATTGAAAACAATTAAGGATTTTGTAAGTAGCACGGAATTCCTAACTTAAAATTATCTTTTTAGAGGTTACTTTATAGTTTTTAGAGCGAACAACAATCCGATTACTGGCTTAGGTGTATGTCCATAGTGGAATGAGGCGGATTAATTTTTGCACCCTTTTTTCAACCTAACCTATCAGGTTTTGGGCCGATTCAAACGATAATTGCAAAATGTATAATTGGGACATATGAACGATCAACATCGATCGATTCCAGATGGTATCGATAGGAATTATATCTATCGATATTCAGCCAAAAACTAAAATATCGATAGAACCATCAATATTTTGCCAGCACAAACTGAATGGAGCGATTCTAATCCTATGTGCCCAAGATTTTAAACTCCTCTTATAAATCCTTCAAAGTCATTCGGGCCAGACGAACTTATCGATAATTTTCTTCTTGGTTATTTTTTTATAGTCCCCATCGCTTGCTGAACCCTATCTGTTTCAAAGACTATTTCAGACACTATTGACAACAAATTATCATCGGATTTTTTTGGTTTGGTGTGATTAAGTTAAATGTTAGGAAACCAAAAAGAACAAGTAAAAGCGTGTTAAGTTCGGCCGGGCCGAATCTTCTATACCCTTCATCATGGAGCGCATTTGTCTAGTTCTTTTCCTGACATCTCTTCTTAGGCAAAAAATGATATAAGAAAAGATTTGCTCTGCTATTAGAGCGATATCAAGATATGATCCGGTTTAGACCACAATTAAATTATATGTTGGAGACCTGTGTAAAATGTCAGCCAATTCGAATAAGAATTGCACCCTTTGGGGGCTCAAGAAATAAAATAGAGAGATCGATTTATATGAGAGCTGTATCGGGCTATAGACCGATTCAGACCATAATAAACACGTATGTTGATGGTCATGAGAGGATCCGTCGTATAAAATTTCAGGCAAATCGGATAATAATTGCGACCTCTAGAGGCTCAAGAAGTCAAGATCCCAGATCGGTTTATATGACAGCTATATCAGGTTATGAACCGATTTGAACCATACTTGGCACAGTTGTTGGATATCATAACAAAACACGTGGTGCAACATTTCATTCTAATCGGATAAGAATTGCGCTCTCTAGAGGCTCCAGAAGTCAAGACCCAAGATCGGTTTATATGGCAGCGATGTCAGGTTATGGACCGATTTGAATTATATTGGCACAGTTGTTGGATATCATAACAAAACACCACGTGCAAAATTTCATTCTAATCGGATAAGAATTGCACACTCTAGAGGCTCAAGAAGTCAAGACCCAAGATCGGTTTATATGACAGCTATACCAGGTTATGGACCGATTTGAACCATACTTAGAACAGTTGTTAGAAGTAATACTAAAACACTATGTGCAAAATTTCAGTAAAATCGGATCAGAATTGCGCCCTCTAGAGGCTCAAGGAGTCAAGACCCAAGATCGGTTTATATGGGAGCTATGTCAAAACATGGACCGATTTGGCCCATTTACAATCCTAACCGACCTACACTAGTAAAAAGTATTTGTGCAAAATTTCAAGCGCCTAGCTTTACTCCTTCGGAAGTTAATGTGCTTTCGACAGACGGACGGATGGACGGACAGACGGACGGACATGACTAGATCGACATAAAATGTCGCGACGATCAAGAATATATATACTTTATGGGGTCTCAGAGGAATATTTCGAGTAGTTACTAACAGAATGACGAAATTAGTATACCCCCCCTCCTATGGTGGAGGGTATAAAAAAGCATGTGCCACATGTTGGAGGTATCACATAAGTATTATGTAATGTTAACAACACAACACTATGTAAACTTTCAACCATTTCAAATAATAAGACTTATGTTAAATGACCAAATATATAATAACCAAAAAAGTAAATATAATTATGTAAGCAAACTGAAATATCAAAGCAAAAGGCATAACTGAAGCAATTTTTGTAACTAAGTTCTTTTCAAAAGTATGTCAATTGCCAAGAGAAGCAAGGTTTAAAAACAACTATAATTTCATAACGCAAACACAACTTCAGTTGGGCTTTGTATGCCAATATATTTTTACATATATATGCACATGCATTTTTTAAATGCATAAGTAAATATGTATTTAAATAACATACATATACAACAATAGTAATAATAATAATATAAATATAAGAATATATAGTTGTATATATTGAGAAAAACATTTTATATTAATCGGAAGAACACTGCAATAATTATGACATAAGAATTTTATTACCCAACTTTTGTAATCAACACACTTATAAAGTATAAATAACAAAACGATACTCGTACACTTAAAAAAAACCTTTAAATTTTTTTAGAAACAAATGTCATAGGTAAGTTTTCACAAAAAGTCATGCTAATGGCGGCTTTGGTTCAGACACATCCTGCTGTACAGACACAATGTTAACAGAGGAGGAGTATAAGAAGAGAAGCTTTTTCAAAACTATTGGCATCTGATTGTAGCAGTGGCGAGAGGATATCCTAATGGCAACAAGTAAAAGCGTGCTTAGTTCGGATTCTGCTAACCACCATGGATTCTGCTAAAAATGTATGCAAAATAAATTTATTTTTTTATTTTTCAAGTTTTTTGCCTGTTAGGGCAAAGATCATTAAATATTACAATTTTTGTTTGTTTCTCTTTCGAAGCCATCAATACAACTTGCAACAGATGCACAGCATCATGTGTAGTACGGAAAAGGCGTAATTTGCCACAGACAGAATGTCTGTCATTACACACAAATACATGCATAGGGAAAAAGTATAGCTAATAGACAGGGTTGTCGAGCGTGGTTAATGCGATAAATGTATCATAGATGCGTTTTCACTCCTAATACGATTCAAATGCAACATACCAACGCACTGCCCTTGAAGCCATCACACCTAATATGGTTGAAAAGTCTTCTAACCAAAGACGAAACGCGTCTCATAGTGGTTGGCGTGCGTTGCTGCCTTTGACTTTCCTTTCCATTTGCATCTCCGATCATTGAGCTCGTCTCGAAAGAGAAACAAACAAAAATTGTAAAATAAATTTAGTTGAAGGACAGAATTTTATTCTATATAACAAACTTCTGTCAAAACCAGGAAAAAATTAAAGCTCTAGGAACCGAACAAGAATGATCGAGAGAAAGGTTTACATGGGAGCTAAATCAGGTTCTTGACCGATCTGGCACAATTGTTGGAAGTCATAATAGAACACTATGTGCAAAATTTCAGCCTCAAGAAGTCAAATCGGGCGATCGGTTTATATGGTGCTATGTTAGGTTAAAGACCAATTTAAACCGTACTTAGCACAGTTGTTGGAAGACATAACAGAACACCGAATGCAAAATTTCAGCCAAATCGAATGAAAACTGAGGCTGAGGAGACCAGAGGCTCAAGATGTCATATCGGGAGATCGGTTTATATGGGAGCTATATCAGTTTCTTGACCGATTTAGATCGTACTTGCAACAGTGGTTGGAAGTCATAACAGAAAACTATGAGTAAAATTTCAGTCAAATCGGACAAAAGCTGCAACTTCAAGGGGCTCAAGAAGTCAAATCGGGATATCGGTTTATATGGGAGCTATATCAGGTTCTTGACCGATTTAGACCGTACTTGGCAAAGTTGTTGGATGTCATAATTGAACAAATTGCGGCTTCCAGGGGCTTAAGAAGTCAAATTGAGAGATCAGTTTATATGGGAGCTATATCCGGTTCTTGACCGATTTGGACCGTACTAAACACAGTTTTTGGAAGTAATAACAAAACACTATGTGCAAAATTTCAGCCGAATCGCACAAAATTTGCAGCTTCAAGGTGCTCAAGAGTCAAATCGGAAGATCGGTTTATACCAGGAGCTCTACCAAGTTATAGACCGATTTAGATCGAACTTGGAACCGTTGTTGGAAGTCACTATGTGCAAAGTTTCAGCCAAATCGGATGAAAATTGAGGCTTTCAGGGGCTCAAGAAGTCAAATCGGGAAATCGGTTTATATGGGAGCTACAATATATCAGTTTCTTGACCGATTTGGACCGTACTTGGCACAGTTGTTAGAAGTCATAACAGAAAACTATGTGCAAAATTTCAGGCAAAATCGGATCAAAATTGTGGCTTCCAGGGGTTTAAGAAGTCAAATTGAGAGATCGGTTTATATGGCAGCCATATCCAAATCTGAACCGATACGGCCCATTTGCAATCCCCAACGATGTACATCAATATTAAGTATCTGTGCAAAATTTCAAGCGGCTAGCTTTACACGTTCCACCGTTGTCGTGATGTCGACAGACGGACGGACGGACATGGCTATATCGACTCCGAATGCCGTGACGATCAAGAATATATATGCTTTGTGCTAGATCAATATTTCGAGGTTGGAATCTCATTATTCATTATTGAAGGCAATTGATACGGAGCTCAGCAACAGCCTCGATTCTCGTAGAAATTTATTAGTTCTATGAACTTTGGCCGTAGATTTGAGCACATTGAAATATTTTTTTAAAAATGCTTAAAATTTACTTTTTGAATAATTGATTTTCTTCGGAGAAAATCCATTTGGTGCCATAATCAGTATATATAGCGGCATCAAGGCCGTGAGTTCTATAGTATCACTGTACGAATTGCGTGGCGGAGTGTTTGAAATAGACTCCAGTTTCACGACATAGTGCTTACATGGATTAGCGCATACGACGGCGCCATATTGTAATTTTACATTCCGGTTACGGTCGACACACGTTCAGTAATCATTTGCATAACCCGGCATTTAATAACACACACTTCTTTTTTTATTAATTTTAAATTGTCTTTATTTACATTAAACATAACTAGGTCGCCTTTATTTACATAAACAAGGTAAAGTTATACAGTGATATGTATGTATACCTTATATGTAATATGAATGTAATTCGATAAGCTTGTTACAAGTTACACGTTTATGAGCATTAAACTAAACAATTGATGTAAACGAAACTATTCCTGTATTAGAAGAGACCATTAATGCATGTAAATGCATTTTGATTTCATTTCATTAACATTTAACTTATCTATTAAGGTAAGAATCAGCAGAAAATATTTGATTTATAAGCAAACAAGGGTTACATTTACATTTGCAAAAGTTTTTTGTCAGTGTATACCAACTGTTTACTTATTCAAATATTTGTTTCAAATTCCGTTGATTTAAATTCTTTGTTGAAAATTCGTTAAAAAATATTTTTTTTTTGTATTTGCTGTTGATTGCGTCTGTCAAATCTCCTCTAAACTTCACAGTGATAAGTATATAATACTGATCCAAGTTCAAATGATCCATTATTATTTTTTCAACTTTTAACTTTCGATACATGCATATCCGCCCATGGATACAGGTACTTAATTATTAAAAATCTCTTTCCTGTTTTTGCCTTCCTATACTATTTTGAATTATTTGCAATGGTGCTCTTATATTTATCATCTTCCACATAGTAGGCGGCATTTTCTTCCACCAAACGTTTCCATTGTATTGCCAGCTCCTTATACGAAGGACCCTTGCCTCCCAGATCCGAGGGCAGATTTTCGCATTTTACCGAACAGTTGCGTTTTTGGACAACCACCCGTGATCGCATTTTGGGCGTCATAAATACTCGGAATGTATTCAACACCAGGTTCACATGCATGGGAGTATTGATGAATTCCAGTAATTTTGGTTGAAATGGATAGGCCTGCCAACTTTCCACAGAACGTTTGATCAATTTCGGATTTAGTTGCATGGCATGACCCAACTGGACTCCGTTCATATCGAATATGGCCACAATGCCACGTAAACAATTGTCGGGTTCGAATTTAATCAGCAGATCGAGTATCATTTTCATAACTTTGAAGACATTATTTTGCGTGTGCACTTTTGGATCGTGAACGGCTGTGCGAATAATGACAACTTTTTGTTGTTTCTCATCAACGCCCGGTACGGGTAGTAAAACTCCCAATTCGAGTAGTTCTTGTATTTCTGGTAGTGTAGGATCCCGATTTGAAAACCATTCCGTACGCTCAGCTCGCATTTGGTAGAAACTGTAAAATGAAATGAAAGATGGCAATTAGATTAAAATTTAGATACATTTTATTAATTAATAAGAATTAAAATATTAATTTTATATAAAACAAATAAAAAGGCGTTAAGTTTGGCTGGGCAGAACTTTAGAACCACCTCGGGTATATATGTAAACCACCTTTTGTCATGACCCGGTGAAAAATGCATAATTTAGGCCCCCATATCAACTTTAACGAAATAGGGTCCGATTTGGACCAAATACTAATAAGTACATCTCATTGTTCAATTGTGTATAACAAAATATTGGTCAATTTAGTGACTATATCTAAAAAAAACCGATCTGAACCATATACGACACGTATGTTGAAAAGCCTAACATAAGTCACTGTGTCAAATTTTAGTGAAAACGGATTATAAATATGCCTTTATGAGGCCAAGACTTTAAATCGAAAGATCTGTCTATATGGCAGCTATATCCAAATCTGAACCGATCTGGGCCAAATTGAAGAGGGATGTCGAAGGGCCTAACAAAACTCATTGTCCCACATTTCGGCGAAATCGAACAATAAATGCGCCTTTTATTGGCCCAAAACCTTAAATCCGCAGATCGGTCTATATGGCAGCTATATGCAAATCTTGATCGATCTACGCCAAATTGCAGAAAGTTGTCGAAGAGCCTAACACAACTCACTGGCCCAAATTTCGGCGAGATCGGGTAATAAATGCGCTTTTTATGGTCCCAAAAAATTAAATTAAGAGATCGGACAGCTATATCCAAATCTGAACCGATCTAGGCCAAATTGAAAAAGGATATAGACTGGCCTAACATAACTCAATCTTTCAAATTTTGGCAAAATCGGACAATAAATGCCCATTTTATGGGCCAAAAACCTTATATCGAGAGATCGGTCTATATGGCAGCTATATCCAAATCTTGATTGATCTAGGCCAAATTGCTGAAATATGTCGAGGGGCTTAAATTAAATCACTGTCCCAAATTTCGGACAATAAATGCGCCTTTTATGGGCCCAAGACCGTAAATCGAAAGATCGGTCTATATGGCGGCTATAACCAAATCTGGACAGATCTGTACCATATTCCAGAAAAATGTCGAGGCGCTTAACTTAACTTACTGTCCCAAATTTCGGCGAAATCGGATAATAAATGCGCCTTTTATGGGCCCAAAACATTAAATTGAGAGATCGGTCTATATGGCAGCTATAGCCAAATCTGAACCGATCTAGGCCAAATTGAAGAAGGATGTAGACTGGCCTAACACAACTCACTGTCCCATATTTCGGCGAGATCGGATAATAAATGCGTCTTTTATGGGCTTAAAATATTAAATTGAGAGATTGGTCTATATGGCAGCTATATCCAAATCTGAACCGATCTAGGTCAAATTGAAGAAGGATATAGACTGGCCTAACGTAACTCACTGTCCCAAATTTTGGCAAAATCGGCAAAAAAACCAAAGACCCTAAACCGGCGGATCAAGATATTGTCCGATATAGCCCATCTTCGAACTCAACCTGACTATGGAAAAAAGAAGAATCTTTGCAAAGTTTCAGCTCAATATCTCTATTTTTAAAGACTGTAGCGTAATTCCAACAGACATACGGACCGACATGGCTTGATCGTCTTCGATTTTTACGCAGATCAAGAATAAATATACCTTATAGGTTCAGAAATGGATATTTCGATGTGTTGCAAACGGAATGGCAAAATTAATATACCCCCATCCTTCGGTTGTGGGTATAAAAACTAAAATAATAACAAGTATTGAGAAAAGCTACTGATTATGGCGATATATTGAATAATCCATGAAAAATTCGGTCAACTGCTGGATGGGCCTCCTTATTTAAATTGATTAATGACTGGCGAGGGTATTAAGTGTATACCGTCTAACCATACACTCATAGAAAAAAGTCTGCTGAAAATAGCAAACCCTGTCTGCTGATTAATGACTGGCGAGGGTATTGAGTGTATACCGTCTAACCATACACTCATAGAAAAAAGTCTGCTGAAAATAGCAAACCCTGTCTGCTGACTGTTAGTAGTAAATTTTTCTGCTATTACTGCTGCAATTTCAGAACAGGACGCCTAGACTGATAGAAAATGACGGTGCTTTGCCAATACCACCTGGTATTATTTTGTTCGCGCCATTGGCAGAGATTTTTAATACCATTTGGTATCAATTCATTACCAGACAAAGGAGACTATTAAGTATTGACGGCATCACATTTCTATTCTTGTCATCGCGCCAGAAGTGTTGTTGAGCTTTGTACTTAAAATATTGTCGCCATTATAAAATATTTGTTAAACAAATTAAAAAAATGTTTTAATACAATTTGAGTGCGTAAAACCTTTTCAAATACTCGAAAGTGGTAAAAATCTAAATTTTACAAATTCTAAGGACCTTTTAAATCAAAAACATGATAGTCCATTGTGTGGAAAATTATGCTGTGTTGGTGTGTTCATATGAAAACCTCTTCTGGGAATCGATGGATACGGAATCAATTGGGGCTCATGAAGTCAAATCGGGAGATCGGTTTATATGGAAGCTATATCAGGTTCTTGGCCGATTTGAACAGTACTTGGCACAAAAACTGCGGCTTCCAGGGGTCAAAAAAGTCAAATCCGATTTAAACCGTACTCGGCACAGTTGTTGGAAATTAGTACATAACACTATGTGCAAAATTTCGGACATAAATTGCGTCCTCCAGGGGCTCAAGAAATCAAATCGGGAGATCGGTTTATATGGGAGTTATATTCAAATCTGAACTGATATGGCAATTTGCAATCACCAACGACCTACATCAAAAGTGTCTGTGCAAAATTTCAAGCGGCTAGCTTTACGCGTTTGACCGCTGTCGTGATTTCGACAGACGGACGGACGGACGAACATGGCTAGATCGACTCAGGATGCCGAGACGATCAAGAATATATATACTTTATGGGGTCCCAGATAAATATTTCGAGGTGCTACAAACGGAATGACTAGATCAGTACACCCCCATCCTATGGTGGTGTGTATAAAAACACATTTTTTCCTTACAGCATATTTTTTTTTTTTTAATATTTTAGCAAATTTTTATATTTAATAGATCAAATTTTGTTAGTTGAGATCGCAGTACGCAATGTTTTCTAAAACAGCAGCATAATGTTTGCTGAAACAGCATTAATGTCTGGTTTTCCTTTTTCAGCAAATACAAATTGTTGTTATAGCAAATATTTTTGCTGTTTTCAATAACAAATTTCGTTGAGTGTAGTGTTGTCGATGTAGCCCATATCCAAAAACACTACATCTCCGATATGGGCGCAGCGATTTAAGCGAAATTTTGGGTTCAACCTTATGGTAACCCAAAAACACAAAAATGTTAAAAAGCTTTGGGTTGTAATTTGAGGCCAAATGTCAAAGTGCACCCCTACCCCCAAAACTGCTTTTTGTAGACCAAAAGGTACATTATGGGGCTTAAATGAAAAGTACAGGGAGTACAGCAGGAATTTTATGAAGAAAATTTCTAGCCATTTGTAAGTGGTTCCGTCTCACCCTCAAAACTATTCGTAACGGACATTGAATCTATCGGTACAATAAAAGACTTAAACAAAGGGTTCTTGCCGGTGCACGACAGACACACAGCAGGTATGCCATTATCTCCACTTCCTCGACGTTATCACGGTTCCTTGCATTAACAGTAACTGTAAACCTTAAGTCTATCACCATCTTTTCCAATCAGACAGTGACCTTTTATGACGGACGCAAAGAGTGGCACGCCTGTTCTGGCCAACGACATCAAAGCGATCAAGCGATATGTTGCCCTTTCGACAATTTACTATGTATAAGAGACATACACACAGATTTCAGAATGTGTGAGGTAGTTTCGAGTCTCATCTGCTCGAAAATTCCCTGGCAATCCCATGGCAGCCGATTCTGTGTACCGGATCAATCCGGCCACTTAATCGGTCAGGGGCTGCTGCCACAGAGAATGTGTTCGTGCTTTTTTCGTCATGGGAGAGGCACATCCCGGAGTGCCTTCTCCGCACGCTTCTGATCCTATGGTGGAGGCTATACAAATAAGAGCTAATTGAAAAACTCAATTAATTGTTGAAATCTATGTATGTGTGTACCGATTTCGTTGATACCATAATCGGTCATTCACAACCTGACAAAATAGCACCAGATTATAAAAAATAGGTACAGCCATTTGTGATAAGTACAACATTTTTTTGTAAAAGTGACCCTAGTCACCTTTTGCAACTGATTGTTAGCAAACAGAAGATTAGATATTTTTCAAAATTCCATATTTTGCAAATACACTTTGTAATATTTGAAGAAATTTAAATAAAGACAAAAACAAATCAGAGAGATTATGATTCTTGAGTCATGACAATTTTACGCCTTATTTATTTCAACTCAATTTTGCGAATATGATGACTACTGTTTCAATCGTTTCCACCTTAATTGCCCTTTGTTATTATGATCATAAATGATTATGATAAGGTATGTGTTGTTAAATATAGTTAAATACTTTAGTAAGACATAAATCAAAATGTCTTAATGGGCATTTTCTTGAGTGACTTGCGTCCCATATATACTTTGTCTGCTTAGTCTGTCGATTTTTTTTTGTTATTAAATGAAATGGGAGATATGCTATTGTTGTTGTTTTTTTTTTGATTAAACTCTTTTGTTTGGCTTTTTATGAAATCGCAATTAAATTCTTGCAAAACCCTACTATTGCACATTGATTATGCTATGAAAGTTTTTTCACCAAAACACGTTTTAAAACTTGAACCTCTGGGTTAGATCGCATAAATTTTTTGATATAGACCTAAAGAAAATGTCCCTTTTGTCATAATATATAACTATATATATATATATATATATACTAGCTGGACAGGGCCCGTTTTGCTGCTCCTTCTTTCAATCTCTTTTTTTATACCCTCCACCACAGGATGGGGGGTATACTAATTTCGTCATTCTGTTTGTAACTACTCGAAATATTCGTCTGAGAACCCATAAAGTATATATTGGGTTGCCCAAAAAGTAATTGCGGATTTTTTAAAAGAAAGTAAATGCATTTTTAATAAAACTTAGAATGAACTTTAATCAAATATACTTTTTTACAGTTTTTTTCTAAAGCAAGCTTAAAGTAGCAGCTGATAACTAACAGAAGAAAGAATCCAATTACAGAGTCACAAGCTGTGAAAAAATTTGTCAACGCCGACTATATGAAAAATCCGCAATTACTTTTTGGGCAACCTAATATATTCGTGATCGTCGCGACATTTTATGTCGATCTAGCCATGTCCGTCCGTCCGTCTGTCTGTCTGTCGAAAGCACGCTAACTTCCGAAGGAGTAAAGCTGGTGTAGGTCGGTTGGTATTGTAAATGAGCCATATCGGTCCATGTTTTGATATAGCTGCCATATAAACCGATCTGGGGTCTTGACTTCTTGAGCCTCTAGAGGGCGCAATTCTCATCCGATTTGACTGAAATTTTGCATATAGTGTTTTAGTATCACTTCTAACAACTGTGCTAAGTATGGTTCAAATCGGTCCATAACCTGGTATAGCTGCCATATAAACCGATCTTGGGTCTTGACTTCTTGAGCCTCTAGAGGGCGCAATTCTGATCCGATTTTACTGAAATTTTGCACATAGTGTTTTAGTATCACTTCTAACAACTGTGCTAAGTATGGTTCAAATCGGTTCATAACCTGGTATAGCTGCCATATAAATCGATCTTGGGTCTTGACTTCTTGAGACTCTAGAGAGCGAAATTCTTACCCGATTGGAATGAAATTTTGCACGACGTGCTTTGTTATGATATCCAACAACTGTGCTAAGTATGATTCAATTCGGTTCATAACCTAATATATCTGCCATATAAACCGATTTGCGATCTTGACTTCTTGAGACTCTAGAGGTCGCAATTATTATCCGATTTGCCTGAAATTTTGTACGACGGATCCTCTCATGACCATCAACATACGTGTTTATTATGGCCTGAATCGGTCTATAGCCCGATACAGCTCCCATATAAATCGATCTCTCTATTTTACTTCTTGAGCCCCCAAAGGGCGCAATTCTTATTCGAATTGGCTGACATTATACACAGGTCTCCAACATATAATTTAATTGTGGTCTAAACCGGATCATATCTTGATATCGCTCTAATAGCAGAGCAAATCTTTTCTTATATCATTTTTTGCCTCAGAATAGATGTCGGGAAAAGAAATCGACAAATGCGCTCCATGGTGGAGGGTATATAAGATTCGGCCCGGCCGAACTTAGCACGCTTTTACTTGTTTTATCTGAGCCCTATACTGATGCGGGCAGGAAATAAGTTCCGTTTTGGTGTGCTGGAACAGCCTTTCAGATCTTTCGCTCCACTGTGGATATCATTTTCGTGCTCTTCTCCCAAATACCTTTCATTTGAGCCTAATATTGCTGTGGTCGGTAAATATATCCGGTATGAGGGTATTTTTTGGGGTGAGGTGGACGCCCATATGTCAGATTCATGATCAAGTCTTTATTGTTTTATATTTCCATTTGGCGAGATTTGAAGGTGACGCGGCCCCCTAGATATCCCACCCTAAATAAGGCTACCAAATTTAAGTTTTTGAGTTATTATAAACAAACCAAATTTCGCTCAAATCGCCTCATTCACCTCCGAGATCAGACGTTTTTAAAAATAGGGTAAAGGAAGATTGCGCCCATTAAAGTTTGGATGTTAGATCTACTTAATTCTCTTGGTTTTGGTGATGGATTAGAGTTGCCAAACCCTTTGTCCCGAAAGTAGATATCGGATTCAAAAACCACCTTTAAGCTACATATCGCTATAGTCGGTATATGCGTATGGTATGGGAGAAGTTTATGAGGTGAGATGTCCCTGAAACACTAGGCCATAGAACAGATATCAGATTTGATCCCCTTATTGTCATAGTCCACAAATATATCCATTTTAAGGGATATCTAGGATAGGGCGGCCACTCACGCACTTAGTCCTTAAAAAATATCCGCATCATTCTCTACTCTCAAATTCTCTTTATTTGAGCCCCAATAGCCATCGGTATACGGGAAGTATATGGGGTAAGACGACCCCCAAATACTTGGCTTCATAATTGGATATAAAATTTGTTTTCTACTATCATATACCTATTATTTATTGCCATATTAGGCAAACATGGCCGCTTTGAAGGGAGTTTAGGGAGCGGACCCTGAAAAATTATCAGCATCGTGCTAGAGCACGATTTTGTTTGGCCCTATAATGTCAAGCACATTGAAGGTGGCTATCAGGATATTCAGGGCATCGGGTCTCGTTCAGATCTACACTAATTAATTTTGTTTTGTTTTGGTTATCTACCACTTGGGAAACCACATTTTTAAAGATCCGTAGGTCCTTCTGTGTCTACCCCATTTTGAGGGTAAAAAATATACTCTACTTCCAAACACCTTTTATTGCTGTCCTATTCTATCCTGATCGGCTTTCATATACTCTTTTTAATACCTCTTTTTTGGGTAGGATAGGGGAGGATTGCTCTCTGGCACATACTTTCATAATATATAATATATATTTAGTGGGTGGGGTGGTCTCAGACTCAATCCCAAATATGTGTACCAGATTCGTAGTCAACTCCCACAGACCTTTCATTTGATACGCATATTGTGACGTTGGACATTCATGCCCGTTTAAGGTGTTTTGGGGTTGGGGAGGCCTCGTAGACACCTTGGACTAAATCTCGGACACCAAGGAATAAATTTTTATGTCAGATTAGCACTCTAATTTTAAATACCTTTCATTTGCTACCCATATTGCCCAGAGCGGTGAAAGAGTCCTATTTGGGGATTTTTGAGGGGATGGGGGGACCCCCGCGAACACTTTGAGCGAAATTTGTGTACCAAGTTCGTACTCTACTTTTAAATACCATTCATTTCATACCCATATTGTCACAATCGGTAAACATGTCCTTACGGGTGGGTTTTGGGAAGGGGCGTCCCCCCAGGTGATTTGACCCAAAAATGTTATACCAATTTCGTGTTCTTGGGGTACCGTAAGGTGGCCAAATCGGTCCATTTTTTGATATAGCTGCCATATAAACCGATCTTGGATCTTCTTGAGCCTCTAGAGGGCCCAATTCTCGTTCGATTTGACTAAAATTTTGCACATGGTTTTTTGGTCACTTTCAATAACTGTGCTAAGTATGGTTCAAATGGGTTTTTAACCTGGTATAGCTGCCATATAAACCGATCTTGGATCTTGAGTTCGTGAGCCTCTAGAGGGCGCAATTCTCATCCGATTTGGCTGAAATTTTGCATGAGGTGTTTTGTTATGACTTTCAACAACTGTGCTAAGTATGGTTCAAATGGGGTTTTAACCTGGTATAGCTGCCATATAAACCGATCTTGGATCTTGAGTTCGTGAGCCTCTAGAGGGCGCAATTCTCATCCGATTTGGCTGAAATTTTGCATGAGGTGTTTTGTTATAACTTCTAACAACTGTGCTTAGTATGGTTAAAATCGTTTCATAACCTGGTATAGCTGCTATATTAACCGACCTTGAATCTTGACTTCTTGAGCCTCTAGAGGGCGCAATTCTCATCCAATTTGGCAGAAATTTTGTATAACGACTTCTCCCATGACCTTCAATATACGTGTCCAATATGGTCTGAATGGATCTATAGCTTCATACAGGTCCCACATGAATCGATCTCCCGATTTTTCTTCTTGAGCCCCTACAAGGCGCAATTCTTTTCCGAATGGACTGAAATATTACACAATGACTTCTACGATGTTATTGCTGATGTTCTTGCCAGGATTCGAATCCTGGCGACCAGCGTCATAGGTGGACCTCTGCGCTGCCGAAGCCCCCAAGTAAGTTGTAGGGTGTGCCAAATAAAGCAAAATTTTGTTTCAGCTCTTATGATAACCTTAGGCCAAGTATTTGACAATAAGGACTATATGATGAAGTGTTTTGTTTTACGTTAAGCAAATATACCAAGTATGGTCTAAATCGGTATATAAACTGATATAGATAAACCGGTTTCCGATTATTCTTCTTGAGCCTCGAGAGGGCGCAACTCTTACCCGATTTGGCTGAAACTTTGTACAACGATTCTCCTTTGACCTTTAACATCCAAATCAAGTATGAATGATCCGAATCGGTTCATAAGCTAATATAGCTCCTATAGCATGCCAATTTTTTCCATTAGCCATTGTTTGCCTATAAAGAGATGATCAAGTATGGTCCGAATCGGTTCATAAGCTAATATAGCTTCAAAATTATGCCAATTTTTATCCATCATCCTTTGTTTGCCTGTAATGAGATACTGGCCAAAGAACTTGACATAGCTATACATGTTGTAGGGTATATAACTTTTGGTCCGGCCGAACTTAGCCGCTTTTTCATGTTTATATTTTGATAATTCGAAAAGAAAACTTAAACAAATAGTTATTTCGGAAACTCTATTTTTAACTTTTCCAAAATAATCCGAACTAATAAAATCCAATCGACAAGAAAACGTTGAACTTAATTCGATTGTTAACTTTATTTTTGATAATTCGATTAGTGAAACGCACGTAAGTGTCGAATGGTTAGATGGGGTTCTTTTATCAGCTACTGATAGTGACAAATCCATGTTCACACTTACCTAAGCATTTGAATTGGTATAACAAAAATTAGTTTCCTTCAAAGATAGCTAATCGGAAAAGAAGATTGTGTGGTATGAACAATATTGGGAGATACTATATAAGCGTTTTAATGAGTGATAAACGGATTTAAAAACAAATTTTTAAAAAACTCACTTAAATATACAAGGTTATTTATACAGCAAACAAACAAAAACTTCAGTTTTTTCGCACGAAAATTGTGTAGTAATTGATTGACAAATGTGGCGCATTCTATTGGAATACACAAAACAAATAAAAATCATCATCATAGATTTCAAATTTGAAAAAATCCTTTAGAAATAATGTTCTGAACATTATCTGGAACCAAGTGTCTGGGAGACTGCACCCAAACGAGGACTATACTGTACTCAAATGAGAATTCTATGGGAGAAGAGTTCGAATTTGATATATAAATTTAGAAAAGCCCAACCCAAATAACAACATAGGGCGACCGGGACAAATGTAAGAAAAATAAAAACATCCAACGGACATGCAGGCCGTTCGAAACAAAATAGGACTGCAATGAAAGATCTTTGGTAGTACAGTACAATTTTTACCCTCCAATTTGGATTGACATTTGAAGGATCTGTAAAACTTTGAAAATGTTGTATTCCGCGATTTCGAAAGTTCATAACAAATACTCTAAACAAATCACTCAAAAATCTCTCCTAATTCGTCTCAGCTAGCAATAATCCCTTACATATTAATCTGCTGTTAATAACTTTTTATTTGAGTTATTGTCGTTACCCACATGCCCTGTTAAAAGGCAGCACATGACTCAGATACTTGGTAAAGGAACTGGGGAAAACTTCTCATATATCAAAGAGTGCTGTCCGTTTCAAGTTTAAGCTCAATTACAAGGGGCCTCCTTTTTGTAGCCGAGTCCGAACGGTGTGTCGCACAAATTGCCAGCATTAGTAGGAGATAACTGCCGATAAAAATTGTTATCTGATATTCTCGCCAGGATTCGAACTCAGGCGTTTAGCGTCATAGGCAGACATGTTAACCTCTGCGCTATGGTGCCCTCTTGGTTCCTAATATTAATATCAGTTTCGTACATTACTGAAAAAGACCTTTCCTCTAAGATCCACATTGTCCCGATCGGAATAGGTGCTCAGTTGGGGAGTTTTTTAGGTGGCGGGGTTGTCTCCCGACTCTTTGTCACAAATATTTATAACAGATTCGCAGTCAACTCACAAATACCTTACATGAGGAACCCATTTTGTGTTATTGGACTAACATGTGCATTTTGGGGATTTGTGGGATATGTGTAGGCCTTCCAGACACCTTGGACCAAATTTTTATATAAGATTTGTAGTCTGCTTTTATATACCTTTCATTTAATGGCCATATTCTCCCAATTGGTAAATATGTGCGTTTGGGTTGGTTTTGGGGTGGGGCGTCCCCCCAGATTATTTTACCCCAAAGTTTTACATTAATTTTATGTTGGGAAGTTTTTAGGTGGCGGGGTGGTCTCCAGACTCTTGGTAACAAATATTTATAACAGATTCGCAGTCAACTCCCAATTACCTTTCGCAATTGTTATACGATTTGGCTGACATTTTTTGCAAAGTGTTCTTTTAAGGCTTCCAACAATCGTGCAATGTATGGTTCACATCGGCCTATAACCTGATACCCAACGCTTGGGTATTTATTGGATAAATAATAAATACAATAAATACCTTTTTATACCCTCCACCATAGGATGGGGGTAATCGCAATTCTTATCCGATTTGCCTGAAATTTAGCATGACGTGTTTTATTATGATTTCCAACAACTGTGTTGAGTATGGTTCAAATCGGTCTATAACTTGATATAGCTGTCATATAAACCGATCTGGGGTCTTGATTTCTTGAGCTTCTAGAGGGCGCAATTTCTATCCGGTTTGGCTGAAATTTTGCCCGACGTGTTTTGCTATGACTTCCAACAACTGTGCTAAGTATGGCTTGAATCGGTCCATAACCTGATATAGCTGGCATATAAACCGATTTTGAGTTTGACTACTTGAAGAAATCAGCCAAATCTTATCCGATTTGGCTGATATCTCGGGTATAAAAACGTTTTGCAAAAAATTTTTCATGATTTCGTATTCTTTATATATAAACCTGATCTTCTAATTTCATAAAATCGGATTTTAGTTGTATATAGCCGCTATATTGACCGATCTCCAGACTTAAAGTCTTGAGGCAATAAATTGGTCATTTTTCATCCGATTATTACCCGAATTCGATGAAATTTGACACAGTTTGTTCCGATATACCCCTTTCCTGTTTCTGTTTCAAATTTCATCAAAATCGGATGAAAATTGGTACTTTTATAGGCTCATTACACTATATCGAGAGATCGGTGCATATGGCAGTTATATCCAAATATGGTCCGATCTGTACCACATTTGACAGGAATGGGTAGGGGTCTACCAGAATACACTGTGTCAAATTTCATCGAATTCGGGTAATAAATGGATCTTTTATGGCCTCAATAGCCTATATCGGTCGATCGGTCTATAGGCAGCTATGTCCAAATATAGTCCGATCTGAACAGCACTTCACAGAAATGGGAAGTAGTCTACCAGAACTGTGCCAAATTTCATCGAAATCGGATGAAAAATGACTTTAATGACTTTAATCAAGACTTTAAGTCTGGAGATCGGTCTATATAGCGCCTATATATAACCAAAATCTGTTTTTATGAGATCTGAAGATCAGGTTTATATACAAAGAATACGAAATCATCACAAATTGTTTACAAAATGTTTTTATACCCGAGATATCTGCAAAATTATAAATACCCAGCTTTTGGGTATAAATGGGTAAATACCCGGTTTTTTACTGAATTTACCGGGTAAATACCTTTTGGGTAATTTACCAGCTAAATACCTTTTGGGTATTAACCCATTGCCTATCTCTACCTTATATAGCTCCCATGTGAACCGATCTGCCGATTTGGCATCTTGAGGGCCCAGAAGGCCCATTTGTTATTAGTTTTGGCTAAAATTTTGCACATAGTTTTAGCTCAATAATGTAGAACCTCCATTTTTATGCCGAGGCCGAACGGCACGCCGCTTAGCGACACCACATGTTAGAGAAGTTTTAACATGACTGGGTACCTCACAAATGTCGCCAGCATTTGCAAGGATATAACCACCCCTGAAATATTTTTACTGATGTTCACGTCGGGATATGAACCTTGGGGTTCGGTGTCATAGCCGAACAGGCTAACCTCTGTGGCCTCCAACCAGATATAGGTCTAGAGCTGGCAAGCTATCCATAATCGCAACATTCGATATTTTCGATACTTATACTAATTTTTTCGGAAGAGCTGCTTGCTTTCAAGAAAAATAAAATAATTACCGAAATCTATTGTATTTATAAGCTTGACATTTGCTGTACAATTTTGAGAGCACAAAAATTTCTCTTTTATTTTAATCCTCTTTGGAATTGTTACACTACTGATACAAGTTGTATTTAACAAAGTCAGACTTGACCCATATCGTCGTTTTTCTTCATATTTTATCATCACTCAAACAAAGTCAAGTTTCGTAACACAATGCTCTTGAAACGGAAATTTATCGCAAATTTTTGCCAGTTTCTTTTTATATTTAAAATTTTAGAAACGATAAAAGAAAATATTTTTATTTATAATTACCTTTTGATTTTTTTCTTTGTACGATCCACATCATATTTGCAGCTGTGCAGGAAACGGCTCAAATTGTCAAAGTCGGTGCAGGCGTTGACATGGGGATTATCGGCCAGCCATTGGTATATCATTTGAATTTTCTGTTGGACTTTATCGCCGGTCTCATTGTTGTTCTCGCTGCAAGGCTTGACTTTTATAGAATTTCGCAGAAACATTGTGAGATCCACAAAAACAAAACAAAACTGGTATGGAATCTACCGAAAGACCCACTAAACCTGATCAAATGTTAAAACGTTAGAAGCTTTTTGTTCTCAAAACAACAAATTTTTTATTTAAATCACTCTTTTCTTTTCTTTATTGTTTTGGTATTGTTATGACGGTGTCGCTTTTTTATTTTTGTTTTATTATTAATTTGTAATTTCGTTTATATCAAGTGTACACAGGCTGCCACAGCACGAGCGTTATAATTAATTATTCACTTTTTCAAAACGCTTTATTTTCTTGTTGCGTTTCAACAAATGACAACAAAAGATAGACCTTTGGCTGTTAAATAGTGGACGCGTGCTTTTGTTTATCAAACGACGCTTCTATGTATACTATGTTCAGCGTTATTTTATTCATATTAGTTTCCCAATATGCACACTAAAATCCATATGGTGTTTCAAATTTCATTTGTATTCAAATACTGCTTGAAAACAAAACCGTCTGAGACAACATTTGCCGCCGGATCTTAAAACCACAGTGAATGTGGTTAAACACACACAACTCGAAATCACTCTCTCTCTCTCTCTCTCTCTCTTTCTATGCAAGTTCTTCAATGCGTTTAGAAGTGGGTCGAGCTAGCTATATATTGTTAAGTAAAAGTTCTCAAGTTCCCGTTCTCTCGAGCTTCTTCCCGTTGTGTTTATTAGTAGGGCAATTCCAGACGACGACTAAATGCCAGCCATGTCTTGACTACTGTTTTATTGAATTTCTTTTGTATGATTTTGTGTTTAGGGTTTGCAGTTCAGAGGGATTTTTTTCAAAAGTGGGGAAGTGACAAATTGCAGGCGAAGTAGGGGAAGCTTTAGAAATTTTATAAAATGTTGTCAAAATGTTATAACTTCTTATATATATAATATACATATTAGTTTCCCAATATGCACACTAAAATCCATATGGTGTTTCAAATTTTATTCGTATTCAAATACTGCTTGAAAACAAAACCGTCTGAGACAACATTTGCCGCCGGATCTTAAAACCACAGTGAATGTGGTTAAACACACACAACTCGAAAGCACTCTCTCTCTCTCTCTCTCCCTCTTTTTCTATGCAAGTTCTTCAATGCGTTTAGAAGTGTGTCGAGCTAGCATATATTGTTAAGTAAAAGTTCTCAAGTTCCCGTTCTCTCGAGCTTCTTCCCGTTGTGTTTATTAGTAGGGCAATTCCAGACGACGACTAAATGCCAGCCATGTCTTGACTACTGTTTTATTGAATTTCTTTTGTATGATTTTGTGTTTAGGGTTTGCAGTTCAGAGGGATTTTTTGTTTTCAAATGTGGGGAGGTGACAAATTGTAAGGGAAGCTTTAGAAATTTTATAAAATGTTGTCAAAATGTTATAACTTCTTTTGTAGCTTGTCTGTGAAAAAGCGAAAAAATCGAAAAACGTACTCTTTTTGATGTAACGATCTGTGAGGCGGTAACTTTGAGCTCCAACTTCTGGGGCCAGTCCACAAGTTTCGGATAGTGGGAAGCTTTGAATTTTTGCGTAGTAGCTGCCAGTACATCCGCGGCACTTATTTGAGTATTTAATGCCTATCATGCTTGAAATGGCAGGCCACGTTATTGGCTCATTTTAATAACAAATAGCCATCATCAAGGCCTGTTCCCAGGTTTGGGGCGGTCGAAGCCGGACTCCGGATCTTGAAATAAGCGGCTCGCGATACCGAGGAATAAATAACCCATGCAATCATGGAACTGGGCTAAAAACCGGCTTCCGGCAAAGTAAGTCAATTAGAAACTAAAGAATATTAAAAATGGACTCCACTAACGTTGGCCAACTCATCAAACGAATTGAGGAATATCCGAGCTTTTTACAGAGAAGGTGCAATATATGCACTGGCGGCGGTATTGAAAACGTACAGAGTGCGCCAGAAAAACTTACTTATTTAAAAAACTACCGACCTGTGAGTTGGGCGGGGAGGGGTCGAGAGGTTAAGCATCTGGAGGGGGAAGACCCCAAGTTTGTTTCTCTCTCCAGTAAGTTGCCATCATGCTCTGGTCCACGGAGCTGTTGGCAGTCGCCGTCTAGAGCTTATTTTCTAACGGCCGCTCACTTGTAGCTACGCAACGTGCCTTTGGCACTCGTTTTTAAAAATCCCCTTTAGAGACTTTTTCCTGACCGTAATTCGATCTTGTCGTGGTTTAACTCATTTCGAGAGTGTGAAAGTGTCACTAAACCCAGAAATGGACTCCAACGGACTATCAGTTATTCATTCTCTCCCGCGTTCGGCTCGAAAACAAGCAGCTGCTATGCTATGCTAATTTTTGTCACCACTGTTCGACGAATTCTCCATCAAGACATTACATTTTATTCCTGTTCTCTGTCCATCATCTATGATCTCAAGCTCCGTTGATACCTCTTAGCAGTGTTGGTTTCGTAGGAGACATTTTCAAATTGCGACTCCTGAAACGACAGAGCCCCACACTGGCCAGCGATTGCAACCCCATACGTAGGTTAGGTTGAAAAAAGGGTGCAGATATTAATCAGCCCCATGCCACTATGTACATACACCTAAGCCAGTAATCGGCTTGTTATGCGCTCTAAAAACTATAAAGTAACCTCTAAAAAGAAAATTTTATGTAAGGATGTATGTGCTACTTACAAAATCCTTAATTGATTTCAATACCACTTCCCTAAGTTGTTTCATTTCTGGTATTGTGTCTCCACCTAAGTGACGGTATCTGTTAGACGCGAAAGCCGGGCAATGACAAAGGAAATACTCCAACTTCTCACCATCTTCCCCGCATGCCCTACACATGCTATCATTTGCCGCACCAATTTTACATAAGTCCCGTTATGATACCAATAGCTATACTGACCTCCTTCTTGCTTTCTTTCAGTAATAGCCTCGTCTTCTCACGATCTGGATCCCCCCATAGGATTTTCGCCGTCCTACCGACCACCGTTTTGCTGTTCCACAATGTTGCATGCCCATTCGTCGCCCACACTCTTAAAATGACGGCAGTCTTCTAGACTTCACCGCCAAATCTTCTGCCCTTTCATTTCCCCTTACTCTGTTATGGCTCGGCACCCAAACAATGCGGATTTTGCCATCCTCAGAGAAGGCGTTAATCTCCTCTTACACTGCAAGACTGTTCGTGATCTTACCTTCTGGTTGTTATTGCCCTTATGGCAATTTTACTGTCGGTAAAGATATTCACATTCAACGTCGCACCACACCCCTTTACGCATTCCGTGATCGCCCGGATCTCCGCCTGCAGGACCGTATTATGGTCAGGCAGTCTCAGTCCCTGAGTTATCAATGTAGATCCATTCGTGTAACATGATCTTCCAGATGGCAATACTAGGTTTCCGTCAATCCAAGACCGTACCGATGGCAGCATTAAATGTAATACTTCGCTTAAAGTTCTTAATATTGTTAATAGTCCACAACTGTAAAGGCAAATTTACCCACGAACATTCCATTATGTACCAAGGGCAAACTTCTCACATTTCAATGAGTGCTGTCCATTCAAGCTAAGCTTAAAGATAAGGGGCCTCCTTTTTATAGCCAAGTCTGAACGGAGTGACGCAGTGCGACACCTCTTTGGGCAGAAGTTTCCACATGGCTGCCATACCACTTTTTTCGAATGACATAGTACCTCCCTCACAAGTGTCGCCAACATTAGGAGGGGATAACCACCGTTGACAATTTTTTTCTAATGTTCTCGCCAGGATTCGAACCCAGGCGTTCAGCTTCATAGGTGGGCATGGTAGACTCTTCGCTACGGCAACCTCCACAACTGTTTTATCCTTAAAAAAAGCTTATAAGTTTCCGCGGACATGCTAACCTTTTCGCTATGGTGGCCTCCACATCTGTATTATCCTTAAAAAGGCTTGTAAGTTTCCTTGTGAATGACAAACAGCATACCTTTTAATCAGATTGAAAAAACAACATCCTTAATGATAGAAATGACTTGCACTGCCCAGGTTCTTCTAAACTACTACTTGAATACTCTACAAGGCACTTGTAATTCACACTCTTCACTTTAATGTGGGGAGGAGACGTGGTGAAGAAGCTGGACATCTTCATTCTACATTAATGAACCGCCTTGGACTCTCACACTGCTACAACAACAACCAATCCCAAGGCAGCCGGTTGTACGTAGCGGATTGGCCCGGTGGAGTGCTTCATCGGCAAAGACTGCCGCCTCAGTGTTCAACGCACTGCTGCCACAACAACAACAGATTTGCCAAAGATGACTTAAAGTTCAAAACTTACCAGTACTGGTTGCACTGTGTTTCCTTATTCACCATTTTAAGATAATATGAATACTTAGAAATATTAAGGTACACTGTTTTAAGTAAAACTTCTATTGAATTCCGTTTAAATTTAAAACTATAGTCAAGTTTAAATTGCACTGTATTTGAGAATTGCTGGCTAATGACTTTTCATGTTTTGTATAAAGATTATTTGTACGACATATCGTGGTAGTTAGGTATTAAAAAACAAAGCATATTATTTTGATTTGGTATTTCTTTCACAGTGTAATGTATTGTCTTATTACTTCCGTTTTTGTATGTTAGAAACTTGTCTTGTGCTGAAATCTTCCCAGCACATGATCCATTACTTCATTAAAAAAAACAACAGTTTGACATTATAGTGGAATTTGAATACAACACTGAATTTGCAACATTTAATCAGCTGGGCAGGTGACTTCACATTCTTCATTGTACAACGTCTAAATTGTCAAATTCTCTTCCACTGTCACATTTTTGTGAATGAGTTGCTCAGCGATAGCCGAAGTAACTTCCTATTTATATTTATTTTTTTTTAATAACGACGCCGTGAAAAAGATACGTGCTAGCGCGATAAAAGATCGATATAAATTTGATAAAAGCAAGGGTATTTACATAGTAAAGCAACAGAAAGTCAAGTTCAACGAAAGTGAAGATGTTAACTGAAATTGCAAAGAATCCCAAATCGGAGAAGGTTCTAATCAGCACAGGCAACATTTTAAATGTGGACAATGGCACGCCATTACGTACCACTGCCGAAGAATTGTTGGACAGCTTAAAGCTGTGCAATGAGTGCCAGGCTGCTGCTGCAGCTGTGGAGGGCAAAGATGATCCATATTCTCTGGCCGAAAGAGGTGACAACGAAGTTCAGGTCTTGAGGGCACAAAAAGAATTACAAGAGAAAATCTTAGAGAATCAACGCAATGAAATAAGTATTGGGGCAAAACTGTTTATAAACAAAGCCAGCGGAGTGGGTGTTCAGGAGGCGGTAAAAGCTTTGATGGCCATATTGAAAGTGGACTATGTGGATAATTTGGTTGTGGCCTACCATCCCCAAGACTCTGTCGCCATGGATATGAATAGCCTGAAGAATTTATGGAATGTTCTGCAAGAGTTTGCGGAGAAGAAACAAATCTGTCAACTGGGCATAGCCGATTTGGATAGTGCCACTTTGCAGCAATTATGTGCTGAGGCTAGAATTCAACCCACCATAGCCCAAATCAATCTGGCTAATTGCTGTGTGGTGCCGCCGGAACTAAAAGAGTATTGTACACAACACGATATACAATTGCTGACTCATGGTGACCCTGAAATTTTAATAGCCGATGACGATTTTATCATTCCTCACTACACGGTGGATTGGTCAATGCGCTACCAAGTTCATTTACGCTGTCGTGGCGTACTAACTGCCAGGGGCTACATATTGCAGGCCACCAGAAAGTCAGCCACTGCGCTGCACCAATGAATAAAGCGT
This sequence comes from Stomoxys calcitrans, assembly GCF_963082655.1. Lineage (NCBI taxonomy): Eukaryota > Metazoa > Arthropoda > Insecta > Diptera > Muscidae > Stomoxys > Stomoxys calcitrans. The sequence continues at coordinate 101,716,475 of NC_081553.1, read as the reverse complement.
TCCACTTACAACAAATCCTGGCTTTGTCCAGCTACCATTCATCACCCCCTATATTGTACGAGAGGAAACCAAATCTTTTTGTCTAGTTCAAAAGATAACAAAATCGTAAGCAAAGCAAACACTGCATTTTCCCGCTATGTCTAAACCAATAGACACTGTGAATTCCCCCTGATGAGTAGGAAAAGGCGCTGGCAGGGGATTTACTTTGTACTGCATCACCAATCAACAAAAACATACACATTTTTGTCACAAGAACTACTACTTTAGGAGCCCTCAAACATGAAGCCGTGTTGCAACGTCTGTGGGGTAATTGTCTCTCGCAGAGCAGGGGATTCGATGTCACGAACTGTGCCGTTAACCATTGCCGGTTGATTTTTTTTTATTTCTATTATATTTTTACCATTTTTAAATGATTAGCTGAAGGTGTACTTATTGTTAGATATTATTGTATACATACTTACTACCTACCTACCTAACCAACTAACTAACTGCTTATATTTTGTTCATGGATAATTGTTTTGCACCAACTACTCCGCTCCCTCCCTGTAAAACTTCACACCACTAGTAAAAACACATTACCACTAATTGTACGAAATCTATTGCTTTTACCATTAATTTAAGTGGAAAGTAAGCCGCCCTACCCATTCTTTTTTTTATTTTGATAACAACAAGTTTTGCGCCCAAGTGTTTGTTTTTTGTACCAAACTCTATACCTATATATATTTTTTATTGTTTAAGTTTTACAATTTTTATTAATATTTTCGATTTGTTGTTATTTTAGCAAATATTGAAAACAAAAAGAAAAGGTGAAACAAATGCTAACAAATCAAAATTACTGTTTACTTATAATAAATAAAGATGAGCCACACACAAAACCCAAGAAGATGCCTTGTTTTCTTAAAGACATTCCACATCCAAAGTCCACTATATAGAGAGAACATTGTATACGAATTATAGGAATTTTTATTTATAAACCAACTTTTCCTTTCCAAGAATCACATGAAAGAATCTTGTATTTGCTATAGCTTGCGAAATTCTCCACTTAATAAATTCTAAATTATTTTTTTTTTTTGCTTACACAAAGTTTGACTTAATTATGCATATTCGATTAACCCCTTAAGGTAGTAAAGAAGAAAACAGTAAAATGCTCATACTGCTAGTTGGTGGTCCACACGCCTAAACTATCATCGGTGAAATATATTTTTTGTCCCATCAGAATTGGAAATAAGATATTCAGACTCATAGTCTGAGTAAAAAAGTAAGTAAAGCCCTTACCCCCTAACACACCTTTTAAATAATATTTTTTCTTTGTATTATATGCCTGTGGACCTGCTAACTCCATATTATTGATACCACCTATGACGTATGTATTTCGCAATAGAAGAAATGCAACTCATATTATACATAGGTATTTGCTTTGTCATGGATAGCGGCTAGCGGCTAGCATATGAGTGAGTGAGTAATGACTTTGGGCGACAGAAATATCTAATCTATGCAAAAATTGTTCGAGATTGAAAGAAAATCGGTTTTCTGATAAAGGTCTTGTGTCTGTATAAAACTATTATGAATCAATTTGTTTTCCCACAAGACAGCGTAAGCGATCGATATAGAGTTGCCTTACGAAGAATAGAGATTTTCATGGAAGCGTCATTTTTCTTTAATACTAAAAATAATAAACCTCACTATTACACTTGGTATCTATCTTTGGAACGAGTACCTAGAATGGGTTAAATACTAGTAATTAAAGCCAAATCAACACACATACTTCCATGTGCTATAAATTATGAGTGTATTTCGCATACCGCAGAAAATGATGCACTAAGGTGGGTCGATTACTTCTGAATTGCAAATACCTGCAAATTTATATATAAAAGAAATAAAACAAAACTAAAACACCATCTACACTTCTCTTTAAATCCGGATTTAAAGGCTAGATCATTTGTTTTTCCTTTATAAAATCAGCTGTCGAGAGCCTTAAATCCGGATTTAATGAGCAGTGTAAACGGGGTTTAAAGTAGGCGAAGAGCTATACATTTGATATCCAACACCACTTCCTGAAGAGTTTATGAGTGAAAACTGCCAGCCAATGGTCAACGGTTTATCGTCCAGGCCACAATCAATAGTTGACCATATTTTAGTGCTGAAAGAAGCATGATTAGATATAGCTCCTATATAAACGATCTCCCAATTATACTTCTCGAGCCTCTAGAGAACGCAATTCTTATCCGATTTGGCTGACATTTTGAACTGTGACTTTTTCGATGAAAAGATGTACGTAACTCCCATATAAACCGATCTCCCGATTATAGTTGTCGTTGTAACAGTGTGTTGTACACTGAGGCGGCAGCCCTTGATGATGAAGGATTTCATCGGGTCAATCCGGTACGTACAACCGGCTGCCATGGGATTGCCCAGATTATAGTTCTTGAACCTCTTGAGCAGTTCTTATCCGAGTTTACACCACGACTTCATGCATAACCTTCAATATACGTGCCAATTATGGGTTGAATCGGTAAATAATCTGATATAGCTCCCATATAAACCGATCTCCCGATTTTACTTCTTGCGCCCCCTATAGGGCGCAATTGTTATTCGATTTAGCTGAAATTTTGCAAAATGAATGTATCCTATGATCTTCCAAATACATGCCAAGAATGGTTTCAATCGGTCCAAAACCTGATATAGCTCCCATATAAACCGAACTCCCGATTATACTTCTTGAGCGCCTAGAGGGCGCAGCTCTTATCCTATGACCTTCAACATCCAAAACAAGTATGGCCGAATCGATAAATAACCTGATATAGCTCTGAAACCATAGCAGTTCTTATCCATTATCCTTTTTTGCCTATCTTATATATAAAAATTTAGTTTGTGTTTGTTCCGTATAGACTTAAAAACGGCTGAACCGATTACCTTAAAATTTTCAAAGATTATGTAGGTTGGTCTGGAAGGAAACATAGGCTATATAATTTTTTGATATCGGAAGGGGGGGCGAACCCTCCCCCATTACCCAAAAACACCACCCAAAATTAAAAGTGGACCGAATATAGTATTAAAATTTGGGTCTAAGTACCCATCGGGCCGCCCCAACCCCAAAACTCCCCCAAACAGACACATTGGACGTTCATGTCAATATGGGCCTTAAATGAAAGATATTTGGGAGTAGATTACAAATCTGCCATACAAAATCAGATCGAAGTACAGGGGTCACCCTATCCCCAAAAAAGGTACGATATGTGTGAACTTTGTACAGGGCGGATAGATAGAGGTTGAATCTTGAAAGTCGACTTAACAGACATCTGGTGCAAGATGATCAGGGTGAATAGAAAAAAATGAAAAATAGTGCTGGTAACAGTAACGTACATTTAGTACCGCAATTGGTACCATTTGTTACTTTCTTTACTGATGGAGCTCAAGGTCTGCAATTTGGCACGCAGGTACAACTAGGAAATATATGTTGGGTGACTAAATGATCTATTCAAAATTCGTACATTTTGATACCAAAATGTGTATCATTTCGTACTTTCTTTACAGATGAAGCTGGAAGCCTGATATTTGGCTTGAAGGTACAACTAAGAAAAATATGATGGGTGACTATGATATTTTTACAATTCGTACATTTAGGTACCAATATTGGCACCATTTTTAACTTTCTGTGCAGATGGAGCTAGATGTCTGAAATTTGGCATGTAGGTAAAAATTAGAAATATATGTATGATGGGTGACTAAATAATTTTTCACAATTCGAATATTTTGGTCACAAAATTGGTACTACTTGGTACATTCTTTATATAGATAGAACTAGAAGTCTGATATTTGGCATGTAGGTACAACAAAGATATACCTACATACATAAACACAGCACGGGATAGCTGTGAGCTCCACGCAGCTGGAACATTGAGGTCCGATCTGTGTGGTGAGGTCCGATACTGAGCGCCTACGATGCTTGATATGACAAGACGAGTTATTGGCGCCTTTATATAACCAATGGCCACTATGTTCTCGCGGCGATCGGTCCTTTGGACCGGAACGAGCTTGCTCACCTACAGGAGCTTGACGAGAATCGCCACCTCCACATGAAAATGTGGTTGCAACAACAACAACTAAGAAAAAAATGAACGGGTGACTAAATGATCTGTTCAAATTGGTACATTTTGGTACCAAAATAGGTAATATTTGATACTTTCTTTACAGATGGAGCTAGAGATCTGAAATTTGGTAAGAAAATATGATGGGTGACTAAATGATATATTTCCCATTCGTACATTTTGGTACCAATTTTGGTACCATTTGGTACTTTCTGTGCAGAGGTGCTAGACGTCTGAAATTTGGTATGTAGGTAAAATTCAAAATTCATACATTTTGGTACCAAAATTTGTATCATTTGGTACTTTCTTCACAAAGGAGCTATAGGGGTACAATTTGGCATGCAGGTACAACTAGGAAAAATATGATGGGTGAATATGATCTATTTACAATTCGTATATTTTGATACCAATATTGGCACCATTTGATCCTTTCCGTGCAGATGGAGCTAGGCGTCTAAAATTTGGCATGAAGGTAAAACTTAAAAATATATGATGGTAGACTAAATAATTTTTTCCCAATTCGAATATTTTGGTAACAAAATTGGTACTGGTGTAGCATGGGGGGTAGCGAGACAGACCGGGGGTATGCTAGTAAGAAGATACCGGGCAAAGAACTTGATAATGCGATCCATGTTGGACGGAATATGAGATTCGGCCTGGCCGAACTTAGCAAGGTTTTACTTGTTCTTTCTAGAGTCTTTCACCTCAAGACGCCGTTTAACCAGTTCCTCGAGTGCTGGCCCGACGCCAAAGTCTTCGTCGTCGCCCGAATTTCCACGTATATCGCGATCGTGTATCTGCTTCCGTATCGAAGTCAACTCCAAAGAGAACATCTACGCCTGAAAGACTCTATACCCGTCCAGAAGCCAGTGTGACTCCCTGATTCCTAGGAATCGTGCCCCAACAAATTTAGACCCATCCATGTATACAGAAGGTCCCTGGAAAGGTGGGGTATCCTTTTTTGGGAAAACGAAGTCTAACCCATTAACAACGGGCACGGGATAGCTGTGGGCACCACACAGGCTGGAAAATTGAGGTCCAACATGTGTCCCATCGGCCCATAACCAGATATAGCTGCAATATAAACCGATCTTGGAACTTTACTTCTTGAGCCCCTAGAGGGCGCAACTCTTATCCGATTTTACTGAAATTTTGCACGTGGTATCACATTCAACAACTATGCTATGTATAGTTTAAATCGGTCCATAGCCTGATATAGCTGCCATATATACCGATCTTGGATCTTGAATTCTTGAGCCAATAGAGGGCTCAATTCTTATCCGATTTTGCTGAAATTTTGCTTGAAGTTCTTTGTTATGACTTCCAACAACTGTGCTAAGTATGGTTCAAATCGGTCAATAACCTGATATAGCTGCTATATTAACCGATCACGGAACTTGACTTCTTGAGCCACTAGAGGGCGCAATTCTTATCCGATTATGCTGAAATTTTGAATGAAGTTGTTTTTTTATCATTTTCCATATATGTGCTAAGTATTGTCCAAATCGGTCAATAACATGATATAGCTGCCATATAAGCCGATCTTGGAACTTGACTTCTTGAGCCACCAGAGGGCGCAATTATTATCCGATTTGGCTGAAATTTAGCTTGAAGTATTTTGTTGTGACTGCCGACAATTGCGATATATGTAGTCCAAATCGGTACATAACCTGATATAGCTGCCATATATACCAATTTGGGATTTTGACTTCATGAGCCTCTAGAGAGCAAAATGCTCATCCTATTTGGCAGAAATTGTGTACCCCGACTTCTCCCATGACCTTCAACATACGTGTCCAATATGGTCTAAATCGATCTATAGCTTCATACGAATCGATCTCCCGATGAATCGATCTCCCGATTTTGCTTCTTGAGCCCCTACAAGGCGCAATTCTTATCCGAATGGAGTGAAATTTTACCCAATGACTTCTACTATGTTCTTCAACATTAAATTCCCTTATGCTCCGAATCGGACTTTAACTTGTTTATAAATTATGATGACTTAAAAATTTGAGTTCTTAAATTTCAAAAATTCTCTTTGAATAAAGAAATACATAATTCACAATAGAGAGATTTCGAACGATTTTACTCGTTTACGTATGCGTTTTTTCGGCCCCAGACATGCGTAGGTGTCACTTGAAAAAAAGGTTTTCTTTGGTGGTCAGTGGTTTTGGTTGTAAAAATAAAGGGTGATTTTTTTGAGGTTAGGATTTTCATGCATTAGTATTTGACAGATCACGTGGGATTTCAGACATGGTGTCAAAGAGAAAGATGCTCAGTATGCTTTGACATTTCATCATGAATAGACTTACTAACGAGCAACGCTTGCAAATCATTGAATTTTATTACCAAAATCAGTGTTCGGTTCAAAATGTGTTCATTCACCGTAACGTTGCGTCCAACAGCATCTTTGAAAAAATACGGTCCAATGATTCCACCAGCGTACAAACCACACCAAACAGTGCATTTTTCGGGATGCATGGGCAGTTCTTGAACGGCTTCTGGTTGCTCTTCACTCCAAATGCGGCAATTTTGCTTATTTACGTAGCCATTCAACCAGAAATGAGCCTCATCGCTGAACAAAATTTGTCAAAATTTGAACACATTTCGAACCGAACACTGATTTTGGTAATAAAATTCAATGATTTGCAAGCGTTGCTCGTTAGTAAGTCTATTCATGATGAAATGTCAAAGCATACTGAGCATCTTTCTCTTTGACACCATGTCTGAAATCCCACGTGATCTGTCAAATACTAATGCATGAAAATCCTAACCTCAAAAAAATCACCCTTTATATCACATGAAACTTTTATTTGTGGATTTTGTCCCCTCACCTCAATATATAAAGCCAACTGCTCACATACACGCGCACACCCCCTCCACTTGACTGATTACCGTCGTTGATGAAATTCATAATGACATTGTAAAAAAAAATAAATAAACAAATACACTGTGCTCGTTTTCAAATGGTTGTAAAAGCAAATCAAACTCTAACTTTTTGTCGTCAGTGAAAGATAAAAAAAGCTGGACCAGTTTGAAAACAAAAATGAGACAGAAGAGAAAAAAAGCAAAGGGACACACACAGTTTTTTGTCTTTGCAAAAACACACAGAAAAAAGGCAAACAGATACGTTAAAATTGTTGTTGTTTTTATTATTCTTATTAATAGGTCTCGTTCCAAGCGGCATATGGAAATTAAACAGCCCGCCAACATTAAATAAATTATTTTGTTAATTATAATAATAATTAGTTGTTCATACTTGAGAATTTTTCACATTGGCAGCAGCGAATGTGACTGCCACGAGAGAAAAAAAAAATAATGGAACACACCGCTTAAAATGCCCCTGTGACCATTGTTTTATGGAGATTATCACTGGGGCAAATACAGCGGCGAGTGAGATACACATAAAAAATACCAATATAACAAAAACGCAAGAAAGAAGCAAAAGTTTAAACTTAATTCATTTGAATGTTATTAATGGACTTAAGAATACATTTAACAAATACTTTATGCCGCGCATTAGATCACGCATGCGAGCATCGACAGGCGATTTAATGAGAGCATCTATGATGACGGGTTGGCTATCGCGATCTTGGCACTGCAAGCACTCAATGGCAGCCAATTTGATGTGAGCCATGGGTGAGCCACCCAATAGGTATTCCTCATAGATATGTGCCGAGGCCAATGAGACAATGCGACTATTCGTTAGAGTGCCATAGAAATGAACTCTATCGCCTTCGACTAAACGTTTTGAGAAATTACCGAATTTGTGTTGAGCCTGCAACACCACCTCTTGACGTTTGTCCAGTAGACCCGAGTACATGTTGATGCGTATCTCATATTCGTAGCTATTCCATTTGTGTAGAGAACATTTTCGATCCAAGTTTGCGGTTTTGAGAATATCTTCAAAATCACTGCACATTCTATCTTGATGTGGTTCACATTTGTTTACAGCCGCCAAACGTTCGCCATACCAACAGGTGATAATGCGAGCCATCCATGAGGGCAAATATTTTTGTATATACCAAGCTAGATTATTCTTGACACTGGCAATCTGTACCTGGGTAACATCACCCTCCCACGAGACGGGAAGGCCTTCCAAATGAGCACATTTCAGTTGTGATTTAATTTTATTGTTATCCTTCCACCATGCCTGTGGTCCACAATGGGAATAGAATCGTTGCCAACTTAAATATTCAGGGGGTGGAGGAGGCATATGGACTTCCTCTGCTGGTAGAGTGGTTATAACCGATTGATGATGTTTCAAATCGGGAATCATGGAATTGAAACGTGTGGTATCCTTAAAGTTGGATGTCATATAGGGGAATGTTAGAACGGAAGCAGCAATAATGCAAATTAAAACCTAAAAAGAGAGAGAAAACAAAAGAAATTTCATCAAAAATTCCACCAACCGCTTTTATTTATTGGAGAATTCCTTTGATAAATGTAATTTATAAAGGTCTGGTTATGCTCTCGTAAACTTACTGTAAATGTATAGAGATGGGCGATGGGTAAATACCCAAAAGGTATTTACCAGGTGAATTGGGTAAATACCCGGGTATTTACCCATTTATAACCAAAAGCTGGGTATTTATAATTCTGCAGATATCTTGGGTATAAAAACATTTTGCAAACAATTTTTAATGATTTCATATTATTTGTATATAAACCTGATCTTCTGATCTCATAAAATCGGATTTTAGTTAAATATAGCCGCTATATAGACCGATCTCCAGACTTAAAGTTTTGAGCCAAAAAATTGGTAATTTTTCATACGACTTCGATGAAATTTGGCACAGTGAGTTCTGGTAGACCCCTATCCATTTCTGTGAAGTGTGGTTCAGATCTGACTATATTTGGATATAGCTGCCCTATAGACCGACCGTCCAATATCCCGATATAGGGTATATATGGCACAGCGAGTTTTGGTACCCCTCTAAAACTTTTTGTTGAATATCGTCTAGATCGGACCATATTTGTATATAGTTGCTATATAGACCGATCCCCCGATATAGAGTATTGAGCCCATAAAAGGACCTGGACTCCCTTCTTGCAATTTCTTTGTATATTCTCACATATATCCCACTTTTTCATCCATACTTCGTTTTCACACTAGGATATCAATTGGTCAGACTGGCCTCGTAGTGAACTCACGCTTTCATGATGCACTACACATTCAACCTAAACCATTTACAATCATTGAGTGAGTAGGTCTAGCTTTTTTAATAGTACACATTTTTGGTTTTGTCCAAACTTCAAATTTTAACAGCTGATACGAGAACGGAACGTAAAATGTTGTTTTTACTGAATTCTATTTTCCGGTTACGGTCGACAGACGCTCGGTAATCATTTGTATGTGCATTCATAAAAGCTTGGCTATGCTCTAGTTTGCTGAATTTCATGAAGATCAGCCTGTCCGTGGATTTAAACGACAATTTTGAGGTCAAATATTAATTGCATTCTCTCTTCTGTCAGTTATCAGCTGTTACTTTTAGCTTGCTTTAGAAAAAAAGTTTAAAAAAAGTATATTTGATTAAAATTCATTCTAAGTTTTATTAAAAATGCATTTACTTTCTTTTAAAAAATCCGCAATTACTTTTTGGGCAATCCAATAGAATAAATTCTATTGCAGCGTCATGACGCTAGACTCAGGCTCTAGCCGCAACCGGTTTTTGCTTTTCCATATAAAATGCATGTAAAGGGTGATTTTTTTGAGGTTAGGATTTTCATGCATTAGTATTTGACAGATCACGTGGGATTTCAGACATGGTGTCAAAGAGAAAGATGCTCAGTATGCTTTGACATTTCATCATGAATAGACTTACTAACGAGCAACGCTTGCAAATCATTGAATTTTATTACCAAAATCAGTGTTCGGTTCGAAATGTGTTCAAATTTTGACAAATTTTGTTCAGCGATGAGGCTCATTTCTGGTTGAATGGCTACGTAAATAAGCAAAATTGCCGCATTTGGAGTGAAGAGCAACCAGAAGCCGTTCAAGAACTGCCCATGCATCCCGAAAAATGCACTGTTTGGTGTGGTTTGTACGCTGGTGGAATCATTGGACCGTATTTTTTCAAAGATGCTGTTGGACGCAACGTTACGGTGAATGAACACATTTCGAACCGAACACTGATTTTGGTAATAAAATTCAATGATTTGCAAGCGTTGCTCGTTAGTAAGTCTATTCATGATGAAATGTCAAAGCATACTGAGCATCTTTCTCTTTGACACCATGTCTGAAATCCCACGTGATCTGTCAAATACTAATGCATGAAAATCCTAACCTCAAAAAAATCACTCTTTAAAACAACTTGACGCTGACTCTTGACTCTTTGATTGAGTTTAGATTCTAAGTCGACGACGGGCAAAATAGGTGCCCTGTGCTTTTTTGCTCAGCAGCTTATGCTCTTTTGGTGCGTATAAGCTCTCTTTACACAAGAAGAAATGAAAACAGAAAAGGAAGTCCCGTTATCGCTCGGCATTCGTCTAAACATAAGCACATATTGGGTTGCCCAAAGTGTAATTGCGGATTTTTCATATAGTCGGCATTGACAAATTTTTCACAGCTTGTGACTCTGTAATTGCATTCTTTCTTCTGTCAGTTATCAGCTGATACTTTTAGCTTGCTTTAGAAAAAAAGTGTAAAAAAAGTATATTTGATTAAAGTTCATTCTAAGTTTTATGAAAAATGCATTTACTTGCTTTTAAAAAATCCGCAATTACTTTTTGGGCAACCCAATATAATGGTGAATTAATGATAAATCAATTTGTTTCTCTCAGAAGCCAAGTTTTGTTAATATAAATGCTTGATTTGCCAGCAAACACTGTTTACGTTCAAGTTACAATGACTTTAAACGACACATTTGTTCACCTAATCGTAGTCAAATGAGTGTTGTAAACAATAATTGTCAAAAAGTTTTTAAACAGTTGAGCAACAAGTTAAAACCCAAATTTTATATTAAGTTTCCTAAAGTAATTTTTTTCGAACCATTTTGGCATTGCTCGCAAAGCTGTTTTATTTTGCGTGTAGAGTAAACAAATTTTAATTACGCATACATATTCAAAATATCTGCCCACCTCTTATCTAAGTCTCAAACCGCAGACATCGCGCATCTCTCGCCCCTTGTCTTTAAGATAATCATCGCCTATTTGTTGCAAAATCACACCAATAAAACACACCCAACCTTTAATAATAGAAAAAAACCTAATCACCCATGTTTTTTTTTCAGAGAACTGCAAGCGGTGGTACTTATCTGATTTGCGGTATACTCATAAAAATACGCATAGATAAAGAATTTGAAGTTCGCACCTAGACTGGTTGGTGCGTTTGTGAATATTGATAAATGACCGACAAGGAGTTTTGGTTTAGCGGTAGTCTCTTCTTTGACTGACCCTTGATCTATATAAACAGGTCCCAGAGGGATGAGTTCTTCATCATATAGGCTTCTCAACATTTGAACTTTTTCAGGCGCAGGGTTTCAAATTCAAGACAGAAGTCACTAACCTATAAGACGTTCAGCGTCTATGCTTTCATATTTCTTACGAGTTGAGCTAAACAAAAATTATCTTGGCAATGGAAAAAGAACGGCAGAGGATTCTATACATCATTGTGCGGCGAGTTTCCCTTCTTTGCAGGGGCTTATCAGGCACTTAAGATGTGTAGGCTACAAAAGCCATGATGTGAGAATCGTGTGTAGGCTACAAAAGTCTCCATACGAAAATCGGTCACTGCAGCCCTGGTAGCCGAGTTGGTAGAGTGATTGGAAGTCATAAGAAAAATCATTGTACAAAATGTTAGTCCAATCGGATGAAAATTGCGCCCTCTATAGGCGCAATGTATCTTAATTCAGTGTCGGATTGCTTATATTTGTCTAGTTTTGCAAAAAACTTAACCATCGATATTCAGTCAAAATATTAAATATCGATAGTGCTACCGATATTTTGCCAGCTCTACTCATCAGCTAACAAAAGCCTTGATACGAGAATCGATCACTGTCCCATGGTAGCTGGTTGTACATACCGGGTTGTTCCGATGGAATCCTTCATTGGCAAGGACTGTCGCCTCAGTATAAACACACTGCTACAACAACAACAACAACCAGAGCAAGAGTCTTAGCTTCGATGCCCACCAGAGGCCTGGCCAGTCGTAACTGTGGTATACAATGGATTTAAAATAGTCTGAGTTTGTTTGGAAAATAGACTGTCACTCTAATCTACCTAACACGACACTGCTGATAGTCAGGCAACGTTTATGGCTTTGGACACATGTCATGAGAAGCGCAAGGAGTAACGGTGCGTGGGGCAAAAAAAGGTTGGTTTTGGAAAATGAGTTTGTCATGAGCCGCTTAGGAATGGATCATTAATCGGCGAGTCATCCCTGTGCGAGTATTTTGGTAGCCACCTCAGTGCACAACACACTGCTACAACAACAAGAGCGAGGGTCTTAGGTTCGATGCCCACCAGAGATCTGACCTGTCGTAACTGTAGTATACAATAAACTTAAAATAGTCTGAGTCTGTTTATAAAATAGGCTGCCACTCTAATCTTACTTAACATGTCACTGCTGATAGTCAGGTAGCGCTTATGACTTTGGGCACATGTCATGAGAAGCGCAAGGACTAATGGTGCCTGGGGCAAATAATGCTGGGTGATGCAAAATGAGGTTGTCATGAGCCGCTTAGGAATGGCTCATTAATAGGCGAGTCACCCCTATGCGAGTATTTTGGTAGGTTCATTGCTTTCTAAGGTATTTTCGCCAATGAGGCAGAGGCTTATACTACGGGGTTCAGGAAGTTTAAGGCCCAACGGCCCAGATTTCGAAGCTTTCTAGGGTATTTTCACCAATGAGGTGTATGCTTATACTACGGCTCTCAGGAAGTTTAATGCCCAACGGCCCAGATTTCGAGGAGGAAGATTTTCTCTACACTCAGTTTTATAAAACATGGGCTGAAGGGTCAGGGCGATGGTATGAGAGAAGTCTTCCTATAGTTTCTTTATAGAATGATCTTGGGCAACCACGTAATTTTACTACAGCAGCCAGATTTTCCATTCATTTAGAATGGTTTTCTGCACCTTCCGATTCCGAAGTTTTCCGTTCTTCAAGTTTGTACTAAATGAATTGCTGACTCCTAGGGGTATATCCCTTTTGGACGCAATTTGTGAATATTGCATTTCTATTGAAGAGGAGTGTGTCTCAACCCATTTATTTTTAATGGATATGGTTTCCAGAAGTTGTACTGGTAATCGCCAGCACATTGCCTAGATAATAAATAGCGTAGTCTCATCATGTACATGATATGATTCACAATGTCTAATACCACACTTTCCAGCGCTGCACTTAATTAATTGGCCTATTTATAGCACAGTTGACGTAGTCTCGTGTTCTGCCCATGGCATACTAATACTTGTACTTAAGTCTTAGCAATCGTTTCCACTTTATTTGTAGTAAGTTGTTAATGATAGCATACCGTCACACTAAGCTTTCCCTATGAAGCTTATTATAACTTATGATGGCCATCTAGCCAATAGATACCCACACTTTGGGCATTTATTGGATAGACAACCATTTCTTTTAATAATCTTTTGTCCATTTCAAACTAATCTGCCAAAAGTTAGTGAAATTCTCAGCTTCTGCTTCTAAAACAAATTTCTATACCAAACAGCTTCTGCTAAATAAAACTAATTTCCAGGTTATGCCCTTGTCGTATTGACTTAGCCCAAAATAGTCGTTGTAACCACATTTGCATGTGGACGTGGCGATCTTCGTCATGCTCTTATAGGCGAACAAGCTCGTTCCGCTCTACACGACCGATCGCCAAAGAAACTTGATGGCCATTAGTTATTTAAAGGCGTCAATATCACGCCTTGTCGTATCGAGCATCATAGGCACTCAGTATTGCAGTAAGACCCGGTGCCACCCAGTCTCTCACTGAGAGAGCCGAACTGAGACGGGCTGTCTCCTCAGTTATCATGTGGACTACCGCCATCAGGAGACAAAGACCTTACCAGAGCGAAGAACTACATGCTGTCTAAGCAATTCCGTTTTGGGCTGTTGTTGCAGAGACCATCCAAAAGCCTTAAGGTAGGTCTACATGATCAAGAGCGTGTGGTTCAGTGCTACAAGAGAGAACCTCTTGATCAATCGCCATATCAAGCGGGTTTAGACAACATTCATGCGGACACGGTAAATAGCTACCGGGTGAATGTAGTCCTTAGAGAATGACCGCCTCCCATTGCACCTGAAGAAATTGACCACCCTCGGAAAATCAGAGTAGTTCTGGCTCAATTACGTTCCGGCAGAAACAGCCGCCATAACTCATACAGAGCAAGGATTAATCCCGACGTGCAAGATGCATGCTCCGATTGTGACCAGGGACCACACGATACATGTCACCTGATTAACTGCCCTGCGAGACCCACTCGACTCAAACCCAGATTCCTGTAGACGCACCCCATCTTAGTCCTAGAGTTCCTGCATCTTGACACTTAACAGAATGAAGCAGACGAAAGATAGAACACAACAAAACAATAACTCTCCACTTGATACCGCTGATTGTCCCCGACTGCCGTTGCAGCTACTCCGTATGGAGCATTCCACCGGATGGCTAAGCTAAGCTTCTTGAAGCTCCAAGTTCAAGTCTGCGTGATGCTCATAGTTATCCCGCGCCGGGGCCCAAAACACTAGATGCTTACGCCTCACTTGCATTAGATCAGTGATCGTATAGAGGTATTTTTTCGCTATTATAATGACATCTTCTTCCCAAATTCCTTACTACAGCTGCAGCTCTTTCAAAGTATATTGAAAAGGGAAGGAAGTTAGTGTGCGATAAAATCATGCTTGGTCTTTAACATTTTGGAAGTGGGTCATACCATTGACGGACAAGAAAAAATCGGCTCACAATGCCTCTCTAACATCAATAGTACAATGTGTTACAAGTAAAATGGATACGTTAGTATATCTTATCATATAATGGTGGTTATAAAAACTAGTGCGTTTAAACTCACCTGCAAAGCTGTTACATATTTTTGTGTTGTACGATTTATGGCCAAAACGCAGGAACCCAAAACTGCCAGCATCGAGGCAACAACCGTGCTGCCCAAACGTATATTTGGATTTGTAAAGCCCAGCCATTCGACAACCACAAAGACAGGAATCAACAGAGACACCAGACCAAACAGCGGCAGAAAGAGTAAAACGCCAGCTAAACCCAAAGTCGCTCTTACAACTCCAAACATGGTTGCACTCTGGGCACTGGTTATACACAATTGCAACCAACTAAGCGTTACACAATGCGGTATCAGGTGAGTATAAGTTCCATGCCAATTAGATCTCTTCGCCAGGTGTACCAAAAACAAAGGTATTAACAAATAGAGAGCTGTGCGACAATTTAGGCAAAATTCTATGCCATTGCCAATAACAAATGAGCAAAATGTGGGCACTTTTAGATCTAGGAAACGCCAACCTGTGGTCACCACATCATCCATTTCATATGGATATTTGGCTAGCACATTAACACCGAACGAAATGAGAAATATCCAATCGGGAAATCGTTGTGTTGAGTACATAAAGGCCAGCATAGAGAAAAATACAAATACCCCCGCTACAATGGTGAGCTCAGAGTGCGGCAGCCATTCTTCCGATATAAGGGGATAGACCAAAAAGTTTCCAATAAAGGCGCAGAAAAAATAAAGATAAGGCTGCATATTGTTTCTCAGGAAACGATTTTCTGAAATATCAGCTTCTATGTTGTGGTCACCATAGGACAAAAACAGTCCAGACCAAATGCGAAAATCGATGAAATCATGCTTGGTCTTTAACATTTTGCAAGTGGACCATATCATTGTGCTCCAGCACAAGTAATAAAAGCCAATGGGTAGCACCGTGGAGAGATTATCTGTCGAAACCAGCCAATAGATGATCAATAGAATTGCCAGTCTTACACTTGGCGGCACCCTTTGTGGAAATTCTGCTACAATGTTTATCAAACGATGGTAGAGTAGGGTAAAGAATACTATGGGATGGAATATCAGGCGATGAAAACAAGGTACATGATCCAACGACGAAGGATGAGGTATCGTCAAGGTCATGGCATCATTAACGGCTGGCATACGACCAGCTGTATAATTTACTGCAGCAGATACTAAATTCTCCTCAGTAATCGGTTCATTGCTGCCAGGTTCGGGTACATTTAGACGGCTTCTGCGGGTTTTTCTTTTGCGCTCCGTAGGGTGATGTCTTAAATTTATTGATCCATTAGCTATGGGACCTGAGCCATCTTCGAGCGATTGTTGTGGTGCATGATCCTCATCTTCCGAAGTAGATGTTGAGTCTCCTGGTTGTCTGCGGGCTTTTTGCATTTTATATATCTCTCTCATCTTGCGTTCCAATTGTTTGGGTGTTATGTGCTTGCCACCATTCGAAAGACATGAAAATAATTCGCGGGCAGCTTTGCGAGCTGCCCTCTCTCCAGGCGTCATGGATAAAGAAAGTCGTACTTCATTTTCGTTTTCCGCTGTGATGCCACAGCCTTCATCGTAGCATTTCTGGAGGAGATTTGCCGCTTCTTCGTGTCCCTGTTGTGCGGCACATATAAGCCAGTGAACGGCTTGTTGGCTGGAGGATTCCTCATTATCGTCTAGAGAAAAGAATGGAAAAATAAAAAAAATTGGCACAAATATTTTTAGACGAATGAATTGAAGATTAGATGAACAAATTGCGTCTTTAAAATATTTTAAAAACTGGTCTGTCATGGACAATAAAATCTATTGTTGGACTTTGTGCAGAATGGAAAACAGGAGGTTAGGCTGAATTCATCCCGAATATAGGGAAACTGATCCACTCCCTGCCCAAAGCCATGCTTCAAGTTCCTCGAACATTTCCCTTAAAAATCCTCGTAGTGAAACATTGGCTGTTTACTTATGTCTAGATGAAATCGGGATCTGAGCAGTTGTGCCCTCCGCAGGTTGTGGGTAAAGGCTACCACGGCGGTGCTGTTGTAAGGAGGAGTGACCCAGAGAAACCCAAAAGCCCCATCTTGTCTTTGCACCTTTACGTTTTGTGTGCGGCTTTGGGCTGGGGAAACCCCATCTTTCCCTAGTCATTCTATGTATATGGATGACCTCAAATTGGATGGGGTCACACATGCAGGAGTGAGGTCTTAGAAATAGAGGGGCATATAGTCGTTCAGACGGAGAACTTCACAATCTTGAAGGCACGAGACACGATTTCAATACAAGGGCAGCTTTAGTTTGTCAGGCGGCGATACAAATTTTGGCGACAGTTGAGACAGGTTCGAAGGCCCGGCCCAGGATAACCGATCTGTGTAGTGTTCATTGTTATCACGAGAAGCTTTGCTGCGATCACAGGTTGCGTATAGTGGAATGTTCCATAAGGAGTATCTGCAATTGCAGTCGTGGACAATCGAGTGGTATCGAGCTGAGAGTCTCAGTGAGGCCGGGTGACACTGGCTCTTGCTTAAAAACTGAGTCCTACGTTGCTCGATATAAGGCAAATCATTTAAATAACCAATGGCCATCATGTTCCCACGGCGATCGGTCTATTTGTCCGGAAAGGCCTTGCGCACCTACAGGAGGAGGATCGCCACCTCCACACAAGACATGAGGGTCGCCACCTCCACACAAGTCATGTGGCATTCGGAGGCATTGAGCTCCTTGGAAGTATGGAGAAGACCTCTATGATTTCCTGGGTCACGGGTCATCAAGGCATGGCGGAATGCAAGATGGCAAACGAGCCAGCGAGGAACGGAGCGCTAGTGAGTGAAGATAGGAAGAGTGAAACATCTCGTGTTCAAATGATTCGTGGCCTGATGCCGTGGGTTACTTGTCAAGGCCCAGCGCGGAATATTACATAAATTATATTCGGGCAGAGAAAACAAAACTTCGGAAATGCGAACATCTCTATAATTTGTGGTTGTTGAGTGATGTACACTGAGGCGGCAGCCCTTGCCGATGACGGATTCCATCTGGTCAATCCGGTAAGTACAACTGGCTATCGTGGGATTGTAGAATTTGTGGCCATGAGAGGAAATTTGGAGACGATTGAGTTCATTTCTGCATAGAAATGTGCGTGTTTTACGCGTTCAAAACATTGGCGTCTATCTCTGTCCGAAAGAAGCTGAGGCGGTGTATGACACAACTTGTATTTGCCTAACAGTAATATCTCCTTATGTTCAATGCGCAATGACATGGTATTTAACCTAGAGGCTAACTTTCAATCAAAATAATAATAGCCTAAACCAGCCTGAGCAGTTTTTTCTCTACTTACTAACTTCTTCCTCTATTATTATACAACATTTGGCTGCTCGGATCTTCTCTCCACTCTGCATATAACTTACCTATGGTTTTGTCTAATAACTGCTTAGCCAAATCATATTGAACCTCAGAGCACCCTTCTGAAGCTATGTGAAATTTAAGATTATTCAACGAGGTGCGATCTATAATGGAAAAAAAGTATTTCATCATTATTATATGTTGTGTAAATGAAGGAAATTATGGCGTCTTACCTTCCAAATTCCATTTTCTTCTTTTTGTTGAGCCAGCAGGTTGATTTTTTGTCCAAGTTGCCATTTTTTAAGTTTCGAATTGCATTTTTCCTTGGATTCATACAATATGGTCGAAAACTTGCCTAGTATAATGAATTTAGCATATATTAGAACTTGTTTCGTACCTCTTGCAAATTGCTAGCAATTAAATTAACACTACGTATATCGACTTGTACTTTTGGAATAGAAGGAGGGAAACTTTTTTACAATGCGGTGTGATTTTCGATTTTGATTTGATGTCCCAGGTTAGTTAACCGTAAACAGATTTTTTTAAGATTAAGGTTTTTCGTTTTCTCTTTAGTTGCGTTTTTTTGTTTTGTTTTGATTCTTTGCTTTGCCAGCTGGAATGATAGCTAGATTCATTATAATAATATAAGGGGTTAACATCTCACTTTGAGTGTTGGTATGGTTGCCAAGCTAAAATTTGTCTATAACGTTTCTATAAATTGTCGTTGTTTTCGAAAAGTCGTTAAGCTCTACAAACAAATCCAGAGTCCGTACTGCGAGCCGCATAGCGACTCCATTTCGTATATCACTTTTAACATGGCATGATACCTCACAAACGGAGCCAGCATTAGTAAGGGGATTACCGTCGGTCAGACTTGCCTCTGCCATTTAACGGTCTTGAGCCCATAAAAGACGTATTAATTATCCGATTTCGCTGAAATTTGAAATAGTGCGTTGATGTAAACGGGGTTCAAGATATATTTATGTACAGGTAGTGACAGTTGCCCAACAACAAAATATTGAGTGAAATATGCGTCAAAAGCAGTGATTGGGCAACTCTGATTTTGTGTATGTTACTGATTCGGGCCAATTTTCGTTGTTTGTGTGTGGTATATTTCTTAACTATCGACGTTTAGCCAACACACACAATGAATTTTGTGTGCGTGTGTGTACATGAACAGATGGTATGCGAGAAAGAAGAGAATGCAAACAAAAATCTGACATCTTAATACCCTCAAACTTGGCCTGCTGCTTGTACTCAGCTGTTTACTACTGTTTCAACCTCCTGGTAATTATGTCATGCGAACAACCCTCATGAGGAAACATTAACTTTATTCTCTACGCCGTTATAAATGAAAAGCGTCGGCCAAGTTCTTTGTACCACGAGCGCCGGTTTTTTGTTTATTATTGAGTGATATTTTATTTGGGCGGCAATTTTTAAGAAAAGAAGAAATAATTGCTTAAAATACAATTCATTTAATATGGATAAGGCATTGCATCAACAATTATATTCCGGCATGGCCAGACACTCGCTTGGCGGTGCATCGGCTGCTGGTTTGCGTACAAGGCAAAGTCCCGCCAGTTCCTTTGGCAGCAGTGGAAGAAAATCTCTTGGCGGTTCTGTGTTGGGTTACGGCGGTGGAGGTGGTTTAAAGAAATCTGCAGCCAGCAGTGGAGGCATAGGACAGAGGTAGGCATACAAAAATAGTACAAGCAATGTGACCGTAAATTGATTCTCCTCCATTTTTAGCAGCCGTTACAGTATTTCAGGACGTTCCAATCAATCTGTCCTTGGCATACGCTCTGATTTCAATCTTGTCGAAAGCTATGGATTTCAATTGCCCGTCTTGGTGAATGAAGCCTTGACTTTTAGTGAGAAAAATCAAGCGGTGTCGGTGCGATGCTCCGAAAACGGCTGGGCATGGGTTGTGCATGGCCGGCGTTTGTTGGTGTGGCAGTATAAGGATGTGCGCAACGCGGGAACTGGTAACTCACCCCCAAAGAGTGCTAAAGAGCTAATGGCACGTTCGTCACAAAGAAGAGCAGGCGCCATGGCTCAGTGTCGCGAATTGACTTTACCGCATTGTGATATTGGCCATAAAGCTTCCTTGGTCAGCGTTTTCTTAAGCGAGGGTCAACAGATGGCATCGTGTGTTGCTGTCTCGCCAACAGGGGATGTTCGCTATTGGCCATCAATAGCACATGATGGGAGTTCAGTAGATTTAACAAACATTTTGGATGGTCAAGAATTTGATCACATGTTGACTTTGCCTCCGCAACAGATGCCTATGAGTTATTTGCTGGTAACCACCACATGTAGTTTGGTTTTATTACAGCTGCAACTGCAAAATGGTCGCCATGTCTTGCAGCATAAGACAATACGGCAGCCATCAGGATTTTTGGGAGGAATAGGCAAGAAGTTTGCTTCCATCATTATTGGAATGAATAGTGGTAGCGATAAGGAAAATGTAAGTAGATAATACAGAGTGAATCATCTAGCAATGATAGGCAACTTTTCGTGGGCTTAAGCATACAAATTGTAATAAAGGCTTTCGTTTATGCAACTATTTGGTGGCTCAACCAATCCTGGTGTACAAAATAGTTTTCTCTTTTAAGAACTCTATTTTCATTTTAGTTAAAGTTTACCTTTTTTAATTTTTCTTAAATTTGTTGTTATTTTGTTTACATATTTATTTTGCCTATATTGCCAAATTTCAGAAATTTGTTGCTGTGGCATGTGATCCTTTGTCTTCAGGAGATCGTGAAGCTGTGATTTCTGTACTAGCTGATCGTTGGCTACAGCGCTGGCGCTTAAACCACACCGGTCATAATGAGCAAATGTTGTTTGAAGATGGAGAAGTTATACGAAAAATTCGTGATGAATTCTTGCAAAAGTTTTGGAATGTCAGAGGTAGGAAAATATTGGAAAATTCATTTTAAAAATGTTAAAACCTTTTTTTTATTGCAGATAGTGTCGATGTGAATTTGCAGCTTTTAGATATGCGCATATTTGAGAGTAAAACCTATATTCTAGCAGGCGCTGTTAATGGTCCCCATACACCTCAAATGTATTATGGCATGGGTAGGGTTAACTTAGAAATTTAGAAACTTTAACAAAACTCAAAATATCACTTAACTTCCTTACAGCTATCCTTACCACCAGCAATGAAGGCATGCATTTGCAATCTTTTGTCCCCCTGAAATTCTCTCAATTCTATAGTGTCTCAACTGAGAATGATTGCTTGAGTTTGCGTTTCATTATATGTCGTACACACATTTATATTTACAATGATAAGGTTGTCTATCCTTTGAGTTTGTCCAACATACAAATGGGTGAAATCGATGCAGAGAAAATTGAGTTCCATTTACAAGACGATCGCATACTAAGTGCTGCTGTATGTGGACAAATTCCTTTGATTTTTAGTCGTACCCATGGTTTGGTTTCTATAACACCTGGCGACTTTGATAGTGCCGAAATGATGGTTAATATAGCTAGTCCTAGTCCCGAAGTATTTTCACCCATTGCCGAAACTTCGCTCAGGGAACAAAGTGTCTTGTCCTCCTCAATGAGCAATATAAATGAACAGAATCTATATATGTATGAACTGGATCCTGATTCTATATATTCTGAATTTAAAGACGATGTTAGTCAGTTGAAAGCTGCCTTCATATATCGCTTGAAACGTAATACTGCCATGTGTAATACCATTTTGAATGAATTGCTTAGGAATACTGTGGAGCCGCATACAGCGGGAACTTTGTCGGAGACAGCTCAATTGGATAAGTAAGTTTTTAATAAGGAGGGTTTTCAAGGACCTTATGCAATTGTGTTAATATTGTATTTTTTATTTTTTACTTTTAGGATGGTTATAACCATAGCTGAAGATTTGGCAGAAGATGTTCCTGCCTCCGATCCTCGTTGGGAACAATTGTTCGAAGAATCCACTGCACATAAACATGCTTTAGGCAGCTCCTCTTCACTGCAAATTATCACACAACTGAAAGAGAAAAATTTAGCCCTACGACATTTTGTGGAATTTTTACATGCCACTGGGCTGTGGGATAAAGTAAGTTAATGTTGCGAGTTAGTTTTTAGTTTCTGTATAAAGAGCAAACTACAGGTGATGGGTGTCATGTGGACCCTGGTTACAAATGTTTCACTTATCTAGCACGTTGACATCAATCCTGGCCCAATATGTGTTGTATAAGCCGGAACGTAGTTAAGCCAGAATTAATGAGGTTATAATGATAATCTGGGGTTACACTCAGATTCCGATCCCCCTCCATTTTTTTTTGCTGTAAAAACGGCAACATCGGTAAGTAAGTTGAAGGTTACGCGTCTAGAAGTGTTTGTCTCTAGGCACTTCACTTAGACACCTCAGGGCCCTATGTTCGCTTTTAAGGAAGATTAAGAATACACATAGAGTTCCTCCACACAATGGCGCAAGACAATAGAATGAAAAGAGAGGAGAAGGGGAAAAAAACGAAGAATGCATGTCAGATCGGAGAATAGTTTTCTGCTACCGGGTGCGTCCACAGGTTGCGGATAGCTGCCACTGCAGTCGCGGATAATCAGAGGTCGGGTGGCACCGGCTCTTGCGCAAATACTGAGTGCCCATGATGCTCGATATGACAAGGCGTGTTTTTGGCACCTTTAAATAACTAATTGGCCATCATGTTCTCGCGGCTATCGGTCCTTTGGACCAGAACGTGCTTGCTCACCTACAGGATTTTGACGAGGATCGCCACCTCCACATGAATATGTGGCTTCAACATCAACAACAGTAGTTCAGAATTACTAGAGGGCTTAAAGCCCGCTGGGAGTTCAGGCAAGGAAAAGAGTGCTGACCTATAACCCTCATGTTTCACGAAATTACGGAGCGGTGGCACAAACTCTCCTTTATCACCACAAACCCTCAATCCCATGTCAGCCGGTTGTATGCACCGGATTGACCCGTTCTTGCCTCAGTGTATAACACACTGCTAGAACAACAACAACAACAACAACCACAAACCCTACAGAATTTCGCCTACTTCTACAACAACACCAACAAGTCCGTTTTGCCCTGTGTCTATGCCGACGTTAAATACCTGACATTTAGGTGGACTAGTCTAGACTTCCAATAGCAGCTTGAGGCCATTATTCACAGCCCGTTTCAACTCGGCCACTGGACTGCCGAGAATATTTCAGTGAAATATTCTATAAATCCTTCGTTCTCTCAGTGAAATTTTTTCTAAAAACAAAATTTCAGTGAAATTTTTTTGGAAATTATTTCTAGACAAAATTTCAGTAAACTTTTTTCTAAGACAAAATTTCAGTGAAATTTTTTCTAATGTCAAAATTTCAGTGAAATTTTATCTAAAGTCGAAATTTCAGTGAAATGTTTTCTAAAGACAAAATTTTAGTGAAATGTTTTCTAAAGACAAAATTTCAGAGAAATTTTTTCTAAAGACAAAATTTCAGTGAAATTTTTTCTAAAGACAAAATGTCAGTGAAATGTTTTCTAAAGACAAAATTTCAGAGAAATTTTTTCTAAAGACAAAATTTCAGTGAAATTTTTTCTAAAGACAAAATTTCAGTGAAATTTTTTCTAAAGACAAAATTTCAGTGAAATTTTTTCTAAAGACAAAATTTCAGTGAAATTTTTTCTAAAGACAAAATTTCAGTGAAATTTTTTCTAAAGACAAAATTTCAGTGAAATTTTTTCTAAAGACAAAATTTCAGTGAAATTTTTTCTAAAGACAAAATTTCAGTGAAATTTTTTCTAAAGACAAAATTTCAGTGAAATTTTTTCTAAAGACAAAATTTCAGTGAAATTTTTTCTAAAGACAAAATTTCAGTGAAATTTTTTCTAAAGACAAAATTTCAGTGAAATTTTTTCTAAAGAAAAATTTCAGTGAAATTTTTTCTAAAGACAAAATTTCAGAGAAATTTTTTCTTAAGACAAAATTTCAGTGAAATTTTTTTTAAAGACAAAATTTCAGTAAAATTTTTTCTAAAGAAAAATTTCAGCGAAATTTTTTCTAAAGACAAAATTTCAGTGAAATTTTTTCTAAAGACAAAATTTCAGTGAAATTTTTTCTAAAGACAAATTTTTTCTAAAGACAAAATTTCAGAGAAATTTTTTCTTAAGACAAAATTTCAGTGAAATTTTTTCTATAGACAAAATTTTAGTGAAAGACAAAAAATTTCAGTAAAATTTTCTCTAAAGACAAAATTTCAGTGAAATTTTCCCTAAAGACAAAATTTCAGTGAAATTTTCCTTAAAGACAAAATTTCAGTGAAATTTTCCCTAAAGACAAAATTTCAGTGAAATTTTCCCTAAAGACAAAATTTCAGTGAAATTTTCCCTAAAGACAAAATTTCAGTGAAATTTTCCCTTAAGACAAAATTTCAGTGAAATTTTCCCTAATGACAAAATTTCAGTGAAATTTTCCCTAATGACAAAATTTCAGTGAAATTTTCCCTAAAGACAAAATTTCAGTGAAATTTTTTCTAAAGACAAAATTTCAGTGAAATTTTCCCTAAAGACAAAATTTCAGTGAAATTTTCCCTTAAGACAAAATTTTAGTGAAATTTTTTCTAAAGACAAAATTTCAGTGAAATTTTCCCTAAAGACAAAATTTCAGTGAAATTTTCCCTAAAGACAAAATTTCAGTGAAATTTTCCCTTAAGACAAAATTTTAGTGAAATTTTCCCTAAAGACAAAATTTCAGTGAAATTTTCCCTAATGACAAAATTTCAGTAAAATTTTCCCTAAAGACAAAAATTCATTAAAATTTTCTCTAAAGACAAAATTTCAGTGAAATTTTTTCGAAAGACAAAAATTCATTGAAATTTTTTCTAAAGACAAAATTTCAGTGAAATTTTTTCTAAAGACAAAATTTCAGTGAAATTTTTTCTAAAGACAAAATTTCAGTGAAATATTTTTTAATGACAAAATTTCAGTGAAATTTTCCCTTAAGACAAAATTTTAGTGAAATTTTCCCTAAAGTCAAAATTTCAGTGAAATTTTCCCTAATGACAAAATTTCAGTGGAATTTTCCCTAATGACAAAATTTCAGTGAAATTTTCCCTAATGACAAAATTTCAGTGAAATTTTCCCTAATGACAAAATTTCAGTGAAATTTTCCCTTAAGACAAAATTTCAGTGAAATTTTCCCTAATGACAAAATTTCAGTGAAATTTTCCCTAATGACAAAATTTCAGTGAAATTTTCCCTAATGACAAAATTTCAGTGAAATTTTCCCTAATGACAAAATTTCAGTGAAATTTTCCCTAATGACAAAATTTCAGTGAAATTTTCCCTAATGACAAAATTTCAGTGAAATTTTCCCTAATGACAAAATTTCAGTGAAATTTTCCCTAATGACAAAATTTCAGTGAAATTTTCCCTAATGACAAAATTTCAGTGAAATTTTCCCTAAAGACAAAATTTCAGTGAAATTTTCTCTAAAGACAAAATTTCAGTGAAATTTTTTCGAAAGACAAAAATTCATTGAAATTTTTTCTAAAGACAAAATTTCAGTGAAATTTTTTCTAAAGACAAAATTTCAGTGAAATATTTTTTAATGACAAAATTTCAGTGAAATTTTCCCTTAAGACAAAATTTTAGTGAAATTTTCCCTAAAGTCAAAATTTCAGTAAAATTTTCCCTAATGACAAAATTTCAGTGAAATTTTCCCTAATGACAAAATTTCAGTGAAATTTTCCCTAATGACAAAATTTCAGTGAAATTTTCCCTAATGACAAAATTTCAGTGAAATTTTCCATAATGACAAAATTTCAGTGAAATTTTCCCTAATGACAAAATTTCAGTGAAATTTTCCCTAATGACAAAATTTCAGTGAAATTTTCCCTAAAGACAAAAATTCATTAAAATTTTCTCTAAAGACAAAATTTCAGTGAAATTTTTTCGAAAGACAAAAATTCATTGAAATTTTTTCTAAAGACAAAATTTCAGTGAAATTTTTTCTAAAGACAAAATTTCAGTGAAATATTTTTTAATGACAAAATTTCAGTGAAATTTTCCCTTAAGACAAAATTTTAGTGAAATTTTCCCTAAAGTCAAAATTTCAGTGAAATTTTCCCTAATGACAAAATTTCAGTGGAATTTTCCCTAATGACAAAATTTCAGTGAAATTTTCCCTAATGACAAAATTTCAGTGAAATTTTCCCTAAAGACAAAAATTCATTAAAATTTTCTCTAAAGACAAAATTTCAGTTAAATTTTTTCGAAAGACAAAAATTCATTGAAATTTTTTTTAAAGACAAAATTTCAGTGAAATATTTTTTAAAGACAAAATTTCAGTGAAATATTTTTTAAAGACAAAATTTCAGTGAAATTTTCTCTAAAGACAAAATTTCAGTGAAATTTTCTTTAAAGACAAAATTTCAGTAAAATTTTCTCTAAAGACAAAATTTCACCCCCATCCAACTGAATACATCCGTGTATAGACCCAGGGGAAAAAGTACCTAGTCCATCGCGCCGCTTAAATCCTTCGTTCTCGTTCGTCTCGTCATGTTCGAGCAATGTCAGGTTTCCAACTACCTTAGTCAAAGGGCGATCTTCGTTGCCGCATCTCTAACATATAGGTGCAAAGGCATTAGATCCAGCTCAGTATCGCCAAGGACCCTGTACCTTCTCGATCATCTGTGGAGGCCATAGCTACAAAGAGTCTGATTCTAAGCCATAAATACATGGGTAAGAATCGGGCGAAATATTGCCTACATTTTAATTAGTGACAGAGGGTGTGATTCCAGTTGAGAAACCCATAGGTGAGAATCGGTCGAACCATTGGCTGAGTCCAGTCCAAGTCACCGGCCTATGGTCTCAACTTCTACCTATCGAGTTCGGCATGCGTTGAATCCCTTTTTGACGCTCTCTTTGACCTACTTTCGAACGACGTCTGCTATGATTGTCTTTCTAGCAGTGTGTTGTACACTGAGGCGGCAGCCCTTGCCAATGAAGGACTTCATCGGGTCAATTCGGTACGTACAACCGGCCGCCATCGGATTGGTCTGTAATAATGATAACGTAATTAGCTTAGGCAAAACCCTTTGCCTAAGGGTCCTCAAAGTGAGGATAAAAAATTCCTTTCAAGGTGGACGGGTACCTCACACGGATTCCAATTTATCAAATTCGTACCGTACTCCTGAATACTTTTCATTTCATTACGCAGTACGGGATAACTACACCAGGCTGGAACTTTGTGCTCCGATCTCTGTGGTGTTCATCGTTGCCACGAGAAGCTTAGCTACGAGTTACCGGGTGGATCCTCAGGTTGCGGAGCGAAGAGTCTTAGTGAGAGGCCAGGCGGCACCGTCCTTGCATAAATACTGAGTGCCTATGATGCTCGATATGACAAGGCAAGTCATTGGCGCCTTTAAATAACCTAAGGCCACCATGTTCCTGCGGCGACCGCAACGAGTTTGCTCACATGTAGGAGCTTGATGAGGATCGCTACATGAGTACAAATGAGTTTACAACAACAACCTTTCATTTAATGTCCATGTTGTACCCATCAGTCTGTATGCTCGTTACGTTCGATTTCTTGAGCACTGATGCTTAAAAATTTGAAAGTAACCCCTGGGTCCTGCACATTGAAATTCGTTACTTTATCGGGGCCGAGAACAGACTGAAGTTAGGTTTATAAACTGGGGCACAACTACCAACTGGCGGCATATATAGCAGTTACAGACATGACTGCTGCCTACTTCATTGCAGGAGTAGATCACTAAGGTTAAGCGCAGGTCTCCTATTTGTTGTGAAAATAGAGATTATTATAGTCGAAAATAGTCATCAGCACTGAGTTTCATATATTTTGTAAAAATTGATAAAAATATATTTTTTTACTATTTTTTCTTCAGCTCAGTGCCGTTCCCAGTGCAGGTGGCAGTGTTTTAAAGCCAACAAGTTTTGTTATATCCGATATCAATGAACGTATTATAGCTGCTATAGCTTTAAGAAGCATTCAAAATAAGTAAGTCCTTCTGTAAAACCTATTAAAAGTTTTAATTGACAGTTTCTCTCGTTGCAGATATGGCAAGCTGATCGATGATGCCATCAATTTACTTGTCCAACGTTGGCAGGAAAGACCACAGGGCAATCTCACGGCACAGGATTTGTTCTATGTGCGCATTTGTAAATTCCAGGATATTCTACAGGCTTTTTGTGATTTGGCAGATGGTCGTATAGACACCCAACATCAGACCTCTTCGTTGGCCTCTTTTATATATGACATCAATGTTATTGTGCTGCATGTTGTCAGTGAAGTTATGAATTTTCGTGAACAGAATACCACAGTGTATTCTTTGCCCGCTGATAAAATGGATTCTTATGAATATTTACCATGGACTGCCATGTCTGGAAATATTGGCATGAGAGATGCCCTTTCGCATCTCATTGATATTTCGGTGAAGTATGGAGCACATGGCACCAGCGATCCGGATTTAAAGCAGCGAATATATCAACAAATTTTGGAATTAATCGACATAGTATTGGATGGGCGCAAGCATTATTTGGATAGTGTTAGGGATACGGAAAAATATAATGTTTTGCAACAACAATTCGAGTCACAGAGAAGGGCTTTGATATCGATATTGCGTAAGTTGAGATTGAATTGAATTTTGATTTGTAATTGTAATTTGTGTATTGTGTCTTCCTCCTAGTGGATGATCAACAGTATGAAGCTGCTGCTAAACTGGCAGAGAAATACTTGGATTTCCAAAGTCTTGTGCTTCTTTGCGATGTGACCAACAATCAAGAACGCCTGGATATGTACATTAAGAAATATGAAGAATATGATTTTTCACAGTTTGCCATCAATTGGCATTTGCGTCAAAATCGTCAAGGTGAGGTGTTCGAACGTTTCAAAGGTAATCAAGCTGCCCTATCGCAATTTATGCGTGACCATCCAACATTGGGTTGGATACAACTGGTATTCAATGGTGATTTTGAGAGGGCATCTAAAACTCTGTTTCAGTTGGCCCAAAGTGAAACAGAATTTGTGCAAAGGAAAAAAGTGAGTTTTTATATTTGTTTGAGTTTGACTGAAGTTTTAAATGGTTAAAATTGTTTTAGTCCATGCTGTCATTGGCCAAATTGTCTGCATTTGCTGCTGCCGACTCAGATGTCACCTTGCAGTTGGAGACAATAAATGCCGAATTGAATATAGTCGATTATCAGGAACAATTAAGTGATCATTTGTTGCAGACATTCGGTTATGATGTGGAAAATCAAAAAGTCTTGAGGATAGAGGAAATTATTAATGTAAGCATTTTATACAAATATTACTAACTAAACTACCAAGTTTCCCATGAATATTCCATTAAGAAACAGGGTATACTTCTCTCATATTAATAAGCGCAGTACGATTAAAGTTAAGCTCAATGATAAGGGTCTTCCTTTTATATGGCGAGTCCGAACGGCGTGCCGAATAGCGACACCACTTGGTAGAGAAGTTTTAATATGGCAGGATACCTCCTAATTGTAGCCAGGATTAGTAAGGCAATAATCTCCACTGAAAAATTTTCAGATGTTTTCGCCGAGATTTGAAACCCAAGCGTTCGGCATCATGGGCGGTCATGCTAGCCACTATAGGTGATCTGAGTCACTGAGCCTTCAGTACACTTGCGTTTTTGCTTTACTAAATTTAATACATTTGTATTTTCACACTTCAGTGCAATGTGAAGTTAAGAACTTAACTGGCGCTAAGTCTCTATTTTTTTGTTTTTTTTTTTTTTTTTATTTTCTTTCAATGAGTAGAATCAGTTGTGCTTGGATATCTACGTTGTAATATCAAATTATAGATTTATGCATTCTACATTTCCGCCTCTGAATAAAAATATAACAATAAAGGCGTAAAGTTCAACCGAAACGCGTTGATCTTCAAATTCAAAGTAAAGTTCAACCGTTTGTAATATTACCCGATGGGAAATGGGACAGGTCCCAAACCTGTCACGGGATAGGCCCTCTGGTGATAGAGACCGGTCCTAATTTTCGTCCCCTTACATGGAGAAAACTTGTCCTATATATATGAATGAATTTGTGAAATATATATATGAATTTTTGAAATTTTCACAGATTGTGTAGGTTGATCTGGAAGGAAACATAGGCTATACCATTTTTTGATATCAGAAGGGGGGCGGACCCTCCCCCTTACCCCAAAAGTATCACCCAAAAATAAAAGTGTACCGATTAGGAAAATATGGGGCTAAAATTAAAGGTATTCAGGAGTAGAATACGAATTTCATGTTAAAAATTGGGTCCAACTACCTGGGGGCCGTCCCAACTCCAAAACCCTCTAAAATAGGTACATTGGACGAGCATGACAATATGGGACTCAAATGAAAGGTATTCGGGAGTACATTACAATTAGATTATTTAATTTGTTGATATCGGAAAGGGGCGTATACTCCCCATTACCACCCAAAACCACAAGTGGACCGATAAAGACAATATTGTTATCTAATGAAAGGTATTGAAGAGTAGAATACGAATATGACATTAAAATTGGATCTAAGTACCCAGGAAGTCGCAACCACCCCAAAACATCTAAAAGCCGAAAAACTGGTGGTCCATATCAATATGGGGCTTAAATGAAAGGTATTCGGGAGTAGAGGCTCAGAAAAACTAACTGTTTCAAATTTCAACGAAATCGGGTAATAAATAAAGCTTTTATGGGCTTCAGTCCCCTTATCGGCAGATCGGTCTATATGGCAGCAATATCTAAATATAGTCCGATCTGAACCACATTTAGGTCGGATGTTGGGAGGTCTTAACCTACTCACTGTTTCAAATTTCAGTGAAATCGGGTAATAAATAAAGCTTTTATTGGCTTCAGACCCCTTATCGGCAGATCGGTCTATATGGCAGCTATTGTATATCTTAATATGGACCGGTCTAATCCATATTTAGGACAGATGTCGTGCGGCTTAAAACAGCACACTGTTGCAAATTTCAGCGAAATCGGGTAATAAATAAAGCTTTTATGGTCTTCAAACCCTTTATCGGGAGATCGGTCTATATGGTAGCTATATCTAAATATAGTCCGATCTGAGCCATATTTGGATCAGTTGTCGGAAATCCTTAAACTACTCACTATTTCAAATTTCAGCAAAGTCGGATGAAAAACGGGCATTGACCCTTCATCGAAAATTGGTCTATATAGCAGCTATATACAAATATGGTCCGATTTGGCCCGTTCAAGATCTTAACCAGCGTGCATAAAAAAGACATATCTGTGCCAAATTTCAGCTCAATATCTCAATTTTTGAAGGCTCTAGAGTGATTACAACAGACGGATAGATGGACAGACACACGGACATCGTAAAAGCGTCTTAGAATTTTACGACGATCCCAAATATATATACTTTGTAGGGTCGGAAATTGATATTTCGATGTGTTGCAAACGGAATGACAAAATGAATATACCGCCTATCCTACGGTGGTGGGTTAAAAAAAGGAAACATAGGTTATATAATTTTTAGATATCGGATGGTGGCTGACCCACCCCCTTACACCAAAAACGCCATCCAAAACCAAAAGTGGACTGATAGGCACAATATGGGTATCAAATGAAAGGTATTGGAGACTAGACTAATGAATATCGTATTAAATTTTGGGTCAAAGTACCCAGCGGGCCGCTCCAACATCAAAATTCCTCTTAACAGATATATTCGACATTCCTATCAATATGGGACTCAAATGAAAAGTATCCGGCAGTAGATTACAAATATGGCATACAAAATTAGGTCAAAGTAATAGGAGGTCGTCCCATCCCCAAATGGGCATATCAGTCGACCATGGCTATATAGGATTCAAATGAAAGATATTTGGGAGTAGATTAAAAATATGACATTAAAATTTGCGATCATGTCAAGGTGGCGCTTTTCCTCCTAAAATACGTCAAATAGGTTAATTGGCAATATATGGGACTCAACTGAAAGGTATTTGAGAGTAGAAAACGAATTTGATATCCAATTGTGGGGTTACGCCCTAAATTACCCCTTAAACTGAAGTTTAATTCCGACTATAGCAGTAACAAGCTCAAATCAACGGTATTTGGGAGTAAAAAACGAAGACGAACCGGCAAAGTACCGATGGCAGCCCCAGCCCCAAAACATCCTCCAAATTAGGTCAATGTAATGGGAGGTCGTCCTATCCCCAAATGGGCATATCAGCCGACCATGGTTATATAGTATTCAAATGAAAGATATTTGGGAGTAGATTAAAAGTATGACATTCAAATTTGCGTTCATGTCAAGGTGACGCTTTTTCTCCTAAAAATACGTCGAATAGGTTAATTGGCAATATATGGGACTCAAATCAAAGGTATTCGAGAGTAGAAAACGAATTTGATATCGAATTTTGGGGTTACGTCCTAAATCACCCCTTAAACTAAACTTTATTTCCGACTATAGCTATAAGAAGCTCAAAACAACGGTATTTGGGACTAAAGAAAGAAGTTGACATATATTTTTTGGGCAAAGTGTCGATGGCAGCCCCAGCCCCTAAACATTCTCCAAACGGTTCATAATTATAAACCATGACAATATGGGGCTCAAAGTAAAGTGATTTGGGAGTGGAGACGAATTTGATATCCATATTTGAGTCGAAATGACTCCCCTGAAAAGCACTTCTCATTACCCTTATTTCAAAAATACTAGGTTTCGAAATTTTGGTAATGCAATTCGTTCGAAAATTTTTGCACTCTAACTTGGGAGAACGGGTGCCGCCCAAATCCCGCCAAATTGATATATAGACCAAACACGACAATATAGAGCCATTTGTTTGGGGAGCCGCCCCACCTCGCATTTGCCTTCCTATTATATAAAAGCTATTTGTGATGGAAATTTATTGTTTTTCGGGGAATTTATATTCATTTTCGGGACAAAGACCACCGTCAGCACAATTTATTTACCGATCATGCCATTGTGGGACTCAAGTGAAATGTTTCGGCAGATCGGTCTACATGGCAGCTATATCCAAGTCTTTACCCATCAGGGCCAAATTAAAGAAGGATGTCGACCGGCCTAACACAACTCACTGTTCCAAATTTCAGCAAAATCGGATAATAAAGGTTTCTTTTATGGGTCTATGGCCTTAAATCGGTCATTTACTTTAATGGTTAAGTGACCAGCACCAAAATACCCCCTAAATCCAAAATATTTACCAATAAGGTAATATGAGACTCAAAAGAAAGACATTTGAGAGTAGAGTAAAAATTTGCCCAGGAACCGAGCAGGGGCAAACTTCTCACACATCAATGAGTGCTTTCCGACCCAAGTTGAGTTTATCAACGATAAGCGACGTTTTTTTATAGCCGAGTCCGAACGGCGAGCCGCAGAGCGACACCTCTTTGGGGAGAATTGTTTGCACAACCATGCATGGCATGGTACCTCGCAAATGTCGCCAGCATTAAGATGGGATAACGTTCGAAGTCATAGGCGGACATAGGCTACAGTAGCACGAATTCGATATCCACATTCTGGGCGAAGTGTCCCCACCCTTAAAAGATATTAGAGAGTTAAAGAAGGCGCAGCGGAGCGGGCCCTGTCCAACTAGTCACTTTTATAAAGGTTTGTCGTTCGAGGTGACGAATTGCCACCACTCTATCACCGTAGGATAGGTCCTGGGATAGTTCGAAAAGGATTAGTATACTTTGCAAGTATTTTTAAAGGAGATAACATTAGTTAGCAAATATATTTAACGGATAGCAATTTTTAACAAAAAGTACACGACTTTTTAAAAAATAATTTAGAATCATAAGTTATGAGAATTGAAACTTTTCATTCCCTGTAGGATATGTCCTGTGTCAGGTAACTAAATCTCCAGTTTAGGACCTCTTTATTTGGGGCAAATGACTACACATTTTCCGTCGGGTAATAACAAAACACAATTTATAAAAAAAAACGGGTAGGGACAGTCGAAAGTCGAGCATTGGTGATTGTATACCTCGTTACAAAACAATTTATACCAAATCAGTCAGTAAAACTACTGACAACATCCTTATAACTTTATCTTTTTCAGCTTCAAGAATTAAATAAAACAGTTTTTTTAGTTTATAAAAATATTTTTTTTAATATATTTTTTATTTTGATTCTAAAAGCTCTTCATTGCCGAGGAACACGAGACTGCCACTGAATTTGATTTTCGCAAAGCGTTAGAGCTGCTCAACTATCTGGAGGATCCCTTTGAGGCGAGACATAAGATATGGTGTGCTGCTATATTGCGCGATAATTGGATACAATATGATACGAATACTGCTGTTGACTATATACAGAATCTTATGTTCTTCAAATTGATTGAATTGTGTCATTTAATGGGTAAGTAGATGTATATAAAACAAAGAAAGATTTGCAAAGTTTTTACCTCAACAAAAATTATATAAAAAACAAATAAAAGTGTGTTAGGTTCGGGCCGGGCCGAATATTATACAGCCTACACCATGGATCGAATTTGACAAATTCTTTGAATGACTTATTGAAATAAGGAGAGAGGTTTATATAGGAGCTATATTGTTATTGACCGTTAAGGACCATAGTTGACCCCTAGAGGCTCAAGAAGTCAAGTCGACAGATCGGTTTATATGGGAGCTATATCACGTATACACTTTGGCGAATATATTTGAAAAGTACAAGACAGATGAATTTGGTTGTGGATTTGTGACTAGTCGGAGACTGAAACACCTTATCTCTAGGTTCCCTCCGGTGGATGAGAGGTTCACCGCAATCCGCATAAAGGCCAAATTTCTTCAACATCAGCCTTATTTGTGCCCATGCTGCGACGCAAGAAAAGAACGAGCAGACCAAAGATATTTTCTACAAGCGCCTAGAAAGAGAATACGACCGCTGCCTAGAGTTGACAAAATATCGATGGTACTATCGATATTTTATTTTTTGTCTGAATATGGATTGATATTTTTTCCATCGATACTATCGCCAAAGTTCAATGTTTTGCAAAAGTAAACAAAAATAAGCGATCCAACACTGAATGTATTCTATAAGATACATTTCGCCTATAGATGGCGCAATTTCCATCCGATTGATCTTAAATTTTGTACCATGATTTCTAACTGACTACATTCAATTTGGTTTTATTGGGTCTGTACATTGATATTTTTCTATATAAATCGATCTTCTGATTTTTACTTCTGATTTTAGTTTGAATTAAAGGTGATGGGAAATTAACGATAATAGCGATATTTATTATAACAAATATCGAAAATATCGAATGTTGCGATTATCGATAGTTTGCCAGCTCCTCCGCTGCCCCTGCCATGATATTAAAATCTTTCTGGGAGATTTTAATGCGAAGATAGGGAAGGAAAATATCTTTGATCCAACACACCATGGGCCCAATGACCAGTTTCTGAGGCAATAACTTTTTGAACTTAGCAAATTTCAAAAAATTAAAATTGGGAAAAAGTACAGCTAATAGACAGGGTTGTCGAGCGTGGTTAATGTGGTAATTGTATCATAAAGGCGTTTTCGCAATTAATACGATTCAAATATAACATACCAACGCACGTACGTTGAAGCCATCACACCTAATATGGTTGAAAAGTCTTTTAATCAAAGAAGAAACGCGTCCCATAGTGGTTGGTGTGTTTTGTTACCTCTGGCATTCCTTTTCCATTAACAACGAAAATTTTCGATCATTAAGCTCGTCTCGAAAGAAAGACAAACAAAAATTGTAAAAATTGCGTTTTATGCCTTTGAGTTTGGAAAGCCCAAAAACAAAATATTGGACCTAGGTGGCAACTCTGTATTTAGAATTCATTTGGTAAAGTTGTCTTTAGTTGTGGAGGTTTGAGCGTAATTGGATTAGCATTGCGCTATCTAGGGGCTCAATAAGAGTAATCGGGAGAGCGGCTTATATGGGAGCTATATCAGGTTTTAGATCGGTTTGAACCATATTTGGCGTGGATGCTGGCGGTCTTAGTAGAGGTCAGTATGTGCAATTTTAGCCAAATCGGATAATATTTGCTCCCTGTAAGGGATCAAGAAATCGACTTGGAGTAGATCAATTAAACGCCCACCGCTTAAACTAGGCGTGTCATAGATCATATGGACTTCGAAGTTTTGATGACGCACAAAAAGTGCACCTAGCTGCTTCCTAGGATTTGTTGCCTCTAAAACCGTTCATTGGGCCCATAGTACAACAGTTTGAAAATTAAGCTTCCACTAGATAACGTCCCATAATGGGTTGAGGCTAATAGACTTCGACGCGGAAAAATATGGTAGTAAGCTGCACCAGATTTCAACATAAAAAATTCACAAAGCCAAATGGTTGTCCCCAGATTAAGAAGTAAGAAACCAAATTGATCACGTTGTATAGATGGAAGGTATCATCAAGCGTATTAGATGAATAAAGATTCGTATCATACAGCAAAGGTTCGCACACGTTTGAGCGTGGTGAGAAAAGTACGATCTGACATGGCATAGAAGGTGGACATTAAAAAGCTTCAATCACAACAACAAATCTGGCAACGGCATACTCCACTCGACTGACCCAACTGTTTGACGATGATATAACGGTGCAGTGGCAAAACTATTGGCCACTCCATGGAAAGAGTCGCTACATCCGTACTTGGCTACCAAAAGCCTTCCCCAAGGAACGCATGGTACGACCAGGAGTGTCAAAAAGCTATTGAAGCCAAGAGTGCGGCATACAGAGCAACATTACAATCAGTAGCAACGCGCCAGAAGTATCGGAAGAAAAGTATAGAGGAGAAAAGTCTCTTCCCCAATAAGAAGAAGAAGAAAATGGAAAGACGTGAGTGTGAGCGAATCGAGATGTTCAGGAGCCAGAATGAAGTCCGAAAATTCTACCAAAGAATTAAACATTAAACCGACTACTTTGGTCTCCTGCAGAGACAAAGAAGGAAATATGGTAACAGACACAGATGGTGTGCTGAGGATATGGAAAAACACTTTTCCCAGCTGCTGGTGTCTGATGATGGTAGCCATGAGTATACCACAACACCAATCCCTGCGGGGATTGCTATCCCGGCACGTGATAGCTGTGAGCACTACACAGGCCGGAACATTGAGGTCCGATCTATCTGGTGTTCATTGCTGTCACGAGAAGCTTAGCTGCGAGCTACCGGTCGCTCCCACAAGTTGCGGATCATGGAATGCTCCATCCGGCGTGTATGCAACGGCAGTCATGGACAATCAGTGGTATCGAGCGAAGAGTCTCAGTGAGAGGTCGGGCGGCACAGGCTATTGTACAAATACTGAGTGCCTTCGATGCTCGATATGACAAGACGAATTAATGGTGCCTTGAAATAACCAATGGCCAACCTGTTCCCGCGGCAATCGGCTCTGTGTACCGGAACGAGCTTGCTCGCCTACAGGAGCTTGACGAGGATCGCCGCCACCACATGAAGATGTGGCTACCACAACAACAACCAATTCCTGATGATGGTATAGAATATGTACCACTTAGTTAAATCGAGGTCCACGTAGCATTAACCCGGCTGAAACAATAAGGCAGCAGGAGCCGATGGGTTGCCGGCTTAACTGTTTATGACCGGAGGCGCTACGGTGATAAGGCGTATGCATCAGCTTGTCTTCGCAATTTGGCTGGAAGAACGCAAACCTGATGATTGGAACCAGTAAGGGGACAAGACGGTATGTGCCAACTACAGAGGAATAAGTCTGCTCCCCATCGCTTACATGATAGTATCGGGCGTACTGTGTAAAAAATTAAAATCTAAAATCAATTACATCATTGGGCCCTTTCAATGCGACTTTAAAGCTGGTAAAACCACCATAAACCAAATATTTACACTGCACCAAATCCTGGAAAAGACCCGAGAAGGACAAATCAAGACCTACCATCTATTCGTTGACTACAAAGCCGCCTTCGACAGTCCCATACTTTCAAAGGTACTTCAGGCAATTTCTTAGTTTGGTATCTCCGCAAAATGAAAAAGACTGCAGGATGATACTTGCTGATACGCGTTCCTTAGTAAGAATAGGAATGAATCTCTCCGAACCATTTAAAACAAATGAGGTTTCAGACAGGGAGACAACCTATTGTGTTATCTCTTTAATATCCTGCTGGAGATTATAATACCAGATGTAGATGTGAATAGATATGGCACACTACTCACAAGAGAACACATGCTACTCGCCTATGCCGACGACATCGATGTGACTTGGCGTCACATTTGACAGCTCTTAAACATTCACCCCAGCTCTTAAACATTTGTGTTCAGAAATACATTCTCCAGGGATTTAATGGCTGGCCGGCTGTCTGAGAAGATATTTATGCCAATCGTCGTTATGACATTATATCTTAGTCATTCCATCACTTCCTTAATGGCAAGGATCTCCGCTTGATGCACATTGCATTTTAGATCTTTAGAGTATAACCCAAAGCCCACCTGGTCGACTAGTTTGGAATCATACAAGAACATAGAAGCCTATGAAACTTCTGTTAGCAGAGATACTTTTGGATTTTTGAATCGCCGTCCACCAGACCACAATACCATATAGCATTATAGGTCTGACAACTGCAGTATATAGCTAATGCATGAAACACGGTCTAAACCCCAACTTTTGTCAATGGTTCTCTTGCAGGTGTATAGGGCAAGAGTTGCCTTTTTTGCCCTTTCCAAAATGTTGGATTTGAAGTTCAATTTCCTGTCCAGCAAAACACCCACGTATTTTATCCTCTCTGTAAATGGAACATTCTCTCCTCCCAAGGAGACAGGTTCCACTGTAGGAAACTTGTATCTCCTGCTGAAAAGAACTACTTCTGTCTTGCACGGATTTATACCTAGACCTCTTTTGGTAGCCCACTTTGCTGTTGCACGTAGATCTTCCTAAAGTAAATCCCTTAGAGTGTTCTTTCCCCTAACCGAAATGGCCGTTTTCTTCCAGAGACAATAATATATTGTTAATGGCTATATTCCAAAGTACAGGAGACAGTACACCTCTTTGAGGTGTTCCTTTGCTGACCCATCTTTTCAGATCCACAGATCCCAAGCCTGCCGTAATGCATCTTTTCGTAAGTAAGTTATTAATAAACTTTCTTACGGTAGAGTTGATGCCTAGAAACTCTAACTCCTTCATGATTGACGTCGGTTTTACATTATTGAAAGCACCTTCAATGTCAAGAAATGCTACCATTGTATTTATATTCCTTGACAGCGAGAGAGCCCCCTATGTAGCCGACTAGGTCGTGAAGGGCTGTTTCAGTGGATTTGCCTTTACTATATTCATGCCTTTACTATTTGCCCTAAAATGTGTTTCTATCAACCTCTCGGACGGCGGACCCTCCCCCTTACCCTAATTTTCAGAAACGCCAAATCTCGGAGATGGGTGGTGCGACTTAAGCGAAATTTTGTGTGCTCTCTTAAAGAAACCTAAAAATAAAAATTTCGTATCCAAATTTCGGATGGGGTACCTAGGGAGGCAGCCCCACCCCAAAACCTACCAAATATATATATAGACCAATCATGACAATATGGGACTCAAATAAAAGGTATTTAAGTGTAGAATACGAATCTGATTTCCAATTGTCGGACCAAGTGTTCAGGAGACCACCCCAAACCCCTAAAAAACCTCTAAATCGGACATATTTACCGACCATGGCAATATGGGAGTCAAATGAAAGGTATTTGCGAGTAAAATACGAATCTGATATCCAAATATGGGACGAAGTTTCTGGGGGTCCACCCCTTCCCCAAAACAACCCCCAATCAGGACTTATTTACTGACCATGGCAATATGGGGCTGTAATAAAAGGTACTTGAGTGTAGAATGGGACCAAGGTTTGGGGGCCGCTCATCCCAGAGGACCTCCCCCAAAGAGCACAAATTTACGACCGTAGCAATATGGAGCTCAAATGAAAGGTCTTTGGAAGTAAAGCACGAATCTGATATCAATATTTGGGAAAAGTGTCTATGTCCATAACACCACCCAAATAGGAAGTATTTGCTGACCATTGCAATATGAGGCTCAAACAAGAGGTTATTTAGAGTAGAACACGAATCTGATAAATATTTTCAAAGCCAAGTCACTGAGTGGCCGCCCCATCCCCCAAAACACCCCCCAAACAGGTCATGTTTGCCGACTATGGAAAAATGGGGCTCAAATGAAAGGTATTTGTGAGAAGACCATTAATCTGATATCAACATTCGAGACCAACTGTCTAGGGGACGTCCCACCACCATAACAACTCCCAAATAGGACGTATTTACTCACCAAGACAATTTGGGTCTTCAAGACAGTGGAGCTCGATATTCATATAGTTTATAGGGCCCATTCCCCAAACCAGACATATTTGCTGGCTTTTGCAACAAAGGATTTAAATGAATGGTATTTGAGATTAGAAAACGAATTTGATATCCAATTTTGAGGCCAATAGCAATATGGGGTTCAAATGAATGATATATAAATATATGAGAATAGAGCACGTTGTTGATATATTTTCAGCGCTTAGAGTTTGGGGGACCAACCCAATCCCCAAAACACCCCTTAATCGGGCATATTTACCGACCATGTCAATGTGGGGCTTAAGTGAAAGGTATTGGGGGCAAGGCAAGAATTGATACCCACTTTGGGGACCAATTCTCTGGGGGTCTACCCCTTTCCCAAAATACCCCACAAACAGCAATTTTTTATTGACCATCGCAATATGGGGCTCAAATAAAGATATTTGGGAGTAGAATACGAATTTGATATCCAAATGTAGGACCATGTATTTGGGGCATCACCCCTTTGCCAA
Source organism: Stomoxys calcitrans (assembly GCF_963082655.1). NCBI lineage: Eukaryota > Metazoa > Arthropoda > Insecta > Diptera > Muscidae > Stomoxys > Stomoxys calcitrans. Next base: position 101,675,348 of record NC_081553.1, on the reverse strand, counting down.
AACACCCCCAAAGGGTAAACATTTTTCGACCATGGCAATATGTGACTCAAATGAAAGATATTTGAGTTTAGAAAACTAATTTGATAACTAATTTTGGAGCCATGTGTTTGGCAATAGGGGTTTAAATAAATGGTATTTAAGAGAAGAGTACGATGCTGATATTTTTTCAGGGCCAAGTTTTTTGGGGACCACCTCACCCCCGAAAACACCCCTAAATCAGACATCATGAGAATATGGGGCTGAAATAAAGTATTTTATGAATGATGTACACCTTACATCCAAACTTATATTCGTAGACCAATAAAGATCATATGTGATTCAGATAAAGGCACTGATATTGTTAAACTGTTAGTCAAGCAATATACTTTTTTCGTAGCATGGTATTTCACTAAAAGCTCTTTAATTGTCGAAAATAAATATTCAAAGGAAAATTTTGCTCCATATAAAGTAAAAGAAGGCACAGCGGAGCGGGCCCGGTTCAGCTAGCCCCTTATACAAATTAAGCCATTGATTTGAATTCTTGAGCCTCTAGAAGAGTCATACCATCCATACCAATAGACAGATGAGCTATGAACATTTTTAGCAGAATCCATGATTTTTGCTATGGTTTGAGACCAGGCAGTCATTCTAATATATTACCCCCCGTTTCTCCCTACTGACTACATTATGTTTTTTACTCTTCACCCATTAACAATTTTTCATTTCAGATGGCGATTTTGAAACTTTCCTACCACCTATGGAAGAATTCCTCAATAGCAGCGATTTAGAGGACTTGGTAAACAATAAGTCATTCCAATACCTGTTGAAACTCACATATGAATATATCAATGATGCGTATAAGAAATCTGATGATATGATGGATATGTAACGGATCGAGTTTGTAAATGTCCATCAAATGCAACAATGTTCAGTCTGTATAATTTTTAAGTTATCATTCATTGTTTAGTCAGTAGGTTAATAATTTATAACAAAAACATACAAAAACACAAATATTACAAATACAAAGTGAATTTCTAGACTTAATTTTCCAAAGGGATTGACTGGCTGGCTGCTTGGCTGTCTGCATAATGAAATCTATTCTTCTGTTTATGTTACAATGGACCTTTTTTACAATAATTTCCTCGGGACAGACGTGTTTTTATTTTGCATGCTATTCGAGGTATGTCGCCTCATCATCATCATCGTTGCACTTATCATAAGTTTGTTGTTTTGATTTTGCCTTTAACTCTTAGCTGTAGCGCTTACCATTACCAGGAAACCTTAGCAATGCCACTTTTTGAAGTCAATCACTTCTATTAAATTGCTAGTTGTGGGCTGGCTAGTCGCAGTTGTTGCCTACTGGTAACTTTTGAAGAGTTTAGTTACTTTACAACTATACGTCGCAGCACATGTCTAATCGAAACATTTTGTGGCATCCATATGTAAACGCGGTGTTTGTGTGTATGTGTGATTAAAGTTTGTGACTTGCAATAAAGTTTAATAGAAAATATGGCTGATGAAAGCACTCCTTTGACTTCTTCAAGAATACCGCCAGCACCACCCGGTCCGGTTTATGTATTTCCCGGTGGCGTTTCACCTAGATCGCGTCGCCAAAAAATGCATCAATTCCAGTGGTGTTTAGGTTTAACCTTTTTGTGAGTGTCAATAATAGTTGAGAGGAAAACAGAAAAATATGATTTAAAGTCAATGAAAACCTAAAAGTGCATAAGAAAAATTATGATTTTAAAAGCAAGAAAATTGTATGCTAAAAAACCACATAAAACCACATCCACATCGACAAAATTAAATAAAACTTGTGTGACATCTCCATAGGGAAGGATGATGGATATTAATCCTCATACATCTTTTTTTCGAGGATTTACGGGTAGTCGGGCTGAATCTTGAAAAAAAAGAAAATCTTTATTAAAATTCCTTAACAGGAAAATTCTTGAAAAAAATTTTTACGTAAAAAATCTACACTCAAAGAAATTTGTTAGTAAAAACAGCAAAAATTTTTGCATTTTCTGCTAAAACAGCAAACATTTTCTGCTGTTTTCAGATGGTAAAAAGCTGAAAATTACCTAAAAATTTCATAAATACTTTAAAAAATGTGAATGTTTCATCTTTTCTTATAATTTAATGACATATTACATGTGTTTCGATTTTTCTACAATTTGGAGATTTTTTTAAGGATTTTAATATGAGTATTTATGCTCTTAGACAAAAAATCTATATTAGTATTTAGCAAATGCTTCAAAAGATGTTTAGAAGTTCAAAATGTTTGTATTTAAAAAGATGAAAAACTTTATTTAAATATCTGCAAGTAGCTGGACCAGCTCCGCTGCGCCATCTTTCACTCTCTTATCTTATCTGAGCCGAATACTGGCACGAAAAAAGTCCTGGATATCATATTGGTGCTCTTATAAAAAATTTTTTTCATTTGAGCCTTATATTGCTATGGTCGGTAAATATGTCTGCTATGGGAGTGTTTTTGGGGGTGAAGTGGACCTAACCCATTAAGGAACAGGGGCAAACTTCTCACATATCAATGAGTGCTGTCCGATTCAAGTTTTTTCTAAGCTCAATGATACGGTGCCTCTTTTTTATAGTCGAGTCCGAACGGCGTGCCCCAGTGCGACACCTCTTTGTGGAGAAGTTTTTACATAGCTGCCATACCAAATGGTACAGTACCTCCCAAATGTTGCCAGCATTACTTACATACTTTAATTGGCTATGACAGAATATTTGTTCCACTAGCCGAACGTAGAATAGCGTTCCATGCGCCTCGATCTTCTGCGCTCATTCTAAAATCTTTGACACCAAGTTTCGAGGTGTCTCCCACAACTTGATCTTTCCATCGGGCTTTTGGTCTTCCCGGTTTGCGTGTACCACCGTGTTTGCCTTCAAAAGACTTCTTTGCTGGAGATTCTTCATCCATTCTGCCAACATGACCTAGCCAACGCAGCCGTTGTATTATGGTGCTTGTAACTATGCTATCGTCGTCATACAGCTCATACAGCTCGTGGTTCATACGTCGCCTATATTCTCCGTTAACGCAAACTGGTCCATATATTTTACGAAGAATCTTTCTCTCAAATACTCCAAGCACTGCCTCATCTGCTTTCACAAGTACCCATGCTTCAGAACCATTTAACAGCACGGGTAGTATCAGTGTCTTGTAAAGTGTAGTCTTCGTCTGTCGAGAGGTGGCCTTGTTTCTAAACTGCTTACTTAGTCCAAAGTACCAACTGTTTGCCAGTATTATTCTTCGCTTAAACACAAAACTTGTGTCATTCGTTTCGGTTACGGCGGTGCCGAGGTAGATAAAGTTAATGACTATCTCAAAGTTGTGGTTCCCAATTTTCTCCATTTTCTTTATCTGCTCGGTTGTGCAAGGCTTTTTGGGAGTTGAAACCATCCATTTAGTCTCCATTCCATTTACTGCCAGACCCATTTTCACTGACTCTATCTATTCTTTCAAAGGCTGCATATACTACATCCGGTGACCGACCTATGATATCGATATCGTCGGCATAGGCGAGTAGCATGTGCTCTCTTGTGATTAGTGTGCCATATCTATTCACATCTGCATCTCGTATAATCTTCTCCAGCAGGATATTAAAGAGATCACACGATAGGCTGTCTCCTTGTTTGAAACCTCGTTTGGTATTAAATGGTTCGGAGAGATTCTTTCCTATTCTTACTGAGGAACGCGTATCAGCAAGTGTCATCCTGCAGAGTCTTATTAATTTTGCAGAGATACCAAACTCAGACATGGCTTGAAATACCTTTGAACGCAAAGGAGTATTGAAGGCGGCTTTGTAGTCAACAAAGAGATGGTAGGTGTTAATTGAAAATGTTAATAATGTCCTCGTCAGGATTCGAACCCAGGCATTCAGCGTTATAGGCGGACATGCTTAACTCTGCGCTACGGTTGCCTCCTATGCTCTACAATTAAATTCCTTTTATTTGAGCCACAATTTAGGGGGACTTTATGGGGTGACACTACGCCCAAACACTTGGCCTCAAAATTGGACATCAAATTCGTTTTCTTCTGTCAAATGCCTATTACGTGATCCCCTTATTACCGTAGTAGGCAAACATGGCCGGTTTGAAGGGAGTTTAGGGGGAGGACCCCGAAATAACATCAGCATCTAGAGCACGATTTTGTTTGAGCCCCATAATGTCAAGCATTTTGAAGGTTCAGGCCTACGGCTCTTGTTCAGATCCACACTAATTATTTTTTTTTCTATTGGTTATCTTTATTCAAAATCATATTTCAAAGCTACCACTTGGGATAGTACACTTTTAAAGATCCGCAGGTTCTCCTGTGTCTATCCCAATTTGAGGGTAAAACGTGTACTCTACTAGCAAAGACCTTTTATTGCTGTCCTATTCTATCCTGATCAGCCTTCATATATAATTTTTAATTCCTTTTTTTTGGGTAAGATAGGGGGTGGGGGATTGCCCTCTGAAACATCCTTTCATTTGAGTACAATATATTCTCATTCGCCCTACGTGACAGTTTGGGGTTTTTTTTTATTGTTAGGAGAGGGTCGCTCCCCTTTGACGATAAGACCCAAAAGACAATTTATTGCAGTCCTTTATTGTCGCGATATACATGCCCTGCTGAATGGCTGGACGCAGATTCTTGAATCCTTATATAAAAATTAAATTCGAACTCAACTGACATAGACTTTTCTTATAATTCATATATTATCCCGGTCGAACTACACGTCCTAATGAAGGGTATTTAGTGGGTGGGCCGGCCACACACTGTATCCCAAGCATGTATACCAGATTCGTAGGCAACGCCCAAAGACCTTTCATTTGATACCCATTTTGTGACGTTGGACATTCATGCCCGTTTAAGGGGTTTTGGGGTTGGGGAGACCCCGTAGACACCTTGAACCAAATTCTTATAACAGATGTGTACTCAGCTTCTAAACACCTTTAATTTGATATCCATATTGTCCCAATTGGTAAATTTGGCCTGTTGAGGCGTTTTGGGGGGTGGTGAGGCCCCTTAGATACAATGGAATAAATTTTTATGTCAGATTAGTACTCTACTTTTAAAAAGCTTTCATTTGAAAAATCATATTGCCCAAAGCGGTGAAAGAGCTTTGTAAAAGGGCTTTTTGGGGGGTGGGGTCAAAATTTCAACCGGCCAGCTTTACTCCTTCGAAAGTTGGCGTGCTTTCGACAGACAGACAGACGACGGACGGGGCTAGATCGACTTAAAATGTCTTGACGATCAAAAATATATATACTTTATGGGGTCTTAGATGGATATTTCGAGGAGTTACAAACAGAATGACGAAATTAGTATACCGCCATCCATACCGGAGGGTATATAAAGTCTGCCGTTTTGTAACCGATAGATAGAGTGGGTAACAAAAATTAAAACCAGTTGAAAATTGAGGCCTCTAGGGGCTCAAGCATGTCTGCTTATGACGCTGAAGGGGCTCTAATCCTTGTTAAATTAGAAAAAATTTTCAGCGGTGGATATCCCCTCCTAATGCTGGCGACATTTGTGATGTTACAATACCATGTAAATCTTCTCCCAAAGAGGTGTTGCACTGTGGCAAGCCGTTCGGCTATTAAAAGGAAGTCCTTTATCATTGAGCTTAAAATTTGAATCAGACAGCACTCATTGATATGTGAGAAGTTTCCACCTGTTCCATGATGAAATTTTTAAATTTTCATTTGGACATTTCAAATGGCATAGCAACTTGATGCTATCGTTCGCATTGTTCATTTGTTTCAGTAGCCAATTGTTTACTGAAGTAGTCCAGATGGTGGGAGGTTTTGGATTTTTTTTTTGGGTGGGGCGTTCACCCATTTGCTTGTTATAGTTGTTGGAGTGCACCAATGTTCAACTAAGTCGGATAAAAATTATGTTTTCTAAGGGCTTAACATGTCAAATCTGAGGATTTAGATACGGGAGCTGAATCCAAATTTGAACCGATATGGCTCACTTGCAGTCCCAAATGACATACAACAATAAGAAGCATATGTGCCAAAATCTCTCCCTCGTTCGAAAGCAATCATGATTTAGACAAAAGGTCAGATGTACAGACGGATATGGCTTGCTCGATACATAATGTTAAAAAGAATGCACCTGAACGTGACACTTTCAATCCAGTTTCTTGTCCAAGATCACACCAAGTATTCTTGGACAGGAAACTGAATTGAAAGTGTCACATTCAGGAGCGTGCTGAGAACGCTCACAGATGTTGGGCACTATGTAGACGGGCCGTAGGCTCCAAATGGGGCCTGAATCCGGGGATAGTCCACTGGCTCTACAGGAGCGTGATTAGACCAATACTTACTTACGCCTCAGTAGTTTGTTGGACTGCTATGGACAAAAAATTAAACATAAGGACTATACAACACGTTCAGAGAACATATTGTCTTGGCATAGGCTGAGCGATGAGGACCACGCCCATTAAGGTACTGGAGACTATTCTAGATATCCGACCTATTGACATACAGATTAAGTGTGAGGAAGCCACTGCGGCTATGGGACTTAAAGCGATGGGAGAATGGATTGAGGATGGGTGGAGCTCATATCAACGCTGTATAATGGAGGCGACGATAGGAAACCTGGAAGGTAGGGAAGAGGTTTCCGATCGGATATCAGCGGCACAGTCTTGGATTGACGGATTCACCCCCCAACTTAATTTGGATTTACTTGAGGAAAAACTTTAATGGATGCTTGAAAAAAGAACCCAAAAAGACGAAAAAGGCCCCAAAAGTTTTATTGCTATTCTTCATAAACCTGTTTGGGGCATATTTTCGTTTTCTGTTTGGGGAGCAATTTCGTGGGGCCAAACTTCATACCTCCAATTTAAGGTATTCCATTTACCACTAACCCACTTTGTTTATCCTCATTGTTATGATGCTTAGCTGTGACTAATAAACAATTTGTGGTTTGAACAATTTGTTTTAGGTTTCAGTTTGAGAACTACAAGCAAGTGCTTTAAAACCGCAAATTCAAATGGAAAATGTCTTATATTTCAAATGATTTTCTTTTATTTGTACTATATATAAAGAACTAATTAAATTAAAAATCAATTTTCCAAAAAATAAATAATAAATACTCAATGGAATATTGTTATGTTGCAGTATACTTATACAGATGAATGCTATTTTCCAAGGAAATTGCAGTCTGATTCTTTAAATACCCACCGCCATCGGGTGGGGGTTACACTAATCTAGTCATCTGTTTGTAATACCTCGAATTATTGATCTGCGACCCCGTTTATATATTCATGATCGTCTTGACATGCCAAGTCTATTTATACAGGTCCTTCCGTCTGTCGAAATCACGATAGCGGTTGAACGCTTGAAGACATCCGCTTGAAATATTGCATATACTCATAGAAAAAAGTTTGCTGAAAAGAGCAAACACTGTCTGCTGAATATTAGTAGTTAAGTTTGACGCTATTGCAGCAGTAGTTCTGCGATTACAACAGTAGTTCTGCTATTACAGCAGTTTATTTAAAACGTATCTACATTAAGCCCTCTTAACAGTATAATGCCTAATTGAAAGTTTTAGATCAACTTTTTTATAGAGACGAACCAACGAATCTTATATACCATCCACCATGGATCCTATTCTTTGCCCAGTATCGCTTTATAGGCAAACAAAGGATAATGGATAAAAATTGTCATGCTTTTGGAGCCATTTCAGGTTATGGACCGATTCGGACCATTCATGGTTTGAAAGTTGAAGACCATAGTAGAAGTCATTGTGCAAAGTGTCAGCCAAATCAAGTTCAAGAAGTTATATCTGAAGATTGGTTTACATTTACAATTCCAAACGACCTACACTGGGTAGGAAGTATTTGTGCAAAATTTCAAGCGGCTAGCTTTACTCCTTCTAAAGTTAGTGTGGTTTTCACAGACAGACAAACAGACGCATTAACCGCTTCTTCAGACGTTTACCCCTCATTTAATTTTTTACGCACGGTAATAAAAATAAGTCGTTCGGTGCTTAGTCACATACGGCGGATGACTCATAAAATCGATGTTTTGAGTGCTCAAAATGCAGTTGTTTCGTATTTTTGGAGCATTTGTTTCGACCAATTCACCCGAGCCTTTTTTGAGCGATTTGATTTGAGTGGAATCCAACGAAAACAAATTTTTTTGACTGTAAAATGTTTTTGCAATATTGAATGTATGCTGGTCCTAATAATGCCTAAGGTTGTCTCAATCTCACGATAGGTCAAATAACGATCTTGCAATATCTGTTGGCGCACAGCATCAATGGTTTTTGGAACAATGACTGATTTTGGACGACCTTCACGAAATTCGTCTTGGAGTACCCTACGACCTCGGTTGAATTCACCATACCATCTATAAACATTGATCCTTGATGGAGCTTCATCGCCAAAAATGTAACTAAGTTCATGGATGCACTGTTGTTCAGTTAATCCACGTCGAAAGTTGTAAAAAAAATAATCGTACGAAAATGTTCACGATTTAATTCCATTTTTTGGGCGAGATGAATCTTTTAAGTTACTGTAAACAACACAAATAGCGCTCATATGTCAAAACCTTCTGAGTACTTATAACCTAAAAATTGTCAAGCTTTACGATAGAGCTGTCAGTTGGCAGATTGCAACACAGTAGTTGTTCAATCCCGAATTATAAAAAGCAACCCTCGTATCCCGCACATTTTTTGTAGGGTTTTTTGTACACTTTCCAGCAAATAAAAATTGCGCTTTTGGCAGCCCGAACAAATTTTTTTAGGGCGGAGGGGACCAACATTGAAGGCCTACCAATGGATACCAGGGCTTCAAGGTCGCATAATCTGTTAAACTCCTCAGCTACAACCATATAAAATTTCATGGCGATATCTTTATCCGTTCAAAGATTACAGACTTATTTCCACAAACTTTTTTCCCATCTCACTGTGGGACAACGGCAGGCCGGAGTGCTCTGGCAGTTCGCCATCCCTGTATTCACTTGGGTTTAATAGTCCTCGGATTTACTAGACCACGCATTGTTAGGGCCCAATTATATCAATTTCAACCAGTACGCTGGAGGGTATCTTGTACGCAATAGAGTCTTATTCCTCTGTAGTTCGCACACACTGTCTTGTCTCCGTTCTTGTGTAAGGGGCACAGTATGCTAATGTTCCAATCATCGAATATACATTCTTCAAGCCATGTAGAGAAAACGAGGTGATGCATATTCAGCGTGATGCCATTTTTAAATTATCAGCGTGATGCCGTTTTTAAATAGTTTGGCCGGCAAACTATCGGCACTTGTTGCCTTCTTCTTCTTCAGTCGGGTAAGGGCTACGCCAAACTTTAAAGGGCCCGATGCCACACCAAGCATCCATAGGTGAGGTTCAGCCGAATCGCAGCATTCATTTGCTTAGTTTCTGTAGAATGTCTAGATCTAGGACCTCTTCGGCGCAGGAGGCTTGACTAGACAGATAAACAGGTAACGTGTATCGTGTAGTCCCTTGTTACAAGCGGGACATACATCAAACCCCTTGTCGCCAATTCCCGACCCATAGGAATTAAGGCGGCTGCATTTGCAGGAACCTTGCTGAACCAGAACAAAGAAAGAGGTTAGGTTAGGTTTAAGTGGCAGTCTGCCATCAGACTCACTTAGACGTTTTCGTCTATTGTGATACCACTGGAATAGAAGAAGGAAGATCCCTTCTATTTGCTACCGTTGAACCATCCAGATCGCTTTTAAAAGCCCAATAACTTGCGAATGTTCACATTCGGGACATGCATATAGAAGGTGTTTTTTTTCCTCGATGTCCTCACAGCTTCTGCAAAAGTCGGTGCTGGCAACCTTCAGTCTGTCAGCATGTTTTCCGATTAGACAGTGACCTGTCATGACGGACACAATGACTGAGACGTCTTTGCCAATGACAGCAAAGCAGTAGACCTCTTCAAGTCTACAAAGAGGTTCACTTCATTAGATGTTAAGGGGCGGATGTCTTCCTGAACCCCCCGCTCTAGATCTTGAAGATTCAGTCTAAAGTCTCTGGGCGGTTGTTGCCTATCTAAAATATGGTGATTCTGATGACGCCAATTACCTACCCATAGGATTTAAGGCCGCTGTATTTGGCGGGATCTTGCTGAAGCAGAACTACTCTGAATAGTAGTTGGCACACACTGCTTTGTCTCCTTTCTTGTGTACGGGGCACCGTATGCTGATGTTCCAATAATCGGATATACTTTCTTCAAGCCATAGCCCGACTGAAGAAGAACACGGCAACAGGTGCCGATAGTTTGCCGGCCAAACTATTAAAAACCGGAGGCACTCTGATAAGGCGTATGCATCAGCTCTAGAGAAGACAAGTTGACGCATACGCCTTATCAGAGTGCCTCCGGTTTTAAATAGTTTGGCCGGCAAACTATCGGCACCTGTTGCCGTGTTCTTCTTCAGTCGGGTTAGGGCTATGCTGACTTCATTTTTTTTCCATATCTTAAGTACATTATCAAAAAGTGCAATTAAACCTCAACATACTATGTAGCGTGCAGATGTGCCAGTATGGCTAACTACCTTTTAGCAGCTTATTTTACTTGTGAATCTATCATTTTTAATAATTTTTTGATTACTTTCCTTGCCACAGATCCATTATTATAGCCGCTTTGATAATTGTGCTTGCGATCAACAATGAATACCATAAGCCCTATATTTTCTTGGCAACGAATGCCTCAAATGAAACAACCTTGTCGATGCCGAAAGTAGTTCTCAATGACAGTGTCATCAGAGAGCGTTTGGAGGAAATTACCTCGCCCATACCCGATGAGTCCGAGAGTCCTTGGGCCTTGCGTAAATTTCACTTGAATCAATCGGAAAGCGAATGGGCCATAAGTGAGGGTATCAAAGCCTTGGGAGATCGTGAACTATTGGAAGAAGGCTTGGAAATGACGCCAGTGAATTCACCGGCCTTTCGTCATTATCGTTCGTTAAGCACGAATCCACAATCAAGAAAGTTGGCCCGTCGTGGTTTCGTCGAAAATGCAGCCACACAGCGAATAGCTGAAAAATTCAACTATACCAAGGAGAGTGGCAGGTCGAACATAGGCCGTGGGCCCAAAATCGTTTTGCCAGATCCCACTTCAGATATAAGATGTGACTTCAATGCAAAGTACCGCCGGCCCAATGGTATATGCAATAACAAAAATCATCCTCGTCACTATGGCGCCTCATTGATATCCTACAGACGTATGCTGAATCCAGACTATGAAGATGGCATTGGCATGCCCAGGGGGGAATTGAGTAATGGTACCACCCGTTTACCTCCAGCCCGTGAGGTATCATTCAAGATCTATCGTTCCTCATATGAAACGGATTCCAATTTTACCGTGATGTTGGCAGTGTTTGGGCAATTTCTGGATCATGATATCACAGCAACATCGTTGACCTCCTCCCAGGAGGGAGAATCGATAAATTGCTGCACCACCGCTTTTAATGCCACTTTACATCCTGAATGTTTTCCTGTCTCTGTATTGGCAGATGATGAATACTATTCGAAATATAATCTGACTTGTATGAATTTTGTGCGTTCAGCTCCTGCTCCCACAGGACATTTTGGTCCTCGCCAGCAATTGAATCAAGCCACTTCATTTATAGATGGCTCTGTGGTCTATGGTAATTCGGATTTAAGGCAAACAAAGCTGAGGACGCAGAACAATGGTACTTTACGCATGTACATAACGGGTAATGGTAGAGAACTTTTACCCATTTCCACCAACCTGGATGATGGCTGTAATAGGCCACGCCAAGTGCGCCAAGGGAAATATTGCTTCGAGTCTGGTGATGATAGAGCCAATGAGAATCTGCTATTGACCTCCATGCATTTATTATGGGCTCGCCATCACAACTATCTGGCCAGGGGTTTGCAAAATGAAAATCCTCACTGGAGTGATGAGACTGTATTTCAAGAGAGTCGACGCATACTGGGAGCCCAAATGGCCCACATAACCTATAATGAATTTTTGCCCATTCTTTTGGGCAAGGATTTGGCTGAGAAGAAGGGTTTACTGCCTCAATGTGATGATTTCGAAGCTCCCGATACTTATGATCGTAGTGTGAATCCTTCCATTGCCAATAGTTTTGCAGCGGCAGCCTTTCGTTTTGCCCATACCCTATTGCCGGTAAGTTGGTGTGGTAATACTTGTATTCTGGCTTACACTATTACTCTCTTTTCAGGGTCTTTTCAATGTGACCAAAAACTACAGTGATCCCGAATCCATTGAACTTCATAAAATGCTATTTAATCCCTTCTCTTTGTGGAATGAGGGTGGCATTGATAGAGCCATGCTGGTAGCTGGTAATACTCCGGTTCAGCGTGTCGATCGTTTCTTTTCCACTGAAATGTCCCAGAAGCTGTTTGAGGGCACTTCGGAGGATACGGTGCCTATATGTGGCCTGGATTTAGTTTCGTTGAACATACAACGTGGACGAGATCATGGTCTGCCAGCATATCCGGAATTTCGAAAACATTGTAACTTGCCACCAGTGGATACTTGGGAACAGATGGCGGCAGTGTTGGATTCTGACTCTTTGGTGTCCATAAAGGGGATTTATAGGTAAGTTCGGTGAGTTGCATGGGAAACTTGAAACAATCCTAGGAAAACACGAATAACAATTTTTTATTTCCCGTGTTCCCCGTATTTTTGTTCTTATATATTATTATATATCTATCTTCTATCTTTCTATATATATAAAAATGAATATGCGTTTGTAAATTTGTTTGTTCCGTATAGACTCAAAAACGGTTAAACCGATTTCTTTGAAATTTTCACACATTGTGGGGAGTGGTTCGGAAGAAGTAATGGGCTACATAAGTTTTTGATATCGGAAGGGGTCGGACGCTCCCCCTCTCCCCAAAAGTACGACCCAAAAATAAAAGTTGGCCGATGCCGTCAATATGAGACACAAATGAAAGGTATTCAAGAGTAGAGTATGCATTTCTTATTCAAAATTGGTTCAAAGTAACTAGGGGGTCGCCTCGACCCCTAAACCTCCTAAAATTGGTCATTGGACGATAATGACAATATGGGACTCGAATGAAAGGTATTCGGGAGTAGATTACGAATATGGACAGGAAGAAGGCATAGACTTTGTAATTTGTTGATATTGAAAGGGAGCCGTCCCTCCCCAGCTACCTCAAAAAACACCACTCAAAATCATAAGTGGACCGATAGAGGCAATATGGGTATCAAATGAAAGGTATTGGAGAGTAGAAAACGAATATGGTATTAAAAAAGGGATCAAGTATCCAAGGGGTCGCCCAAACCCAAAAGCTGCCCCAAACAGTCATAGTGTACGTACACATCAATCTAGAACTCAAATGAAAAGTAATCGGGAGTAGACTACGGATATGACGTAAAAAATTAGGTCCAAAACTATGACGATTCATTCAGCGTGATAGGAGGAGATGCAAACCTTAACGTCGAGTTGGCCACCATTTCCGGCTCATCGATAAGAGGCTTTTTTTTCCTAGACAAGTCCAAACGACTTGCTGCTGGGCAACACTTTTTGTTCAAAAGTTTTACATCGTTAATTATTAAGAATTGTCTCACTAAATATATAGACCAGCAAATTAGTTCTTTGGCACAGAGAATCGTTTAATACGGCAATTTGATTTGATTTAAAAAAAGACTAAATGATGACAATTTAATAGGTAATCATATAGTCAATTATAAACAACTACCACATGATGATCAATGTTAAAGGCTTTAAGCCATTACAAGCGAGTAGCACTAACGCGCCATCTGTTGTCGGTTTTCAATTGGATCTTCAGTATGGAGACTCCAACTCTAACAGAGAGAGAGGACAGGGTGGTCAAAATTGATCATGCAGCAATTATCTTTGTTATGACAACCTACCAATCGATCCTTTGAATAAAGAACAAGCAAGAGCGCGCTAAGTTCGGCTGGACCGATTCTTATATATCCTTCACCACGGATCATACTTGTCGAGTTCTTTGCGCGGTATCTCTTCGTAGGCAAACAAAGAATAATGAATATGAACTGGTGTGCTATTGGAACTATATCAAGTTGTAGTCCGATTCGGACCATTAATGAATTGAATACTGAAAATTCTAGAAGTCATTGTTTAATATTTCAGTTCATTCGGATAAGAATTGCGCCTTATAGGGGCTAAGAAGCAAAATCGGGAGATCGGATTATATGAAAGCTGTATCAAGCTATTAATCGATTCAGACCATATTGGACACGTATATTGAAGGTCATGGGAGAAGCCGTAGAAAAAAAATACTTCCAAATCGGATGAGAATTGCTCCCTCTAAAGGCTCAAGAAGTCTTGATCCCAGATCGGCTTATATGGCAGCTATATCAGGTTATGGACCGAATTGCACCATACTTAGCACAGTTATTGGAAGTCATAATAAAACTTGTGCAAAATTTCAGCCTAATCGGATAAGAATTTCGCTTTCTAGCGGCTCTAGATGCATGATCGGTTTAAATGGCAGATATACCAGGTTGTAGACCGATTTCGACCATACTCCGCACAGTTTTAGGAAGTGATGTCAAAAGACCACGTGTAAAAATTTCATTCAAATCGGACGGTAATTCCGCCCTCCAGAGGCTCAAGAAGTCAAGATCCAAGATCGGTTCATATGGCAGCTATATCAAAACATGGACCGATTTGGCTCATTTACAATCCCAAAACATGTACGGATGTGGCTCATTTACAATCCCATCTTTGCCATAGATGATAATAGAAATAGCGAAATATAAATCTAATTGATTAAAATGTTATCAAAATTTTAGAGTAAGTATAAGAAACATATTTTTCGCGTGGTGTAAATGAAGGTTCAGCGAAGCGGGCCGGGCAAGCTAGTCTTAAACATAAAAATTGATTTGTGTTTGTCGGTTTGTTTGTATGTGTGTTCCTCATGTCTCAAAAACTGCATAAACGATTTTCCGGAATTTTTCCCGTGGTAAAAAAATTGAATATTAGATTTTTTGATATCAGAAGGGATTGGTTGGAGGAACGGATCAAGTGTTTGGGGAAGAACCCCCAATTCCTAAAACACCGCTAAATCGGACATATTTATCGACCATGGCAATATGTGACTCAAATGAAAGGTATTTGCGAGTAGAATACGAATCTGATATCCAAATGTGGGACTAAGTTTCTGGGTGAACAGAACTTATTTACTGACCATTGTAATTTAAATAAAAGGTATTTAGTGTGAAATACGAAACTGGTATCCAAATGTGGGACCAATTGTTTGAAAGGCCTCTCCTCCCTAAAATAACCCCACAAAGAGGACAAATTTACGACCATAGCAATAGATGGAAGTAAAGCACGAATCTGAAACAATATTCGGGAAAAGTGTTTATGCGGCCACCCCAACCACCACCATAATACTACCCCAATAGGAAGTATTTGCTAACCATTGCAATATGGGGCTCTGTTATATATTTTCAGGGCAAAGATATATATTTTCAGGAATCCATTCGCCTTAAGGTATGGATTATACAAAGTTTTTAATACTGTTTGGGATTGAATTGAATTAATGACGTATTGTACTTTAGCTATACTTAATTAATACTCCATAAAGATGAACCGTTTGCGAAGACCCCACATTAAAGAAATTTGCAACCTATTCCACTTGGAGCGCATTGATATGAGTCATTTTATATGGTTAAGCTGCCATTAGACGATAAGACATGTTATATGAGCTGTCCCTTTCTGTATTCATAAGACTTGTCTGATGTACCGAATACGAATAGAGCGCGCTCTAATCGGCATGTTTCCTCATATGTATTGTACTTTTTTGTATAGACATGTATCTACATGTATGTTCGTCAAAAATTGTTCATAAGTTTTATCGTCTAATGGCAGCATTACCAAACAGCATTTACACTTTGTGGCAGGTGCAGGTTGCTTTGGGACAAAATGCAAACACTATATAGCAAATGTATCATCCTTAACCGGTTGCTATGTGTCGACCGTTTGGGTGCT
This sequence comes from Stomoxys calcitrans, assembly GCF_963082655.1. Classification (NCBI taxonomy): domain Eukaryota; kingdom Metazoa; phylum Arthropoda; class Insecta; order Diptera; family Muscidae; genus Stomoxys; species Stomoxys calcitrans. Next base: position 101,659,388 of record NC_081553.1, on the reverse strand, counting down.
TCGCAATATTCGCTCAGTTTTCTGCGTTTTTTTTAATTATAGACAATAATTTTTTTTATATATTAATGCCAAAATTATTTTTTTTATTAAAACTGATTTTGCTGTGTTGTGATGATTTTTTTATTTTTCAGCTCTCCCCAAGATGTTGATGTTTACACTGGCGCCTTAAGTGAACCTCCGCTAGAGGGAGCTATATTTGGTCCTTTACTAGCATGTCTGGTATCTGATCAATTTCTACGTCTTAAAAAGGGTGATTCATTTTGGTATGAGCGCAAAATGGGACCACAACGTTTTACCAGAGGTAAGAAATTTCAAGCAAGAAAAAGTCGAAATGTTTAATCATTCCTTACTATATTTAAGATCAACTGCGCGTTATCTACAACACCACATTATCCCAAATCATTTGTCGCAACTCCGATGATATACAGGAAATACGAAAATATGTCATGGAACATGTTAAGGATGAAACCAACAGTCTGATACCTTGCAGCGATTTCCAAGATTTCAATTTCGCCCCATGGAATGAAAATGAACAGCCAGCTAGATTTCATACAGCCCACATAAGTTCAATGTCATCCGGTGTGAGGGCCATTAAGAGATCAAATGAAACGATCCATTCGCAACACAGCCTTAATAATGTTAAACTAGAGACTTAGTGTTATGTTTAAACATACATTTTGTGGTTATCATCGTTATCAGTGCAATCATTAGAGCTATATAAGAAAAATATGATTGTTGCTACAGTCATAAATTTTTCATATTATCATCTTATCGAAAGGTAAATAAAATGCAGTGTATTTTCTTGTTTTTTATACCAACAATACTAACTGGCCCGGCGCGCTTAACTACATTCTAAAATGGCTCTTGGAACGTAGAGCGATCTTTAAATATTTTGAAGCGGGTGCTTAGATGTTCAAGACATTCAGCGCAATAGGCCCTTCCTATCTACCCTACGAGAAATGTGTAGTCAATTGTCCCAAATAAACCGGCCCTAAACTGGAGAATTAGTTACCTGACACAAAACATATCCCACATGATTCTTAATTATTGTTTTAAAAAGTCGCTTAAATATAGTTTAAAATTGCCTATCCGTTAAAAATATTTGCTTACTAATGTTATCTCCCTTAAAAATACTTGCAAAGTATACTCATCCTTTTCGAACTATACCAGGACCTGACCTACGGTGTTAGAATGGCGGCAGTTCGTCACCTTGAGCGACGAACCCTTATAAAAGTGATAGGTTTTATCCATGTTAGAGGACGAGCACTGGGACCGGTCCTTATCACCAGTCCTTATCACCTTTCCCGTGACAGGTTTGGGACCTGTTCCATTTCCTTTAGGGTACTTTCAAAATCATGTCATAATATTTTTAAAAGTCAACAGGGCTCTTCATGTTCAACTTTTCAACGTTGGAGTCGCTCTATTCACCAGTTCAGTGAGAGTAAGGTCTCTAGATATCCCCAAGGCATTTGATAGGGTCTGGCACGGTGCACTCATTTCAAAGCTTATCGCTTTTGATGTCGGTAATACATTCGGTCGATTTATATCGAGTTTTCTCAGAGATCGCACTATAAGAGTTGTTGTAGATGGGTTCTCATCTGACGAATATAGATTGACCGCAGGAGTACCACAAGGCTCTGTCTCCCTCTCTTTTTCTTATTTTCATTGACGATCTTCTAGGTCTGCCTTCGAATCCGATCTATTCGTTCGCGGATGACAGCAAACTCTGTCATTCATAGGCCAAGTCTTCGAGAGATTGAAGACAGGAGGCGGATTATGGACGTAACACTCTGCCAGGATTTGTTGACCATTTCTGAATGGGGTCGAATGAACAGAGTGATCTTAATGACGTAGGACAGTGCTGTTTATTGTCCCACAAACGATTCACTGACACTTTACAATCGTCAATATCTATCGACGGTGTAGATATCAAGCAGTCACTTTATCTTGATGTTCTTGGCATGAAGATTCAATGTGATGTCCTTTGGTAAAAACATGTATTCGAAGGAAGCATTCAAAAGCGACAAACCCTAATAAAGATAGGTTTTTGTCATGTAAGGGGACGAGAACTGTGACCGGTCCCTATCACCAGAGGACCTATCCCGTGACAGGTTTGGGACCTGTCCCATTTCCCGTAGGGTACTTTCAAAATCAGGTCATAATATTTTTAAAATCCAACAGTGACCTTCAGGGTCAACTGTACCTAAAATTTCGATGGAAGTTTTGTACTCTTCTCCTACAACCTTTATTGAGCCCTAACTTGTCCTGGTCCGCCTTCATGTCCTTTGGGTTTTCTTTTGGCAAGTGGCGCACAAAACACAGTTACGAGTATATCAATTTAGTACTATACTCGCAATGAGAGTCTCATATATTCTCGATCGGCGGATTTTTGAAAAAAGTCGGGCTCACGAAGTTAAGTAGGGAAGTCAGTTTATATGGTAGACCGTTTTGGCACATTTACAGTCCTAAGCGACCGTCGTTATTAGGAAGTATTTGTCCAAAATTGAAAACGCCTGGCTGAAGATAGCGAACTTTTGGCGGACGGACAACTGGACCTAGAATGTCAAGACAACATCTCGGGCCAATATTTCGATAAGTAACAAACGGACTGACAAAGTAAGTATGCCCCCATTCTTATAACTGATGTTTTAAGATGTGTGTAGCAGAGAGGTGTGTAGGACCAAGTAACAATTGTAACAAGCGATTGCAGAAGTTGACAAATTGCCTTGAACGTTTCTGATCAACTGATGTTTTAAGATGTGTATAGCAAAAGCGAGGATTGTAGAAAACAAAACATTTTGTATTTAAAACACATCTATTATTTCCCACACTTTTCCACTTGTTTGATTGCGTTGCGTGTGTCTCCCAAATGGTAATGAAGATTACAGTCTATGGTTTAATCTCATTTTGTTTGTTTGTTGATTATTATTGTTGTTGTCGAACCGGTGGGAGGGTGGCTGATGATCACAACAACAATTTGCATAATATGGATCACTGGTGCGAGTGCCTGATGGCTGATGTAATCTTTCAAGGAATTGCTATATGCTCAATGGAAGAATACGAGTAATATTTTGTCATTGGACGGTTGAAGCGGTTGCTTCTTTCGCATTTGCATTTCATTTGTCTTGTGTTTGCTAAGGCGGCAGAGTAGCAAAAAATATCAATCAAACGTTCTTGGTTTGCTTTTCCATTGATGGAGATAAGCGTATTGTTTATTTGGGAAATTGGGCTTTTTTTAATTCGCAAAGTAGTCATTATGACGGATTGATGGGGTGCAATGGACCATAATCGCAACGTCATTGTATTGAGAGTTCTAGCATTGAGCAAATTGGTTTAGTGATTGCAAATATGATCTTCAGATAGTTGAAAGGGGAATGTGTTTGAAATGGGGGTATAACTTTCCTACCCCCAGTAAATTGCAGTATAACTACACTTCCCCATAGGAAAGGGTAAAAAACTACACTTTCCCCAAAAGAAAGGGTAGCAAAATTACATTTCCCCAAGGGAAAGGATAACGAAACTAATCTCCCAAGGGAAAGGGTACCAAAACGACAATTCCCCAAAGGAAAGGGTAACGAAACTACCCTTCCCAAGGGAAAGGGTAACAAAACTTCCCTTCCCAAGGGAAAGGGTAACAAAACTTCCCAATTTCCTAAGGGATACTGATCTAATTGTATTCCTGTCTGAGAGTAAAGTCATGGCTCTGGATATCTCTAAGGCATTTAAAAGGGTCTGGCACGGTGCACTCCTTCAAAGCTTGTAGCTTTTGGAGTCGCTCGATTTATATCGAGTTTTCTCAGAGATCGCACTATAAGAGTTGTTGTTAATGGGTTCTCATCTGACGAATATAGATTGACTGCAGGAATACCCCAAGGCTCTGTCCTTTCTCTCTCTCTTTTTCTTATTTTCATTAACGATCTACTGGGTCTGACTTCGAATCCGATCTATTCGTTCGCGGATGACAGCAATCTTTGTCATTCATTTTCATTCGACCATAGGCCGAGTCTTCGAGAGATTTGTCAGGATTTGCTGGCCATTTGTGAATGGGGTCGAATGAACAGAGTGATTTCAATGCAAGCAAGACGCAGTGCTGCTTGTTGTCCCACAAACGATTCACTGACACTTTGCAAATTGCCCATGAACTTTCCATTAAGGAAGAGGGGCAAACTTCTCACATATCAATGAGTGCAGTCCGATTCAAGTTTAAGCTCAATGATAAGGTTCCTCCTTTTTATAGCTTTTTTTCTAATTTCTCGCCAGGATTCGAAACCAGGCGTTCAGTTTTATAGGCGGATATGCTAACCTCTGCGCTACGGTGGCTTCCAGGCTTCCTCCCACTGACAGTTTAAAATCGTCAATATCTATCGACGGTGTAGATATCAAGCAGTGAGAGGCTCTTCATGTTCTGGGCATGAAGATTCAATGTGATGTCTGTTGGTAAAGACATGTATTCGAAGTGTCAAAGGAAGCATTCAAGTGCTTTGGCTTTCTTATGCGGTGTAAGAAATATTTCACTCCCTCTGATCTTCTTAATATTAACATTACGTACATCAGGCCAAAGATGGAATACAACTCGCATATATAGGCCGGAGCTCCAAAATTATTCTTGGAGCTGCTTGACCGTGTCCAGAGGTGGGCGTTGGTGTTGATTGGAGATGGTAGAGTATCCAACACTATTGGAGATGGTAGGGTATCCAACACTATTGTTTCTCTTGAGCACCGTCGAAATGTGGTTTGTGTATTCTTCGGAAACCAGACTTGAGGTTGTTCGTCAGAAATACAAGATTTTCTAGAAGCCCGCACCGGTTTTTAATCCATTGGTCGGATGATCGGACCATGCACTACCGAGTGTATTCTTTTTCACAAGGACATCCAGAAATTCAAAGCAAATGTCAATAAATATTACTCCCTCTTTCCTCAATCACATCCTTAACTATCCTCTCTAACGCAATGCACTGCATTTATAGGGGTCATCTTCTGCGTGTTGAAACAAAAGGATTGTTAGTCAGAAATACAGGATTTTCTAAAAGCGACCCGGTTTTTAATCCATTGGTCAGCTGATCGGACCATGCACTACCGAGCTAATTCTTTATTCGCAAGGACGGTTTGTATGCGGAATCGACTTCCGGCAAATGTCTTTCCCGTTACTTACGACATCCAGAAATTCAAAGCAAATGTCAATAAATATTACTCCCTCTTTCCTCCCTCACATCCTTAACTATCCTCTCTAACGCAATGCACTGCATATATAGGGGACACCCCTGCGTGTTGAAAAAAATTTAAAAGGGTAATAAAACTACCCTCTCCCAAAGGAAAGGGTAATAAAACTACCCCTTCCCAAAGGAAAAGGTAATAAAACTACCCCTTCCCAAAGGAAAGGGTGATAAAACTACCCCTTCCCAAAGGAAAGGGTAATAAAAATTCCCCTTCCCAAAGAAAAGGGTAATAAAGCTACCCTTACTCAAAGGAAAGGGTAATAAAACTACTCTTCCCAAAGGAAAGGGTAATAAAACTACCCCTTCCCAAAGGAAAGGGTAATATAGCTACCCTTTCCCAAAGGAAAGGGTAATAAAACTACCCTCTCCCAAAGAAAAGAGCAATAAAACTACTCTTTCCCAAAGGAAAGGGTAATAAAGCTACCCTTTCCCAAAGGAGAGGGTAATAAAACTACCCTTTCCCAAAGCAATGGGTAGGAAAACTACCCTTTCCCAAAGGAAAACTTAATAAAGCTACACTTTCCCAAAAGAAAGGGCAATAAAATTACTCTTTGCCAAGGGAAGGGGCAACAAAACTACCAGGGGAAATGGTAATAAAACTACCCTTTCACAAGGGAAAGGGTGATAATACTGCCCCTAAGGAAAGGGTAATTAAACTACTCCTCCCAAAGGCAAGGGCACTAAAACTACCCTCTCCCAAAGGAAAGGGTAATAAAACTACCCCTTCCCAGAGGAAAGGGTAATAAAAATACCCCCTTCCCAAAGAAAAGGGTAATAAAGCTATCCTTTCCCGAAGGAAAGGGTAATAAACCTACCCCTTCCCAAAGGAAAGGGTAATAAAGCTACCCTTTCCCAAAGGAAAGGGTAATAAAACTACCCTCTCTCAAAGAAAAGAGTAATAAAACTACTCTTTCCCAAAGGAAAGGGTAATAAAGCTACCCTTTTCCAAAGGAAAGTTTAATAAAACTACACTTTCCCAAAAGAAATTGCAATAAAACTACTCTTTGCCAAGGGAAGGGGTAACAAAACTACCAGGGGAAATGGTATAAAAACTACCCTTTCACAAGGGAAAGGGTGATAATACTGCCCTATTCCTAAGGAAAGGGTAATAAAACTACCTTTTTCCAAAAGAAAGGGTAATTAAACTACCCTTTCCCAAAGGAAATGGCAACAAAACGAACCTTTTTCAAAGGATTGGATAATAAAACTACCTTTTCCCTAAGAAAAGGGTAACAAGTTAAAACTACACCCCCGAGGGAAAAGGTAATAAAACTACCATTTCCCGAGGGAAAGGTTAATAAAACTACCATTTCCCAAGAGAAAGGTTAATAAAGCTAACTTTCCCAAAAGAAAGGGTAATAAAAATGCCCTTTCCCAAAGGAAAAGGTAATAAACTACCCTTTTCAAAAGTAAAGGGTAATAAAGCTACCCTTTCCCAAAAGAAAGGGTAATAAAACTGGGTTTCCCAAAGGAAAAGGTAATAAAACTACCCTTTCCCAGAGGAAAGTGTAAAAAACTACCATTTTCCAAAAGAAAGTGTAATAAAACTACCCCTTCCCAAGGGAAAAAAGTAATAATACTACCCTTTTCCATGGGAAAGAGTATTAAAACTACCATTTTCCAAGTCAAAGGGTAATTAAACTACCCTTCCCCAACGTAAGGGTAATAAAACTATCCTTCTCCAAAGGAAAAGGTAATAAAACTACTCTTTGACAAGGGAAGGGGTAGAAAAATACTAAAGGAAAGGGTAATAAAACTAGGCTTTTCCAAAGGAAAGGGTTATAAAATTACCCTTGTCCAAAGGAAAGGGTAATAAAACTACACTTTTCCAAAGGAAAGGGTAATAAAATTACCCTTTCCCAATGGATAGGGTAATAAATCTATGCTTTCCTAAAGAAAATGGTATTAAAACTACCCTTTCCCTTGGGATAGGGTAATAAAACCACCCTTTCCTTGGGAGAGGATAATAAAACATCCCTTCTCCAAGGGAAAGGGCAATAAAACTACCCTTACCCAAGGGAAAGGTTAATAAAAGTACCTTTCCCCAAGGGAAAGGCTAATAAAAGTACCTTTCCCCAAGGGAAAGGCTAATGAAGGAAATGTTCAACATTTACAAAGCAAAAATACAAAAATGTGCCATTAGAAGGATACTGCTTTACCTTTTACACATGAGTAAATGCATGCCCCAATTAATGACCAGATAATGAGCATTCCATAAATTCGTGTCATTGGTTTAAATGTGAATGAGTGTAATTTTCATTGAATGAATTGGAAGAGCCACGAAGTGACAGGGAAAGAAAATATGCTGATAAAAGATACTTATGGTGCATGCTATTATGAATCCCACTTTTCGGCTCATTAACGAGGAATGGGTGGAAAGTGCATACAACATAAAAACACTGTGTTTACCCTCCATTTACCAGGGAAACGAAAGCTTCTTACATGTAAAGTTTCTAAGTGATTGCACAATAAGAACGGGTAGATAAGGTAAGGCTGGGTTGAAAAAAGAGTGCAGATATTAAGCTGTCCTATGCGACTATAGACATACCTCGAAAAAGAAATTTTTATGTTAGGAATTCCTAACTACTACAAAATTCTTAAATGTTTTCCATACCACTTCCCTAAGATGGCTCATGTTGGGTATTGTGTCCCCACCTAAGTACTGGGTTTTTTAGCCGCTAAAGCCAGGCAATGACATAGGAAATGCTCCAACGTCTCATCATCTTGCCGCAGTACGACACCTCTTTGGAGAGAAGTTTTACATGGCATATAGTACCTCACAAATGTCGCCAGCATTAGGAGGGGAAAACCACCGTTGAAAATTTTTTTTTTCTGATGGCCTCGCCAGGATTCGAACCCAGGCGTTCAGCGTCATAGGCGGACATGCTAACCTCTGCGCTACGGTGGCCTCCGCCCCGTTATGATACTAAAAGCAATACTGACTTCCTTCTTACTTGCCTTCTGTTATAGCCTCGTCCACTCATGATACGGATCACCCCATTAAATTTTCGCCGTCCTACCGACTGCTTCGCTGTTCTATAGTGTTACATGTGCGTTCATCGTCCATGCCCTTAAATCGGACTGCGTCGTGCCGAAAGGCTTCGAGTTAACCAAGTTTAATGACGGCAGCCCTCTGACCTTTACTGCCAAATTGTCTGCCCTTTTATTCTCCCTTACTCCGCAATGGCCCGGCACCTAAATGATGTGTAGGTTTCTTCTATTTTATGCACAACCTCGTACAGGGCAGTCTCCGCCGAACTTCCCTTGATATAGGCATGCTGTTTGTATTGGAGCAGTTCACTGGATGTCCTACTCATTATCATGGTTTGGATGGATGTCCTACTCAATACGTTCTATGGTTTTGTGTTGAAAAGACGTGAGGCTTATAGGTCTATAGGCCTTTGCATAACTTGCCTTGCCAGGCTTGGGTATAAATACCACCCTTGCCTCCTGCCATGGTTTCGGAGTATATGCAAGTAGGCACGCTGTGAATATAGTGGCCAGATAGGGCGCCAGATATTCGGACTCCTTTTTTAGTAATGCTTTCATCGTCAACCATTGCAGCTCCGACGTAGACGGCGGTGTCGGAGAGTCAAAAGGTAGATAAAGTGATGCCAGGTATGCTCCACCGTCTCCCTGTCTCATAACTGTTGCATCCGACGATAATTCAAATTTTTATGACAAATAACACAGGTCCTCGGTCAACCAGTGTTAGCATAGAATAATTGATAGTTGATATGTTTCAGTCCAGAAACTTTGTTCCGGGTCGTCTATGGCTTCTGAATTAAGACAATATGAATCTTGCCCTTGCTGATTTTCTCCATCAGAGCGTGTGTAGCTGTCGCGCTCCGGTGAAGGTTTATCTGGATGATCTCAATCATTGGTTCTCCTTTAGATGGGCTTCTTGGGAGTGGGTGATGGTCTCATCGTCTGCTCCCTGTTCTTTAGGCTGCATTGAGTTTCCCGTCTCTGCACTGCCTGAAGTTTTAATATTAGCATCTTTGCCTATCCTGGAGGCCACTGTAGGTTAGCATGTCCGCCTATGACGCTGAACGCATGGGTTCGAATCCTGCCAAAACCATCAGAAAATATTATAGGCGGTGGTTTTCCTTTCCTAAAGCTGGCAACATTTGTGAGGTACTGTGCCTTGTAAAACTTCTCTCCAAAAAGGTGTCGCACTGCGGCACACCGTTCGGACTCGGCTATAAAAAGAAGGCCCCTTATCATTGAGCTTAAACTCAAATTGGACTGCACTTATTAATATGTGAGAAGGTTGGCCCTATTCCATAGTCCATAGCAAAATTTGCAATCTTTGCCTATCCCAGTCTTCCGAATGTTGAGAAAGTCGGTAATGGTTCCATCATCGGATCCCTGCTCGTTAGGCTGTATTGAGTCTACCGTGCCCGCACTGCCTTATGCTTTAGCAGTTGTCTAAAATGTTTTAGTATAGGGTGTGACAAGCAGAAATCCTTTCAAACACAGAGGTCATTTAGAGTCTAATGTCTTGACAAAGGTAAAATTTTAAATCTTCTCATGGCCGGGCTCTTTTTTTAAACTTTATGTCTACATGTTTAATGCTTAGCTTTTTTAATTTACCAAATATGATTTTATTTTTTCATACTCCGATATGCTCCCTAGTGGTAAACTAACCTTGGGAGTTAAAAATTGGGTGTCAAATATTATAAAAGTGGAGTACTCTTCGTTACGAAACTTTAATAACCCCCCTCGTATCAGTTTCTTCACACACAGCATGCGTTCAGAGATAATAATTGTTTACAGGAATCACAATTTGTTGTTGTTGTTGTTTTAATTGCGGAACAATATTAAAACACAATGCCATCACACAGCGCTAGCGTCAGAGTCACATCAACAATAAAAGTTTCATAAAACTACATTAATTTCATGTACTAAAGCAGTTGCATTTCGAAACTGGTGGTGGCCACAAGGCACACAGCACAGAGTATTGAAAACCCATTGAAATTAAAAAACTCATTAATAAACCTTAAAGGATAACGATTGCCGTGAACAATGCCTCCTAACGAAACAACCGTGCTTTTGACCAACTATCGTGAAAAACGTGCTTTGACTGCGGGCAGAAATCATTATGGGTGTTCGAGTGCAGCGAGTGATATGTCTGAAAGTAATGGCCATGTGGTTCATGTCAGCAAGGATCCTGCCGAATATGAGCCCATATTTAGTCTGGACGAGTAACTTCGACCTCTCATGTGTTATTACGCAAGGATAAAAATGTTGTTGTTTTCTTCTCTCGCGTATATTTGCAGGTATCCCTCCTCTTTGACTTTGGCCGAATTATTACCCTTCCAAGATGATCCCTGGTGGCGAAGATTGCGTCTCATACTGTTTGTGGCATTCTGGATAATGCTATCGATGATCTTTATCTCTGCCTGCCTCTTGTCCTATTGGGAATACGATCAAGTATCTTGTCAAATTGTTGATCCAAATTTGATTACCTCAGCGTCATTGTTGACATCACCTACGGTGCCTACATCGTCGTTATCAGTGACCATGATGGCAACGGCGAGTGCGGTGCCTTCAAAATTAGTCATTATGCCTTAAGTGACTCTTGGGCAAATATCCCTGGAAAAGTAGTTTAAGTAAATATTTATAATCACAATGTGGTAATCTAGAGTAAGATATTCAAGTGCTGCTGTAAAGCAAAACTCTGTGATGAGAAAACGAAAGATACTAAAAATAATAAAAACTTTACCAATGGTGAATACAAGGCAATACTAAGTCAGCTGGCAGCATATAAAGAAAAATTGATTCATTAAAACCGGTACTTAGGTAGGGACACAATATCACACTAGGACTAACTTAGGGGAGTGGAGGAGAGGACAATTAGGGATTTTGTAAGTAGCAACGAAATCCTCGCTAAAATTTTTTGCGAGAGTTAGAGGTATGAGGCCACCTTAGCGCCTATGACGCTGAACGCCTGGGTTCGAATCCCGGCGAGACCATCAGAAAAAAAATTTTCAACGGTGTTTTTCCCCTCCTAATGCTATCAACATTTGTGAGGTACTAAGCCATGTAAACTGCGGCACGCCGTTCGCTTAAACTTGAATCGGACTGCACTCATTGATATGTGAGAAGATTGCCCCTGTTCCTTAGTGGGATGTTCATGGGCAAAATTTACATTTTGTATATTTGCATGGGGCGGACAATATTATGGGCAATCTAGAATATATGAAAGAGCAGGCAAACTATCGATAATAGTAACATTCGATATTTCTGATACCAAATATCGATAATATCGTCAATTTTCCATCACCTATATTTTAAGTGAAAACGAGAAGTAAAAATCAGAAGACCGATTTATATAGAAGCAATATCAATGCAAAGACCGAATAAAACCAAATTTAATTAAGTCAGTCGCGAAGTCGTGAGAGAAATTATTGTGCACAATTTTAGCCCAATCGAATGAAAACAGCGCCCTCTATAGGCGCAATGTATCTTTTAGGATACATTCAGTTTCGGATCGCTTATTTATGTTAAATTTTTGCAAAAAATTTAACTTTGCCGATGAAGCATAGATAGGAAAAATATAAATCGATATTCAGACGACAAATAAAATATCGATAGTGCCATCGATATTTTGCCAGCCCTAGGAAATGGGTGTCGCTAGAGAAAAGGTAGTTTTAGAGCCCTTTCACTAGAGGAACGCGTTTTTAAGAACCCTTTCACAAGGTAAAGGTTAGTTTTAGTAACCTCTTTCTAGGGAAAGCGTAGTTTTACTGACCTTTTTCTAGGGAAAGTGTAGTTTAGTACCCTAGAAAAAGGGAACCTTTAGAACCCTTTCACTAGGGAAAGGGTACTGTTAGTTCCCTTTCAGGGATAGGGTAGATTTAGAGCCCTTTTCTTAGTAAAAGGTACTAAAACTACCCTTCCTAGTGAAAGATACTAAGACTACCCTTCCTCTTCTGAAAGAGTACTAAAGGTTCCTTTTCTCTAATGAAAGTGTACTAAAACTACCCTTTCTCTAGCAAAATGATACTAAAACTTCACTAGGGAAAGGGGAGTTTTAGTTCCCTTTCACTGGGGAAAGGGTAGTTTTAGTTCCCTTTCACTAGAGAAAGGGGAGTTTTAGTTCCCTTTCACTAGGGAAAGGGTAGTTTTAGTTTCCTTTCACTATGGAAAGGGTAGTTTTAGTTCCCTTTCACTATGGGAAAGGTAGTTTTAGCACATTTTTTGCAGAGAAAGGGTAGCTTTATTACCATTTCTCCAGGAAAACTGTAGTTTTATTTCCCTTGCAGTAGGGAAGCAGAATATCTAGTACCCTTTCTCTAGGGAAAGGGTAGTTTTAGTACCATTTCACTAGGAAAAGGGTAGTTTTAGTACCATTTCACTAGGAAAAGGGTAGTTTTAGTACCATTTCGCAAGCGAAGGGGTAGTTTCCGTAACTTTTGAAAGTCTAAACCGGCTAACAAAATAAGATTCTTTTGATGTGGTGAGAGTATTTGTTGATGAGTTTTTTGAACTTTTCTTTGAAAAAAAATTTCTACTGCTCCGTACTGCTGACAAACACATATTTTGGAAATTTTCTAAAACACATGCATGGTAAGTCTTTTGGCCTTCCTAATGCCAATAGATTTATGTCAATATCTGATTCGATTTAAAAGCTATAGAAGTTTGAAAATGTGATTCAAATTTTCGCCACGGCACTTGGCAGCACTGCCATGTGCGGTAAGGCAGCGCCATCTAGTGGTATTTTGGTTTTTTGATAAACACAATTTTCGAATTTTCAAAAATGAAAGTCAACTTGCAAAGCTTGTAACACGCGTTCTGATAGAAATATCTGAACAAATGAAATATCATTTAAAAGATATAAAGATCTAGTTTTGGGTAAAGGGTCGATTTGTAGAAAAGTGAGCGTAGCACATGGCGTTTTGATATGTTTTACAAAACTTCAATAACTTGTGAAAGTCTTAACCTTTTAGAACAATTTAAATAGCGGCATGAAGAGCAAAGAATATGCTACTTAATTAACATTGTTTTAAGGTAAGAATATTTGTCATTGACTTTTTTGCCTTATCTCTTTGACTAAATTCCTACTGCTCCCTACTACTGACTATGCCATATTTTGGAAATGTTTTAAAACATATCCCTAGTAAATCTTATCGCCTTTGTAATGTCATTAGATTTATGTCAATATCAGATTCCTATCAAAAATTATTGAAATTATTGAATACTGCTCCCAACTACTCACTAAGCCATATTTTGGAAATGTTCTAAAACATATCTCTAATAAATCTTTTGGCCTTTCTAATGCCATTAGATTTATGTCAATATCTGAATCCATTCAAAAGTTATTGAAGTTTGAAAATACGCTTCAAATTTTCTGCACGGAACTTGGCAGCACTGCCATGTGTGGTAAGGCAGTGCCATCTAGTGGTATTTTGGTTTTTCGAAAAACAAATTTTTTCGAATTTTCATAAATGAAGGTCAACTTGCAAAGCTTATAACTCGCGTTCTGATGGTAATATTTGAACAAATAAAGTATCATTTAATAGATATAAAAATTTAGTTTTGGGTAAAGGGTCGATTTGTAGAATAGTATGCACGGCGCATGGCGCTTTGAAAGGTTTTACAAAACTTCAATAACTTTTGAAAATCTTAACCGATTAAAACAATTTAAATTGCTATATAAAAAGCAGATAATCTGCTGCTTCAATAACATCCTTTTAATGTGGTAAGAATATTTGTCATTAAGTTGTTTGCCTTCTCTCATTGCCTAAATTCCTACTGGTCCCTACTATTTTGGAAATGTTCTCAAACGTATCAGCAGTAAATCTTATGGCCTTTCTAATTCCATTAGAATTATGTCAATATCTGATTCGATTCAAAAGTTATTGAAGTTGGAAAAAAATGCTTCATATTTTCTGCAAGTAACTTGGCACCACTGCCATGTGAGGTAAGGCAGCGCCATCTAGTGGTAGTTTGGATTTTGGAAAAACACAATTTTCGAATTTTTTAAAAATGAAAGTCAACTTGCAAAGCTTGTAACTCGCGTTCTGATGGTAATATTTGAACAAAAGAAGTATCATTTAAATGATATAAAGATCTAGTTTTGGGTAAAGGCTCGATTTGTAGAGAAGTGAGTGTGGCATGTGGTGTGTTGAAATATTTTACAAAAACTCGAGTAACTTTTGGAAGTCTCAACCGATTAAAATAATTTAAACTGCTATATAAAAAGCAGATAATCTGATGCTTAAATTACATTCTTTTAATGTGGTGCGAATATTTGACAATGAGTTGTATTACTTATCTCTTTGACTAAATTACTACTGCTCCCTACTACTGGCTAAGCCATATTTTGGAAATGTTCTTAAACACATCCATAGTAAATCTTTTGGCCTTTCCAATCCTGTTAGATTTATGTCAATATCTGATTCCATTAAAAAGTTATGGAAGTTTGAAAATATTCTTCAAATTTTCTGCACGGAACTTGGCAGCACAGTCATGTGCGGTAAGGCAGCACCATCTAGTGGTATTTTTATTTTTTGAAAAACACATTTTTCGAATTTTCAAAAATCAAAGTCAATTTGCACAAGTTGTAAATCGCGTTCTGATGGTAATATTTGAACAAATGAAGTATCATTTTAAAGATATAAAGATCTAGTTTTGGGTAAAGAGTGGATTTGTAGAAAAGTAAGTGGCATGTGGCGTTTTGAAATGTTTCACAAAAATTTCAATAACTTTTGAAAGTTTAAACCGATTAGAACAATTTAAATAGCGGTATGAAGAGTAAAGAATATGCTTCTTAAATAACATTCTGTTAGTATGATAAGAATATTTGTCTTTGAGTTGTTTGCCTTATCTTCTTGACTAAATTCCTACTGCTCCCTACTACTGACTATGGCATATTTTGGAAATGTTCTAAACCACATCCATAGTAAATCTTTTGGCCTTTCTAATGCCATTAGATTTATGTCAATATCTGATTCGATTCAAAAGTTATTGAAGTTTGAAAATATGCTTCAAATTTTCTGCGCGGAACTTGGCAGCACTGTCATGTGCGGTAAGGCAGCGCCATCTAGTGGTATTTTGGTTTTTTGAAAAATACATTTTTCGAATTTTCAAAAACCAAAGTCAACTTGCAAAGCTTATAACTCGCGTTCTGATGGTAATATTTGAACAAATGAAATATCATTTAAAAGATATAAAGATTAAGTTTTGGGTAAAGGGTGGATTTGAAGAAAAGTGAGCATGGCACATGCCGTTCTGAAAAATTTTACAAACCTTCAATAATTTTTGAAAGTCTTAACAGATTAAAACAATTTAAACTGCGATATGAAGAGCAGCGAATCTGTTGCTTAAATCACATTTTTTAATGTGGTAAGAATATTTGTCATTAAGTTGTCTGCCTTATCTCTTTGACTAAATTTCGACTGCCCCCTACTACTCCCTAGGCCATATTTTGTAAATGTTCTAAAACATATCTATAGTAAATCTTTTGGCCTTTCTAATGCCATTAGATTTATAGCAATATCTGATTGGATTCAAAAGTTATGGAAGTTTGAAAATGTGATTAAAATTTTCTGCACGAAACTTGGCAGCACTGTCATATGCGGTAAGGCAGCGCCATCTAGTGGTGTTTTAGTTTTTTGAAAAACGCAATTTTCGAATTTCCCAACAATGAAGGTCATCTTGTAAAGCTTGTAACTCGAGTTCTGATGGAAATATTTGAACAAATCAAGTAACATTTAATAGATAATAAGATCTAGTTTTGCATAAATGGTCGATTTGTAGTAAAGAGAGTGTGTCATTTGGCGTTTTGAAATGTTTTACAAAAACTTTAGTAATTTTCAAAAGTCTTAACCGATTTAAACAATTCAAACTGCAATATGAAGAGCAGCGAATCTGCTGCTTAAATCACATTCTTTTAGTGTGGTAAGAATATTTGTCATTAAGTTGTTTGCCTTATCTCTTTGACTAAATTCCTACTGCTCCCTACTACTGACTAAGCCATATTTGGAACTGTTCTAAAACACATTCATAGTAAATCTTTTGGCCTTTCTAATGCCATAAGATTTATGTCAATATCTGATTCGATTTAAAAGTTACGGCACGTGGTGTTTTGAAATATTTTACAAAACCTCGAGTAACTTTCGGAAGTCTCAACCGATTAAAATAATTTAAATTGCTGTTTATAAAGCAGATAATCTGCTGCTTAAATCACATTCTTTTAATATGGTGCAAATTTTTGACAATGAGTTGTATTCCTTATCTCTTTGACTAAATTCCTACTGCTCCCGACTACTGTCTAAGCCATATTTTGGAAATATTCTTAAACACATCCATAGTAAATCTTTCGACCTTTCTAATGCTATTCGATTAATGTCAATATCTGATTCGATTCAAAAGTTATTGAAGTTTGAAAATATGCTTCAAGTTTTCTGCACGGAAATTGGCAGCACTGTCATGTGCGGTAAGGCAGCGCCATCTAGTGGTATTTTGGTTTTTTGAAAAACACATTTTTCGAATTTTCAAAAATCAAAGTCAATTTGCACAGGTTGTAAATCGCGTTCTGATGGTAATATTTGAACAAATGAACTATCATTTCAAAGATAAAAATATCTAGTTTTGGGTGAAGGGTCGATTTGTAGTAAAGCGAGCGTAGCACATGGCGTTTTGATATGTTTTACAAAATCTTCAGTAACTTTCGGAAGTCTAAACCGATTAAAACAATTTATATTGCTGCATAAAGAGCAGATAATCTGCTTCTTAAATAACATTCTTTTCATGTGGTTAGAATATTTGACATTGAGTTGTTTGCCTTATCTCTTTGACTAAATTCCTACTGCTCCCTACTACTGACTAAGCCATATTTTGCAAACGTTCTAAACCACATCTATAGTAAATCTTATGGCCTTTCAAATGCCATTAGATTCATGTCAATACCTGTTTCCATACAAAAGTTATTGAAATTTGAAAATATGCATAAAATTTTCTGCACGAAACTTGGCAGCACTGTCATGTGCGGTCAGGCAGCGCCATCTAGTGGTATTTTGAATATTAGGAAAACCCAATTTTCGTATTTTTAAAAAAATAAAAGTCATTTGTAGATTTCTGTTAAAGGTCAACTGGTGGAAAGTTGGGCGTGGCATGTCGCGTTTTCCCATGTTATAAAAAAAAGGATCACAAAACTTTGAAAAGCGACCCAATCAAAAAAATTTTAATTGCAGTGGTAGAGATCGTAGAATTTGCTACCTAAACAAACATGCTTTTAAACGGCATGAGTATTTTTTCATTGAGTTTTGTTATTGATTTTTTTGACCAAAGCTTTAGGTAGAAAATGTTCTAGAAAATATCCTTAGTAAATCCTTTGGCCTAATTAAAGCCAATATCTGGCTCCATTCAAATGTTTGTAAATATGGCTTAACATATAACTCGCGTTCTAATCGATATGAAAAAAGAGAGAGAATCATGAGGCTATTTAAACAATTTCGAGAATGTGCTACATGTTTTAAGGATGATAGACGAATTTTTAATTGAGTTGTTTGCCCTTGCTCTTTGACTAAATTCCTACTACTCCCTTCTACAATCTTCGTTGTCTTGAAATCGTTGTTATTTTTAGCCACAGCTCAATGCGCCGAAATTTATTTTTAAATAATTCCATTGCTGATAAGAAATATTTCGAAATGCCGTTTTGTATATGTTACGTTAACCCCTGGGCAAAACAAAAATCCCACTGACATATTTGCGACTATTAACAGAAAACATGAAGGAAGGTTCAGTGTTCTTATCAATCAAATAGCCGTCGTATATCATCTCCAGCAATTACGCAACCGATTCAACGAAAAACATTGAAATTTCTTGGTCATTTGAACAAAAAGTAAACCATATGAATTTCAATGAACTTGCTTCTGAGAAACGAGCAAAACAAACCAGTATTCCTAGGAAGAGATTGGTTTGTCAGATAATCTTTTTTTACCCGCTGTTAATTTTATAACTGCTCTCGGTAGTTCAAAATCGACGATGCTTTTAGATATTCCAATGCCGAAAATATAAAGTACATTTGAAAATAAGAAAGATATTTGAGCCTACTAAAAATAGATTTTTGTCAAGGTGAGCTTTTGCTTAAATAGGGGAATGCATTCGCATTCGAAATCGACCCTTTACTGAAATCTCGAGCCTTTTTCCTTTCGTATCATACATTATTTGTTTAAATATCTTCATTACAATGCGAGTTACAAGCTTAGAAAGTTGGTTTTAATTTTTGAGAATTTCGCCACTAGATGGCGCTAACTATGACACATGACAGTAGCAAATATATGGCAAATTTTAATATTTCAATAACTTTTGGATGGAACGCGATTTTGACCTAAATCGAATAGTTTTAATAGTTTTAGAAAGGCCAACCGATTTACCAAGGATATATTTTAGAACATTTCCAAAACATTGATTTGTCAGTAGTAGGGAGCAGTAGGAATTTAGTCAAAGAGATAAGACAAACAACTCAACGAAAAATATTCTACCATAGTAAAAGAATGTTATTTAAGCAGCAGATTCACTGCTCTTTGCACAGGGATTTTAATTGTTTTAATCGGTTTAGACTTTCAAAAGATACTGAAGTTTTTGTAAAATATTTAAAGACGCCATATGTCACGCAAAATTTTCTACATGACGACTCTTAACCGAAAACGAGATTTTTATCCCCTTTAAATGATACTTCATTTGTTCAAATAATTCCATCTAAACGCGCGTTACAAGCTTTGTAAGTTGGCTTTCATTTATGAGAAATTAAAAAATGGTGTTTTTCAAAAAATTAAAATACCACTAGATGGCGCTGTCTTACTGCACATGGCAGTTCCGTGCAGAAAATTTTAAGCCTATTTTCAAACTTCAAGAACTTTTGAATCGAATCAGATATTGACATAAATCTAATGGCATTAGAAATGCTAAAAGATTTACTATGGATATGTTTTAGAACATTTCCAAAATATGGCTTAGTCAGTTAGTTAGGGAGCAGTAGAATTTACTCAGAGAGATAAGGCAAACAACTCGATGACAAATATTCTTACCACATTAAAAGGATGTTATTTAAAAAGCATATCCTTTGCTCTTCATAACGCTATTAAAATTGTTCTAATCGGTTTAGACTTTCAAAAGTTATTGATATTTTTGTAAAATATTTGAAAACGCAATGTGCCTCGCTCACTTTTCTACAAATCGACCCTTTACCCAAAACTACATCTTTATATCTTTTAAATGATACTTCTGTGTTCAAATATTTCCATCAGAACGCGATTTACAACCTGTGCAAATTGACTTTCATTTTTGAAAATTCGAAAAATGTGTTTTTCAAAAAACTAAAATACCACTAGATGGCGCTGCCTTACCGCACATGACAGTGCTGCCAAGTTTCGTACAAAAATTTTTATGCATATTTTCAAATTTCAATAACTTTTGTATGGAAACAGATATTGTCATAAATCTAATGCCATTAGAAAGGGCATAAGATTAACTAGGGATTTGTTTTAGAACATATCCAGTATATGGCTAAGTCAGTAGTAGGGAGCAGCAGGAATTTAGTCAAATAGATAATGCAAACAACTCGATTACAAATATTCTTACCATATTAACAGGATGTGATCTAAGTACCATATCCTCTGCTCTTTATACAGCAATTTAAATTGTTTTAATCGGTTTAGATTTTCAAAAGTTTATGAAGTTTTGTAAAACATTTCAAAACGCCCTGTGTCACGCTCACTTTTCTACAAATCGACCCTTTACATAAAACTAGATTTTTATATCTTTTAAATGATACTTCATTTGTTCAAATAGTTTCATCAGAACGCGAGTTACAAGCTTTGCAAGTTGACTTTCATTTTTGAAAAATTCGAAAATGGTGTTTTTCATAAAACCAAAATACCACTAGATGGCGCTGCCTTACCGCACATGACAGTGCTGCCAAGTTTCGTGCAGAAAATTTTATGCATATTTTCAAATTTCAATAAATTTTGTATGGAAACAGATATTGACATGAATCTAATGGCATTTGAAAGGCCATAAGATTTACTATAGATGTGGTTTAGAACATTTGCAAAATATGGCTTAGTCAGTAGTAGGGAGCAGTAGGAATTTAGTCAAAGAGATAAGGCAAACAACTCAATGTCAAATATTCTTACCACATTAAAAGAATGTTATTTAAGAAGCAGATTATCTGCTCTTTATGCAGCAATTTAAATTGTTTTAATCGGTTAAGACTTCCGAAAGTTACTGGAGATTTTGTAAAACATATCAAAACGCCATGTGCTACGCTCACTTTGCTATAAATCGACCCTTTACCCAAAACTAGATCCTTATATCTTTTGAATGATACTTCATTTGTTCAAATATTTCCATCTGAACGAGAGTTACAAGCTTTGCAAGTTGACTTTCATTTTTGAAAAATTCGAAATTGTGTTTTTCAAAAATCCAAAATACCACTAGATGGCGCTGCCTTACCGCACATGACAGTGCTCCCAAGTTTCGTGCAGAAAATTTGAAGCATATTTTCAAATTTCAATAACTTTTGAATGAAAACAGATATTGACATAGAACTAATGGCATTTGAAATGCCGAAAGATTTACTATGAATATGTTTTAGAACATTTGCAAAATATGGCTTAGACAGTAGTAGGGAGCAGTAGGAATTTAGTCAAAGAGATAAGGTAAACAACTCAATGACAAATTTTCTTACCACATTGAAAGAATGCTATTTAAGCAGAAGATTCACTGCTCTTCATCACGCAATTTAAATTATTTTGATCGGTTTAGATTTTCAAAAGTTGTTGACGTTTTTGTAAAACATTTCAAAACGCCACATGCCACTCAAAATTTTCTACATGGCGACCCTTTACCCAAAACGAGATCTTTATACCTTTTAATTGATACTTTATACGTTCAAATATTACCATCAGAACTCGAGTTACAAGCTTTGCAAGTTGACTTTAATTTTTGAAAAATTCGAAAATGGTGTTTCAAAAAACCAAAATACCACTAGATGGCGCTGCCTTTCCGCACATGGCAGTGCTGCCAAGTTCCGTGCAGAAAATTTTAAGCATATTTTCAAATATCGATAATTTTTGATAGGAATCGGATATTGACATAAACCTAATGACATTAGAAAGGCCAAAAGATTTACTATGGATGTGTTTTAAAACATTTTGAAAATATAGCTTAGTTAGTAGTAGGGAGCAGTAGGAATTTATTCAAAGAGATAAGGTAAGCAACTCCATGACAAATATTCTTAACACATTGAAAGAATATTCACTGCTCTTCATTACGCAATTTAAATTATTTTAATCGGTTTAGACTTTCAAAAGTTATTGAAATTTTCGTAAAACATTTCAAAACGTCACAAGCCACGCAAAATTTTCTACATGGCGACCCTTTACCCAGAACTAGATCTTTATACCTTTTAACTGATACTTTATTCGTTCAAATATTACCATCAGAACTCGAGTTACAAGCTTTGCAAGTTGACTTTCATTTTTGAAAAATTCGAAAATGGTGTTTTTCAAAAAACCAAAATACCACTAGATGGCGCTGCCTTACCGCACATGACAGTGCTGCCAAGTTTCGTGCAGAAAATTTTAGGCATATTTTCAAACTTCCATAACTTTTGAATGGAAACAGATATTGACATAAATCTATTGGCATTAAAAACGCGATAATATTTACTAGGGATATGGTTTGGAAGATTTGCACAATGTGGCTTAGTCAGTAGTAGGGAGCAGTAGGAATTTAGTCACAGAGATGAGGCAAACAACTCAATGATAAATATTCTTACCAAATCAAGAGCATATGATTTACGTAGCAGATTCTCTGCAATTTATACCGCAATTTGAATTATTTTAATTGGTAAAGACTTTCAAAAGTTACTTAAGTTTTTGTAAAACATTTGAAAACGCCATGTGCCGTGCTTACTTTTCTACAAGTCGACCTTTCATCCAAAACTAGATCCTTATATCTTTTAAATGATACTTCATTTGTTCAAATATTTCCATCAGAACGCAAGTAACAAGCTTTGCAAGTTGACTTTCATTTTTGAAAAATTCGAAAATTGCGTTTTTCAAAAAACCAAAATACCACTAGATGGCGCTGCCTTACCGCACATGACAGTGCTGCCAAGTTTCGTGCAGAAAATGTTAAGCATATTTTCAAATTTCGATAATTTTTGATAGGAATCAGATATTGACATAAATCTAATGGCATTAGAAAGGCCAAAAGATTTACTATGGATGTGTTTTAGAACATTTCCAAAATGTGGCTTAGTTAGTAGTAGGGGGCAGTAGGAATTTAGTCAAAGAGAAAAGGCAAATAACTCAATGACAAATATTCTTACCAAATCAAGAGCATATGATTTACGTAGCAGATTCTCTGCAATTTATACCGCAATTTGAATTATTTTAATTGGTAAAGACTTTCAAAAGTTACTTAAGTTTTTGTAAAACATTTGAAAACGCCATGTGCCGTGCTTACTTTTCTACAAGTCGACCTTTCATCCAAAACTAGATCCTTATATCTTTTAAATGATACTTCATTTGTTCAAATATTTCCATCAGAACGCGAGTAACAAGCTTTTCAAGTTGACTTTCATTTTTGAGAAATTCGAAAATTGTGTTTTTCAAAAAACCAAAATACCACTAGATGGCGCTGCCTTACCGCACATGACAGTGCTGCCAAGTTTCGTGCAGAAAATTTTATACATATTTTCAAATTTCAATAACTTTTGTATGGAAACAGATATTGAGATGAATCTAATGGCATTTGATAGGCCATAAGATTTACTATAGATGTGGTTCAGAACATTTGCAAAATATGGCTTAGTCAGTAGTAGGGAGCAGTAGGAATTTAATCAAAGAGATAAGGTAAATAACACAATGTCAAATATTCTTACCACATTAAAAGAATGTTATTGAAGAAGCAGATTATCTGCTCTTTATGCAGCAATTTAAATTGTTTTAATCGGTTAAGACTTCCGAAAGTTACTGGAAATTTTGTAAAACATATCAAAACTAGATCCTTATATCTTTTAAATGATACTTCGTTTGTTCAAATATTTCCATCAGAACGCGAGTTACAAGCTTTGCAAGTTGACTTTCATTTCTGAAAAATTCGAAAATTGTGTTTTTCAAAAAACCAAAACACCACTAGATGGCACTGCCCTACCACACATGGCAGTGCTGTCAAGTTCCCTGCAGAAAATTTCAAGCATATTTTCAAACTTCAATAACTTTTGAATGGAATTAGATATTGACACAAATCTAATGCCATTAGAAAGGCCATAAGATTGACTAGGGATTTGTTTTAGAACATGTCCAGTATATGGCTTTATTAGTAGGGAGCATTAGGAATTTAGTCAAAGGGGAAAGGCAAACAACTTCATGACAAATATTCTTATCACATTAAAAGGATGTTGTTTAAGTAGCCTATTCTCTGCTCTTAATATCGCAATTTAAATTGTTTTTATCAGTTTATTCTTTCAAAAGTTATTGAAGTTTTGTAAAACATATCAAAACGCCATGTGCTACGCTCACTTTGCTACAAATCGACCCTTTACCCAAAACTAGATCCTTATATCTTTTGAATGATACTTCATTTGTTTAAATATTTCTATCAGAACGCTAGTTAAATGCTTTGCAA
The DNA here is from genome assembly GCF_963082655.1 of Stomoxys calcitrans. Classification (NCBI taxonomy): domain Eukaryota; kingdom Metazoa; phylum Arthropoda; class Insecta; order Diptera; family Muscidae; genus Stomoxys; species Stomoxys calcitrans. The sequence continues at coordinate 101,635,521 of NC_081553.1, read as the reverse complement.
GTTGACTTTCATTTTTGAAAAATTCGAAAATTGTGTTTTTCAAAAAACCAAAACACCACTAGATGGCGCTGCCTTACCACACATGGCAGTGCTGCCAAGTTCCGTGCAGAAAATTTTAAGCATATTCTCAAATCTCAATAACTTTTGAATCGAATCATATATTGACATAAATCTAATGGCATTGGAAAGGCCAAGAGATTTACTTTGGATATGTTTTAGAACATTTCCAAAATATGGTTTAGTCAGTAGTAGGGAGCAGTAGGAATTTAGTCAAAGGAAAAACAAACAACTCCATGACAAATATTCTTATCACATTAAAAGGATGTTATTTGAGCAACCTATTCTCTGCTCTTAATATCGCAATTTAAATTGTTTTAATCAGTTTATACTTTTAAAAGTTATTGAAGTTTTTATAAAACATTTAAAAATGCCACATGCCACGTTCACTTTTCTACAAATCGCCCCTTCATCCAAAACTAGATCTTTATATCTTTTAAATGATACTTCATTTGTTCAAATATTTCCATCAGAAGGCGAGTTACAAGCTTTGCAAGTTTTGTTTCATTTTTAAAAAGTTCGAAAATTGTGTTTTTCAAAAAACTAAAACACCACTAGATGGCGCTGCCTTACCGCACATGACAGTGCTGCCAAGTTCAGTGCAGAAAATTTTTAGCATATTTTCAAACTTCAATAACTTTTGTGTGGAAACAGATATTGACATAAATCTAATGGCATCTGAAAGCCCATAAGTTTTACTATAGATGTGTTTTAGAACATTTCCAAAATATGGCTTAGTCAGTAGTAGGGAGCAGTAGGAATTTAGTCAAAGAGATAAGGCAAACAACTTGATGTCAAATATTCTAACCACACTAAAAGAATGTGATTTAAGCAGAAGATTCACTGCTCTTCATTACACAATTTAAATTATTTTGATCGGTTTAGATTTTCAAAAGTTGTTGAAGTTTTTGTAAAACATTTCAAAACGCCACATGCCACGCAAAATTTTCTACATGGCGACCCTTTACCCAAAACTAGATCTTTATACCTTTTAACTGATACTTTATTCGTTCAAATATTACCATTAGAACGCGAGTTACAAGCTTTGCAAGTTGACTTTAATTTTTGAGAAATTCGAAAATTGTGTTTTTCAAAAAACCAAAATAACACTAGATGGCGCTGCCTTACCGCACATGACAGTGCTGCCAAGTTTCGTGCAGAAAATTTTAAACATTTTTTCAAATCTCAATAACTTTTGAATGAAATCAGATATTGACATAATTCTAATGCAATTAGAAAGGTCATAAGATTTACTGCTGATACGTTAGAGAACATTTGCAAAATATGGCTTAGACAGTAGTAGGGACCAGTAGGAATTTTGTCAAAGAGATAAGGCAAACAACTCAATGTCAAATATTCTTACCACATTAAAAGAATGTGATTTAAGCAGCAGATTGTCCGCTCTTTATACAGCAATATAAATTGTTTTAATCGGTATAGACTTTTAAAAGTTATTGAAATTTTCGTAAAATATTTCATATCATCACATTCTAGGCTCATTATTTTACAAATCGATCTTTTACCCAAGACTAGATCTTTATACCTTTTAAATGATACTTCATTTGTTCAAATATTTCCATCAGAACGCGAGTTACAAGCTTTGCAAGTTGACTTTCATTTTTAAGAAATTCGAAAATTGTGTTTTTCAAAAAACCAAAATACCACTAGATGGCGCTGCCTTACCACACACGGCAGTGCTGCCAAGTTCCGTGCAGAAAATTTGAAGCATATACATATTCAAATCTCAATAACTTTTGTATGGAAACAGATATTGACATGAATCTAATGGCATTTGAAAGGCCATAAGTTTTATTATAGATGTGGTTTAGAACATTTGCAATATATGGCTTAGTCAGTAGTAGGGAGCAGTAGGAATTTAGTCAAAGGAAAAACAAACAACTCCATGACAAATATTCTTATCACATTAAAAGGATGTTATTTAAGCAGCTTATTCTCTGCTCTTCATATCGCAATTTAAACTGTTTTAATCAGTTTAGTCTTTCAAAAGTTATTGAAGTTTTGTAAAACATTCCAAAACGCCACATGCCACGCTCATTTTTCTACAAACCGACCCTTCACCCAAAATTAGATCTTTATATCATTTAAATGATACTTCATTTGTTCAAATATTTCTATCAGAACGCTAGTTAAATGCTTTGCAAGTTGACTTTCATTTTTGAAAAATTCGAAAATTGTTGAAATTTTCGAAGTTTCGAAGTTGAAGTTTTCGTAAAATATTTCATATCATCACATTCTAGGCTCATTATTTTACAAATCGATCTTTTACCCAAGACTAGATCTTTATACCTTTTAAATGATACTTCATTTGTTCAAATATTTCCATCAGAACGCGAGTTACAAGCTTTGCAAGTTGACTTTCATTTTTAAGAAATTCGAAAATTGTGTTTTTCGAAATCCAAAATACCACTAGATGGCGCTGCCTTACCGCACATGGCAGTGCTGCCAAGTTCCGTGCAGAAAATTTTAAGCATATTCTCAAATCTCAATAACTTTTGAATCGAATCATATATTGACATAAATCTAATGGCATTGGAAAGGCCAAGAGATTTACTTTGGATATGTTTTAGAACATTTCCAAAATATGGTTTAGTCAGTAGTAGGGAACAGTAGGAATTTTGTCAAAGGAAAAACAAACAACTCCATGACAAATATTCTTATCACATTAAAAGGATGTTATTTAAGCAGCCTATTCTCTGCTCTTAATATCGCAATTTAAATTGTTTTAATCAGTTTATACTTTTAAAAGTTATTGAAGTTTTTATAAAACATTTAAAAATGCCACATGCCACGTTCACTTTTCTACAAATCGCCCCTTCATCCAAAACTAGATCTTTATATCTTTTAAATGATACTTCATTTGTTCAAATATTTCCATCAGAAGGCGAGTTACAAGCTTTGCAAGTTTTGTTTCATTTTTAAAAAGTTCGAAAATTGTGTTTTTCAAAAAACCAAATATTTTCAAACTTCAATAACTTTTGTATGGAAACAGATATTGACATAAATCTAATGGGCTTAGAAAGGCCAAAACATTTACTATGGATATGTTTTAGAACATTTCCAAAATATGCCTTAGTCAGTAGTAGGGAGCAGTAGGAATTTAGTCAAAGAGATAAGGCAAACAACTCAATGTCAAATATTCTTACCACATTAAAAGAATGTGATTTAAGCAGCAGATTGTCCGCTCTTTATACAGCAATATAAATTGTTTTAATCGGTATAGACTTTCAAAAGTTATTGAAATTTTCGTAAAACATTTCATATCGCCACATTCTAGGCTCATTATTTTACAAATCTATCTTTAACCCAAAACTAGATCTTTATACCTTTTAAATGATACTTCATTTGTTCAAATATTACCACCAGAACGCGATTTACAACCTGTGCAAATTGACTTTGATTATTGAAAATTCGAAAAATGTGTTTTTCAAAAAACCAAAAATACTACTAGATGGCGCTGCCTTACCGCACATGACAGTGCTGCCAAGTTTCGTGCAGAAAATTTTAAGCATATATTCAAATCTCAATAACTTTTGTATGGAAACAGATATTGACATAAATCTATTGGCATTAAAAACGCGATAAGATTTACTAGAGATATGTTTTGGAACATTTGCACAATGTGGCTTAGTCAGTAGTAGGGAGCAGTAGGAATTTAGTCAAAGAGAAAAGGCAAATAACTCAATGACAAATATTCTTACCAAATCAAGAGCATATGATTTAAGTAGCAGATTCTCTGCTATTTATACCGCAATTTGAATTATTTTAATTGGTAAAGACTTTCAAAAGTTACTTAAGTTTTTGTAAAACATTTCAAAACGCCATGTGCCGTGCTTACTCTTCTACAAGTTGACTCTTTATCCAAAACTAGATCCTTATATCTTTTAAATGATATTTTAATTGTGCAAATATTACCATTAGAACGCGAGTTACAAGTTTTGCAAGTTGACTTTCATTTTTGAGAAATTTGAAAATTGTGTTTTTCAAAAAACCAAAATACCACTAGATGGCGCTGCCTTACCGCACATGGCAGTGCTGCCAAGTTTCGTGCAGAAAATTTTAAACATATTTTCAAATCTCAATAACTTTTGAATGGAATCAGATATTGACATAATTCTAATGCAATTAGAAAGGTCATAAGATTTACTGCTGATACGTTTGAGAACATTTGCAAAATATGGCTTAGACAGTAGTAGGGACCAGTAGGAATTTTGTCAAAGAGATAAGGCAAACAACTCAATGTCAAATATTCTTACCACATTAAAAGAATGTGATTTAAGCAGCAGATTGCACGCTCTTTATACAGCAATATAAATTGTTTTAATCGGTATAGACTTTCAAAAGTTATTGAAATTTTCGTAAAATATTTCATATCATCACATTCTAGGCTCATTATTTTACAAATCGATCTTTTACCCAAGACTAGATCTTTATACCTTTTAAATGATACTTCATTTGTTCAAATATTTCCATCAGAACGCGAGTTACAAGCTTTGCAAGTTGACTTTCATTTTTAAGAAATTCGAAAATTGTGTTTTTCAAAAAACCAAAATACCACTAGATGGCGCTGCCTTACCACACACGGCAGTGCTGCCAAGTTCCGTGCAGAAAATTTGAATCATATTTTTAAATCTCAATAACTTTTGAATGTAATCGGATATTGACATAAATCTAATGTCATTGGAAAGGCCAAGAGATTTACTTTGGATATGTTTTAGAACATTTGCAAAATATGGTTTAGTCAGTAGTAGGGAGCAGTAGGAATTTAGTCAAAGAGATAAGGTAAACAACTCAATGACAAATATTCTTAACACATTGAAAGAATGTTATTTGAGCAGAAGGTTCACTGCTCTACATAACGCAATTTAAATTGTTTTAATCGGTTAAGATTTTCAAAAGTTATTGAAGTTTTGTAAAACATTTCAAAACGCCACATGCCACGCAAAATTTTCTACATGGCGACCCTTTACCCAAAACTAGATCTTTATACCTTTTAACTGATACTTTATTCGTTCAAATATTACCATTAGAACGCGAGTTACAAGCTTTGCAAGTTGACTTTCATTTTTGAGAAATTCGAAAATTGTGTTTTTCAAAAAACCAAAATAACACTAGATGGCGCTGCCTTACCGCACATGACAGTGCTGCCAAGTTTCGTGCAGAAAATTTTAAACATATTTTCAAATCTCAATAACTTTTGAATGGAATCAGATATTGACATAAATCCAATGGCATTAGAAAGGCCAAAAGATTTAGTTTGGATATGTTTTGGAACATTTGCACAATGTGGCTTATCAGTAGTAGGGAGCAGTAGGAATTTAGTCACAGAGATGAGGCAAACAACTCAATGATGAATATTCTTACCAAATCAAGAGCATATGAACTACGTAGCAGATTCTCTGCAATTTATACCGCAATTTGAATTATTTTATTTGGTAAAGATTTTCAAAAGTTACTTAAGTTTTTGTAAAACATATCAAAACGCCACGTGCCACGCTCACTTTTCTACAAATCGCCTCTTTAACCAAAACTAGATCTTTATATCTTTTAAATGGTACTTCATTTGTTCAAATATTACCACCAGAACGCGATTTACAACCTGTGCAAATTGACTTTGATTATTGAAAAATCGAAAAATGTGTTTTTCAAAAAACCAAAATATCACTAGATGGCGCTGCCTTACCGCACATGACAGTGCTGCCAAGTTTCGTACAGAAAATTTTAAGCATATATTCAAATCTCAATAACTTTTGTATGGAAACAGATATTGACATGAATCTAACGGCATTAGAAAGGCCAAAAGATTTACTATGGATGTGTTTTAGAACATTTCCAAAATGTGGCTTAGTTAGTAGTAGGGAGCAGTAGGAATTTAGTCAAAGGAAAAAGGCAAACAACTCAATGACAAATATTCTTACCACATTAAAATAATGTGATTTAAGTAGCATGTTATTTGCTCTTCATGCCGCTATTTAAATTGTTCTAATCGGTTAAGACTTTCAAAAGTTGTTGAAGTTTTTGTAAAACTTTTCAAACCGTAACATGCCACACTCACTTTTCTACAAATCGACCCTTTAACCACAACTAGATCTTTATACCTTTTAACTGATACTTTATTCGTTCCAATATTTCCATCAGAACTCGAGTTACAAGCTTTGCAAGTTGACTTTCATTTTTGAAAATTCGAAAATTGTGTTTTTCAAAAAACCAAAATACCACTAGATGGCGCTGCCTTACCGCACATGACAGTGCTGCCAAGTTTCGTGCAGAAAATTTTAAACATATTTTCAAACTTACATAACTTTTGAATGGAATCAGATATTGACATAAATCCAATGGCATTAGAAAGGCCAAAAGATTTACTATGGATGTGTTTTAGAACATTTCCACAATGTGGCTTAGTCGGTAGTAGGGAGCAGTAGGAATTTTTTTTTTGTCATTGGTAAAGACTTTCAAAAGAAGCAACCATTGTGGACTTTACTTCCTTGTTTGTTGATTTTAAACATACCTACCTTCTTATCCTTCTTGTGAAATTATACATCGATTTCGTTTTAATTTTATTATATTTAAAAATTATTGTTTGTTTTTTTTTCAAAATTTTTTTTCTTTTCTTATAACATTTTGTCATGGAAGTTTCTCTTTACAAATAAATAATCATCGTAGCATGGGGGAGTTTGCTTTCTTGTTACATACTTCTCATTTAGGTTTTAGGTTTTGCTGTTTTTTTGTTTGCTTTTTTGTATTTGGGTTGTATTTAGTTCAACTTTGCTTAGGGGGTATTTGGTTTAGTTGCTTGTTGTTTTGGGTTTTAGTTTTTCAAAAAATCTTTTTTCCCTTTAGTTTCAAACACAAAATATGGTAGGAAAAATCAAAGAAAGACCAAATAGATTGTTTTTAAAAATATTCAAAAATTCTACTTAATTGTACATGTTACACAGCATAAATTAAGAGACATACTTAATAATCATAATAAAATTTTATCTAAATAACAATGCGCAGTTCTTGTTTTGGTAATCTTTACAAATACGAATATGAATGGACTGTGAACCATTTTTTGTTTTTGTTTTTGTTTTCCTCTTCACATATTTAGTTAAGTTTATGTATATGTATATATATATGTATATATTTGTTTAAGTATTAAATTAAACATATATTTGTTGTTGTTTTAAGTTTCGGTTGTTTTTTTTTTTCTTTTGTTTATATCATTTGTTTAAAAAAAACTTAATATTACTAAACAATAATTTAACAATGAGTTTTATTTAATTTTATTTTTTTATATATGCTTTTACAATTATTTTTTATTTTATTTATTTTTGTTTTCTTCAGAGTTTTTCGTTTCTTCTTTTGGTTGGTTTGTGTTTTATTTTTAATTTAATAATCAACAATTATATTTTTTTTCTGTTAACAATAAAAATTTATTTTTGCTTTTTGTTTGTTTTAATAAAAAAATATTTACTTTTTCCAGTATTATTGGTTATTTTGTTGTTGTTGTAAGATAGGGAGAGGAAGGATTTTATTTTTTATTTTTTTATGTATTAACAAAAATCGCTGTTCGTTTGCATTTTATTGGGATGTGGTGTATTGGGTATTTTTTTTTTGTTCTCAGATAGATTAGACAGAAACTTGACATTATTATTGGTTCATAGTATGACACGAAAGATATGAGAAAAAATTTTTTTTGAAGTTTTTATTGAATTTCTAAAAATAAAAATATTCCCTACATCATCGAACTCAATGAATGACCGGCAAAAGAATAAAAATCTTACCATCACCTAAAAATCTGTTTTAAAAACAGTTTTTTCTTTCGCGTAACCAACACGCAGGGGATGCCCCCTATATATTCAGTGCATTGCGTTGCCAATTAGGAAAGTTAGGGGCTGGAGGGGGGAAAGAGGGAGTAGTGTTTATTTATATTAGTCTTAAATTTGTGAACGTCAATGACATTAGCCGGAAGTCGATTCCACATTCGAATGGTTCGGGCGAAAATTTTCTCGGTAATGCATGGTTCGGTCGACTGGCCAATCAATTACAAACGGGTATGAGTTCCTGGCAAGTCTTGTATTTCTGGTGAACATCCTAACGTCAGGGATAAGAAGACGAATATCCCTGGAACACGTGCCCTGAAAATAACCATAGAGCAATACAATGCTACCCATATTCCGACGATGTTCAAGAGAAGCAATAGAGTTGGATGCCCTACTACTCCCCAAACAACACCATCGCTCTCCGTTGAATCCGGTCAAATAGATCCAAGGATGATTTTGGAGCTTCTGCTCATTTCATCCTCGGCCTGATGTAGGTATTATAGATATTGAGTAGATCAGAAGAGGTGAAATATTTCTTGCACCGCTTAAGAAAGCGCAAACACTTGAATGCTTCTTTCGCAACTTTGAATACGTGTTTGATGACCAGAACATCAAGAGCATCTTACTGTTCAATATCTTTACCGTCGATAGATATCGACGATTGAGGTGGGTCAGTGAATCGCTTGTAAGAAACACCACTGCGCCTCAATCAATCCCATGGCAACCGGTTGTACGTACCGGATTGACCCGATGGAGTTCTTCATCGGCAAGGGCTGCCGCGTTAGTGTATAACACATTGCTACAACAACAACAACCACTGCGCCTTCTGTGCATTAAAATCTACTCTGTTGTTTCTACCCCACTCGGAAATGGCTAACAAATCCTGGGAGAGCGTCTCATTTATAATGCGCCTCCTGTCCACAATTTCTTGAGGACTGGGCCTATGGTCGAATGAATATGAATGACACAGACTACTGTCATCGGCAAATGGGTCTGACCCAATAGATCGTCAATGAAAATAAGAAAAAGGGAAGGGGAAAGGACAGAGACTTGTGGCACACCTGCGGCCAATGTATACTCATCTGATGAGAACCCATCTACAACAACTCGTATAGTGCGATCTCTGAGAAAGCTCGATCTAAATCGAACAAAGTTAATACCGACTTCAAAAGCGACAAGCTCTGATAAAAGTGCACCGTGTCAGACCCTATCAAAATGCCTTGGAGATATCCAGAGTCAAGAACTTACTCTCACCAAACTGGTGGATAGAGTGACTCCATAGTTCCAGCAATAATGCCATTAGGTCTCCCGTAGAGCGATTTCAGCAGAACCCATACTGTCTGGACTCTAGGTATCTGACAAGATGATGGTTAACCATACTCTCCATAACCTTGGAGAGCGCGGAGCATATCGTAATTGGCCGGTAATTTGCAGGGTTGTTCGCCGCACAGTTTTTGGAGATGGGCTGAACGTTCGCTACCTTCCAAGGCGCCGGGAAAACTCCCCCACAGTAAGCAAGGTTGAAAAGATTGCGTAGTGGACGAGTAAGCGTCGAAGAACACTTACAAAAGACAAGTGTTGATATACCATCCGGGCCCGGAGATTTATTAACGTCGAGATACGCAAGGACCCTTTCAACTCCACGTGTTCGAAAGAATATCTGAGGCATCGAACTAGGTACACTATCGGTCACGGGGAGTGGTTGATTGCTAAATGGCAAGGAAGAATTTCCTGCAAACATTTCAGCCAGTAGATTAGCCTTATCAACCGGGATTCACTGACCCCCGATGGGGTTCCCTTTTTTTTTTTTACGAATGACCAAAAGCTCTTGCTTCTCCTCGGAGAAGCAATAACTTTGGCACGAAGACGCTGTTTGTAAAGAAACTTTTCGTGTCTAAGTTTTCTGGTACACGAAGTTCTTGCGCAGCATTTCGGTAGTGGCATTTTTGTTCAGACGCCAAGTCTTAAATGCATCCTCTTGTGATCTGACAGCATCTCCGCATGCCTGGTCAAATCAAATTGTATCTTTTGATTTAACCGACAAATTCTTAGTCTATGTAAAAACTTCTCCTCAAAGAGGTGTCACACAGCGGCACGCCGTTCCGACTCGGCTACAAAAAAAAAGAGACCCCATTATCACTGAGCTTAAATATGAATGAGATAGCACTCATTTATATGTGAGAAGTTCGCTCCTCTTGCTTAGTGGAATAGTCATGGACAAATTGCAATTGTCTATATCGCATGCCACATAAAAACAAAGTTAGCTAGAAACACACGCACAAATACAATACAGTGAGAGATGAGCGAATGTTTTAGTAATCGCAATGAGAAATTATTACGCGAACCGTTGATAACCATTGCCCCAGCATTCACTGAATAAGGTTAGGCCAAGCGATCAGCCGATATAAAATTTTTTTAATTGTTGACAGTACTTGGCATTGAGGATGTCAACTTGTTCTCTTTTTACATTCATTCTTTGTTTAGTTTTTCTCCTATTTGATGACACTTTCAATCAGCAGATTTGACATCCTTAATGATGTTCATGGTGCCTATCCACTTTATGTTTTTGCAAGTGACCTAACCTTCTATTAGTGAATTCTGCCGTTGTCCAAACACAATCTTTAAATATAAAATATAGGATAAAAACAAGCTGGTCGAAAGCGATCAGCCTAATTTTTTGTATTACGAACAGTATTCGAAATTAAAGTTGACAACTTGTCCTTTGTTTACATTTTCTCTTATTTGTGACATTTTTTAAACATCATGTTTTGACAGTTATAATTTTAATGGGGGCCTTTCCACTTTGTGATATCGGAAAGCGATTGGGAAGTTTTTTTTTGTATTTCAAACAGTATTCGAAATGAAAGTTGTCAACTTTGTTTACATTTTCGCATATTTCTTTTGACATTTATAATTATAATTGGCTGTACCCGGCCCGCTCTGCTGCGCCTTCATTAGCACCACGCGAAAAATAAGTTTCTTGCTTACTACAATATGTATCTCCCCAGTACAATTTGTTTATCTACTACCAAATACCTGTTATTTAACTTCACATAGCCATGATTCAGCCAAGTATTCAGATCTTTTAAGGTGTTTTAGAGGTTGCGCAACCTCCTATCACTTTAACCTGATTTTTAATACCATATTCGTAGTCTACTCGCGATTATCTTTTATTTGAGTACCATATTATCACGTTAGTCTAATATGTTCACTTGGGCCGGTTTTGGGGCGGCCTTCTAAGTACTTGGACCCAATATTAAACTCCCAAATACCTGTCATTTGAGACCCATATTGCCCAAAGCGCGGTAAAAGTGTCCTGTTTTTTTTGGGGGAGGGTGGGTGTTTTTGGGGGGGAGGGGTGGGGAACCCCCCAACAATTAGGACGACATTTTTATTCTTAGTTCACACTCTACTCTTAAATACCTTTCAATTGATACCCATATTGTCCCAATCGGTAAACATGTCCGTTCGGTGGGGTTTGGGATAGGGCGTCCCCCCAGTATATTTGACCCCAAACATTTCGCTAAAATCAACATGCAACATTTCGCTTAAATCGATGCAACCAAATCCGAGATTTGGCGTTTTTGAGAATCGGGTTAAGGGGGAGGGTCCGCCACCCCCTCCCCCCTTTGGATTTAAAAAAATGTAGTATCCTATTTTCACCGGGGGTTCTAACGCCTATGAAAATTTCATGAAAATTTTTTCAGCCGTTTTTGAGTCGATACGGTGCAGACAAACAAACAAAATGCAATAACTTCATTTTTGTATAATAGATGGGGCCTTTCCACTTTGTGTTTTCGTCAAATGAAACTACCTTTTGTTGGTGTTTTTAATGTTATAGGAGACATCTGCTTCAATTTTCACACATAAAAAAAAATAATTACCGGTCATTAGAGTTTCGAGACATCTGTCTTATTTTTTTCTCTCGCTTTACTTTTTATTAACGAAAACAAACATTTTTTTTTAAATTAAATTTACAAAAGAAGGGAAATAATTACAAAAACAAAAAAAAATACAAAGGTTGAGAAGAGATACTTAACAACGTCATGAAATCAACAAAGATGGTAACTTTGTTCTTTTTTTTTACAAAAAAATAACTTAAAGATATTTAACGAAAAACAAGTTTTTTAAACTAAAATCATTAAAGATAGTATGTTTTTTGTTTTTTTCTTGGTTTTAGTTTTTACGAATAAATTCTTTTCGATAAATTACAAAAAACAGAAAATTTATTTTCGCTATAACTTAAATATTACAAATTAATTAATTATAATAATAATATAAATAATATTAAGAATTTTTCTTTTTTGTTTTTTTCGAATAAGTATTGGTTGGTTTTTGTTTTTATTAGATTTATATATAAATTTTCTTAAAAGTTGGGTTTTTCCAAAAAAAGTTTTTTTTTCTTCAAATTTTCAAAGTCTAATAAGCTATGACTTATAGACCTTTTCAGGGAAGTATGGGGGGTAGGGAGGAGGGGGATATTTTCAATAAATATATGTATAATTTTTTCAAATTTTCTTTTTTTTAATAGTAGTTTATAAATTAAGTGTTTTTTGTTGTTCTTTTTTTTGTTTTTAATCATTAACACACCTTTGTTTGAAGGTCTCCAAAAAAAAGTAGTTTAGAAAAATTAAAAATAAAGTTTTTCGAAAGTTTCTTTTGTTTTTCTTCACTTGGCCTTAAATGATGCTTGATTTTTTTTATAATTCTATCATTTTTATGGTAGTATATGTTGTTTTTCGATGGCTATAAAAAATCTATATATTTGGACTATACACAATAATATATCGATTGTGGACTGACTAAATTGGAGTATATCATGATTTCATCTTACCCCATAAGTTTTTTTATTTTTCTTATTTTTTTTTTCTTCTTTAAATATGTATGTATAAAAAAAAACAAAAAAACACAGAGAGTATAAAGAGACTAAGAGTTGTGTGTTGCAGTGTTAAGAGGGATTGGATAAAGTTGGTATTATATGCTACTCGATAAAAATTCGATAACAAATCAATTCGATACCAAATCAATTTGATAATAAATCAATTCGATAAAAAATCAATTCGATAACAAATCAATTCGATAACATATCAATTCGATAACAAATCAATTCGATGACAAATCAATTAGTTAAAAAATCATTTCGATAACAAATTAATTCGATAACAAATCAATTCGATAACAAATCAATTCGATAACAAATCAATTCGATAACAAATTAATTCGACAACAAGTAAATTCGATAACAATTCATTTCGATAAATTTATTTTTTTCAGATAAGGCCAAAAAAAGAGTTTATGTTCTTAAATGTTTTTTTTTTATTTTTTTTTTTTGAAGAAAAATAATATTGCAATTTGTTAAAATTTATGTATGAAAAAAATCGATATTAATAAGTTATCGAATTTAAGTTATTTGAGAGCTTAACCAACATTATTTTTAAGGAGCGGGATTTTTTACTACACGAATTTAGTTGAGAAGAAGATAGTTGCATGAAGAGATAGGTAGATAGATAGAGAGAGATATAGTAAAAGCACGATAAAGAAAGAACATTTGTCTATTAATTCTAAACAAAATGGGATGTTCACACCAAACAAGGGATATACATAAGATCAATTTACATTTAACGGTGATCACCAACATTCTTTTGACATTCGAAACTCACAACTCAGGCAACCTATATAATAGGGCAGACAGGTGGTGCAAAATTAAATGGAGTGTGGCGGTGTTTTTTTTTTCAAAAGCTATCACATACTTGTGAATGTCAGCTTTAGAACAACAAATCTTGTGTATCGATTGTTATTGCATAATATCGATACTAGCCAGTGCACCTGAAATTTATTTATGCTTGCACTTAAAAGTCCAATAATTAACAAGGCCTTATAATTTTTGAATATTACTTTTCAAAGTGATTGTGGCGTATGATCTAATTGGAGACCAGCCATGTATTGCAGTGCGATGTGTTAGTATAAAATTGTCGATTAATTGGATTATTAAAAAAAGTTTAATTTGCCAATTAGTTAGGAAATATGGATTTGCAAGATAAGGAAATCGATTGGAAAACAAAATTTTTTTAGCTTACTGTATGCAACCGTTTGACTAACCAGCCTTTAAACTATTTTCCTTCCTATAGATGTCAAGGACCCTATACACGTTAAGATTAATCGCAGGTAGTGTACAGCAAACAGTTGAGTATAATCCATGACATTATTATCAGGTAGTATACCGTAAACAGCTGAGTACCTTTTTTTCTCCCGAGGTACACTATCTGTCAATTAGCTTTGATTGTGTGTGTGTGTGTGTATTATAGTTAAGAACCATACATACACAAACAACGAAAAATGGCGCGAACTAGTAACATACTCAAAATCAGAGTTTTACTAATCACTCAATTTGACAGATAGTGTATTCAATATATTGTTATTGAGCAACTGGCACTACCTGTAAATGAATATATCTTGATTTCTACTATACAGATCTTAGGGACCCTTTACATAGTGTGATTTCTCAGACTAACCAAAGAACGATTTTAATATCAATTGCTAAATGAAAAGCCAATAGCAGAATAAAAAGTGTACTCAATATTTTGTTGTTGGGCAACTTCTCCTACCTGGAAATGAATACATCTTGGGTACACAGTTCCTCAGATACACAGTTCCTCAGTAGATACAATAGGTCTATTCGCCTACTTTTCCAGTAAAAATTTGCAGGAGAGTGAGAACAGTATTTACTCTCATTTGCTTTTTATTTGCATTAAACAGCTGAATGTCATAAAACAGCTGTTTGATGCTGTAAATTTCTGATAGGAAAAAAACCTCCAGTAGAAATTTGCAAGTTCTCAATTAACAAACACTCAAAATTGTGCTCGCTCTCACGCGCTCTCCCGCTCTCCTCTGCTGGCAAATAAAGTACGCGAATGACTTCCAGTAAAAATTTGTGCAAATGTGCACAAATTTTTGAGTACGCGAACGCACTTTATATAGATCTTAAGGACCCTTTACACTATGTGATCTTAGACTAACCAAATAACGATTTTTATATCATTTAGTAAATGAAGAGCCAATGGCAAAATAAAAAGTGCACTCAATATTTTCTTGTTGAGCAACTGGTCCTGGCTTCAAAGGTAAATATCTTGGGTACACAGTTTCTCAGAGCACAAATTATACAGATATTAAGGACCCTTTACACGGTGTGATTTCTCAGACTCAATTAGTAAATGAAGCCAATGGAGGAATAAAAAGTGTACTCAATATATAGTAGCCAATAATTGCTACTTTTAGGTCATTAGCCTAAAATAGCATTTTAATTTTTCACACATTTTTCATTTAAATTTTTCTTGGTATGTGGTTTGACCTTTGTTCACGTGAAAAGCCGATCAGAGTACCAACCCTTATTTGTAACATTTTTAATCGCCACATTTCATCCTCCATTAAATAATTAAGAAATGAGCGTATCCTGACCTAACAGTTTGACATTTTAGTAACTTTCAGTAATGATGCTTTCGACTAATTGGGCCCTAGAGACCCTTAACACGCACAGATTGATCAGTGTAATCTGCTCTTTAATATCACTATGCTTAGTGTAATTAGTAATCACAACATTCTAATTAGTAGATACTTTGGCGTAAACTTGCAAATTCACTCGATTTGAATACAGAAAAATGAGTTACGTTTGAATAAATCAAGCCTTAACACTTCTTAGACAGCATTGTCTGGCACGGGTTGACTATGAGTACGACGCAGGCTGGAGCATTGGCGTCCGATCTGTGTGGTGTTCATTGCTGTTACGAAAAGCTTAGTTGCGAGCTACTGGGCGCTTTCACAGGTTGCGGGTGGTGGAATGCTCCATACGGAGTGGCTGCAAGGGCAGTCGCAAACAATCAGCGATATCGAGCGGAGAGTCTCAGTGTGAGGCCGGGTGGCACCGGCTGTTGCACAAATACTTAGTGCCTACGCTGGACGATATGACAAGGCGAGTCATTGGCGCCTTTGAATAACCAATGGCCAACCTGTTCACACGGTGATCGGTTCTTTGGATCGCAACGAGCTTGCTCACCTACATATGCTTGACGAGAATCGCCAACTCCCCATGAAATTGCCAAATTGTCTTAGTATAAATTTTCTTCTTGAACGTAACATACAGGAATTTTGATCTACAATTACCATGACAAACATTCAGGAAAGCGTAAAAATTTTTCTAGTATAAATTTTTGTTGATAGTTAGTTAAACGTAACGTACAGGAATTCTGAAAAAATAAATCTGTCTCGGCAGCATATCATTAACATTTGTAATTTAAAGCTGTGCTATTAAATTTAAATGTGACGCAGCATATATTTTGCAAATAACTTATACAACGTTTTGTTATCCTACGTTTGACTAATCCATTTCATGTGTTTAACTTATCAATGGCAGTAGGCACAAACAATATTATGTAAGCTAACATAAGTAGGTTTTTTTTCTTGTTTAATATTAGGACAACACTTTAAACATGTAATTAGTCAAACGTAACATTAAAGTCTTCTTGTTTATTATATGAAACAATTGAAATAGCATAGCATAGATATATAATAACAGACATATCACTGCTTTAAGCTAGAGGGACTTCACACACATGCAATACAACACACCACTTTTTTTGTACTGTTAAGATCATGAAGTTATTCTTTTAAAAATAGAGCAGTTAGTCCAACGTAACGTATAGAAAACATGGTTTTGGTAGAGAATTTTTTTTTAAAGATTTGAGGGGGACTTTTTTGGGAAAGTTTTTATAACGTTACGTTTGACTAACTTTCCATCTAAAAGTTTTTCCTTTACATAATATTTCGTGAATTACTTTTATGGCCTTAGGTTTAGGAAAGGGGCAGGAAATTGCTTTTCTTATGGATAAATACAAGTAAATTAAATATTTTTCTTATGAATTTCCTAAGCTATCATTTAAAGTACTTAGTTGCATTAGTGTTTCGCTTTTGCATATTTTTCGGCTAGTTTTACAAACGTTGACTGGACTGTTTCAATAAGAGTTTGTGATCGATAGGTAGATAGATGGCTAGAGTTGGGGCATAGACATAGTCCTGTACAAAGATCCATTTATGCATTTCCTTAGATTTTGGTATGGTTATAAGTTAAAAATTTCCCATAAAAAAGAAGCTATGCTATTTAGCCAACACTTAACAAATTGTTTGGGTCCTTCTTTTTCATTATATGTATTAGCATGGAGCTGGTTTCTAGTTTGTTAAAGTAAATTTTTTGGTTTTGATTATTTTTTTTTGTTTCTTTTGTTTGTTTACGTCGATCTAACATTAAGTGTAGAGTTTTAGATTTAAAGTTACTTTGAATTGCCTTTGGTTTTAATGAAGTTTTAAATTTTGTTGGCGTCTTTCATTTATATGGGGTTGTTGTTTTGATTCAAGGGTAAGAGTTCTCTTCTTGATCTAACTTTTGCTTTTAGAAACTTCTCTCTAAATGGGGGTATACTATAGTAGTTGTAATTGTAGTTCTAGTTGCTGTGGTTATAGTTAATGTAGTTGTAGTAGTAGTAGTAGTAGTAGTAGTAGTATTGTAGTAGTGAAATGTATGTACTATGTATACATATGTGTATGTATGTATGCAGTTGTAAATATAAAAAAGTTTTGTTTACAAATAGTAATAATGCTGTTCTAGTTGTCCTTTTATGGTTTGGATTTTGTTTTCTGTTTGGTTGGCCATCTCTTTGCTTCTTGACATATCCATTTTATGGTTGTTGTTGATGTTGTTGTATATCTCCTTAATCTTAATCTTCTCTTGATGTGTTACAAAATAAAGAAGAAGCAACAGAGAAATGCTTCTTCTTTTTCTCTTTCTTCTCCTGTGTTGGTGAGTTGTAAATGGAGGAAATCTGGTAGTTGTTGTAGTTGTGGTATTGTATGTGAGTGTATATGTCTGTGACGTTGTAAATATAACAGTGTCCGTATGCTCTCAGCTGCGTTTGGCCTATTTTTTTGTTTTGTTTTGGATATTTAGAATCCTTTGATAATACCATACGCCTCCAGGGTGCTGACCAGCAAATAGATCACCCATAAACTGAACAAAATACTACTGCTAACGTATTTGATTCTCTTGGGACCGCCCAATTCGCCGCCCACACTTTTACTACGTCTCAACATCAATATCAAAATGGCAATCAAAGCTTCTGAACAGAACAGCGTTACGGAAAAGGCAATACTGCAATGTAACCAAAATGCAAAAAAGAAGAGAAAAACATTTATTTTTTTATTTTATTTATAATGATTTTAGTTTGGACTTACGTTCCCGGTTCCACTGCATAAACGGTACCTTTGGCCTCGTGCACAATGGCGGCCAGGGACCACGCCACACCAATACCAAGGAAGACATTGACAGCATTACTACCGGTTACATTGCCCACACTGGCGTCGGCATATTTGTCTTGGATGGCAGCGACTTTACTGGCAAAAGTATCTGC
This sequence comes from Stomoxys calcitrans, assembly GCF_963082655.1. Taxonomy (NCBI): domain Eukaryota; kingdom Metazoa; phylum Arthropoda; class Insecta; order Diptera; family Muscidae; genus Stomoxys; species Stomoxys calcitrans. The sequence goes on along the minus strand of NC_081553.1, from coordinate 101,617,187 downwards.
GAGGTAAGGAGAGAAAATAAAGCAATTAGTCTCACGTAACGTAACGTAAAGTGTAGCAAAACGATAAAAGTTATTCTGCTATTTCGACTTTAGTTTTAGGGGTTGAATTTGTAAATGTTTTCATATGTGGATGATAAAAAAAGCGTTAAGATGTGTTGGCTCGAATCGAATGTACCCTTTACTCTGGGCTTTGAAATCTGAATGATTTCTATTAATAGGAAGAAAGAAGAAAGAAAACCAGTAGACTGGTTTTTATGGCAGCTATATCTGGATTTGAAACGATTCCCATTCTCAACTGACCTTAATCAACATGAAGTAATTAAGCAAAATGTCGAGCTTTACTAGAGGGACCTCAAAATGTTCAAAAAAACGCTGGGAGGGTAGCATAGAAACTAACTTGCTGGTAGGGTTATGAGGAAAACTGCTTTCCAACCTAACGGTAAAGAGATCGCGATCTTTTTGGTGGAACTGAGATTCGAGGAAGCTTAGACAGGATACCAGGAGGTTCTATAATAAGACCAATCGAACCAAGCTCAGAAATAACTTGAGTAATATTCTAGATATCCGACCCATTGACATACACATTAAGTGTGAGGCAGCCACTACGGCTATGAGACTTAAGGCGATGGGAGCAGCTCATACCATCGCGGTATAATCGAGGCGACGATAGAAAACCTGGAAGGAAGTGGAGAGGTTTCTAGTTGGATACCTGAGATGAACCTTGAAGTCGAGTGCGAGTCACTGCTGCCATCGGCACAGTCTTGGATTGACGGAACCCTAGTATTGCCATCTGGAAGATCATGTTACACGGATGGATCAAAGCTAGAGGACAGAGAGGGTCTAGGGGTTTACATTGAAAACTCAGGGACTGACATCTGTTTTAGACAGCCTGACCATAATACGGTCCTGCAGGCAGAGATCCGGGATATCATGGAATGTGGGAAGTGGTGTGGTGCTAACGCGAGGTCGTCGAGTCTGAACATCTTTACCAACAGTAAAATTGCCATAAGGGCAATAACAACCAGGACGGTAAGGTCACGAACAGTCTTGCAGTGTAAGAAGGAGATTAACGACTTCTCTGAGGATGACAAAATGCGCATCGGTTGGCTGCCGGGCCATAACGGAGTAAGGGGAAATGAAAGGGCAGACAATTTGGCGGTGAATGCCAGAGGACTGCCGTTAATAAACTTGGTTAACCCGAAGCCTTTCGGGTCGACGCAGTCCGAGTTAAGGGAGTGGGCGACGAATGCGCATGCAACATTGTGGAACAGCGAAACAGTCCGTAGAACGGAGAAAATTCTATGGGGGGATCCAGATCGTGAGAAGACGAGGCTATTACTGAAAGGAAGCAAGAAGAGGTAAGTATAGCTATTGGTATCATAAGGGGACACATAGGACTACGAGCTCACTTATGAAAAATCGGTGCGGCAAGTGATAGCATGTGTAGGGCATGCGGGGAAGATGATGAGAGGTTGGAGCATTTCCTTTGTCATTGCCCGGCTTTCGCGTCCAACAGATACCGGTACTTAGGTGGAGATACAATATCAGACTTGAACCAACTTAGGGGAGTGGCATTGAAAACAATTAAGGATTTTGTAAGTAGCACGGAATTCCTAACTTAAAATTTTCTTTTTAGAGGCTACTTTATAGTTTTTAGAGCGCACAACAAGCCGATTACTGGCTTAGGTATATGTCCATAGTGGCATGGGGCGGATTAATATCTGCACTCTCTTTTCAACCTAAACTAACCTAACCTAATTAAAACCTATAGCAGTTACATCGAAAAATGGTCTGATCTGGTGTCATTCAGTCAATTCGGATAAAAATTGTGCCCTTTAGCAGGTCAAGAAGTAAAATCGGGAGATCAGTTTATAAGGGAGCTGTATCAGGCTATAGACCGATTAAGACCATATTTGACACGAATGTTGAAGATTATGGGAGAAGTCGTTGTACAATATTTCAGCCAAATCGGATAAGAATTGCGTCCTCTAGAGGCTTAAGAAGTATAATCGGGAGATCGGATTATATGGGTGTTATATCAGGTTATGAACCGATTTAGACCGTACTTGACATAGTTGTTGCGAGACAAAACAGAACATTATATGCAAAATTTCAAGCCAAATGGGATAATAATTGTGCCCCCCTAGAGGCTTAAGAAGTCAAGATTCGAGATCATTTTATACGGCAGCTATATGAGGTTATGGGTCGATTTGAACCATACTTTGCACAGATGTCGGAGTCACAACAAAACACCTCATGCCAAATTTCACCCAAATCGGATTAGAATGGCGCCCTCTAGTGGCTCAAGAAGTCAAGATCCCAGATCGGTTTATATGGCAGCTATATCAGGTTATGGACCGATTTCAATCATACTTAGCACAGTTATTGAAAGTCACAGCAAAACACCTCATGACAAATTTCAGCCAAATCGGATTTGAATTGCGCCCTCTAGTAGCTCAAGATATGAAGATCTGAAATCCATTTATATGACATCTTTATCAAAACGTGAACCCATATGACCCATTTACAGTCCCAACCGACCTTAATTAAAATGAAGTATTTGTGCAAAATTTCAAGCGGCAAGCTTTACTCCTTCGAAAATTAGCGTGCTTTCGACAAACAGACGGGCGGACAGCGCAAGATCGATGTCATGACTATCAAGAATATCTATACTTATGAGGAATATTTTGAGGTATTTCACGCGGAATGACGAAACTAGCATACACCTATCCTATGGTGGAGGGTATAAAAACTGTATTTTTGGGTGAAAGATCCTCAATCGGGAGATCGGTCTATGTGGGGGATATACCCATCAAGTAAAAGCGTGCTAAGTTCCGCCGGGCCGAATCTTGGGTACCCATCGCCATGGGTTTCGCTAAAAAAGCACCCTTATTAAATGAGTTCGTATTTGATTTTTTTTGGGTCAAGAGGTCATTACGGGATATCGGTACTAAGGAGAACTTATACCACTATATTGACCGATTCGGATCATACTTGACATGGATGTTGAAAGTCACAACAAAAGTCTTCGCTCCAAATTTAGCCAAACCGAATGAAAATTGAGGTTTCCAAGAGCTCGAGAAGTCAAATCCGAGGATCGGTTTATATGGGGGCTATATATGTTTATAAACCGATTCGGATCATACTTGGCATGGATGTTGAAAGACATAACCCAAGTCTTTGTTTCTAGGGGTTCAAGAATTCATATCCGGGGATCGGTTTGGTTGGGGGCTATATCTGTTTATAGACCGATTCGGATCATACTTGGTTGGCATAGATTTTGGAAGTCATAACTTAAGTCTTTGCTCCAAATTTCAGTCAAATCGGATGATGAATCGGGTGATCGTTTTTTATGGGGGCTATATCTGTTTATCTATATTTATCTGGAGGCCTCTGGTTATCTCCTGCTGCTGGCAACATTTGGGAGGTACTGTGCCATTTGGTATGGCAGCCATGCAAAAACTTCTGAACAAAGAGATGTCGCACTGCGGCATGCCGTTTGGATTCGGCTACAAAAAGGATGTCCCTTATCATTGAGCTTAAACTTGAATAGGACAGCACCCAGTGGTATGTGAGAAGTTAGATCCTGTTCCTTAAAGGAAATCATTGTGGAAGCTACTATGAAGCCATGGGCATGCAAACATTTCGGTCGTAGACCATGGACGACCAACAAGCATCGTCAAAAATACAAGCAGATTACATTCTTTACCCGACCGACTCAGAGCAATAGTCAAGGCAAAAAGTGGTCATATCAAGCAATATTGAATGGATTCTGAAACTTAGAATACTTCCACACATCTCTGTCATTTAAATTAATAAAAAAATTTTATGACTTAAATAAATGAATTTATAACACTTCGTGTTAGATACTCTGTACTCAGAGTAAAAATGCCACATAACGTTTCTCTTAGGTTTCCGATATGTAGGTTAGGTAAGGGTGGCAGTCCTTTACAGAAATGAGGTTTGAATATCTAATAAGTTTAAGGACTTACCTGGTATACTGGTACCCAAAGCAACAAAACAAATGGCAGTGACGGCATCCTTGATGCCCAGTGTACAACCGAAATATGATGCAATATCACCGATAACAGCGGTTACTACACCAATGCAAGATATCGACACAACAAAACACAAATAGCCGCCGGCAATATCTGTAAAAGAAAAGAAAGAAACAAAATGCGAAGTTAGTAGAAAATGAGTAAAAATTGAATCTTATCTGGTAAAAAGGCTTCAAGTTCGGCCCGGCCGATGTTTAGATGCCCACCATATATATTAAACACCTTTCTGTGAAAAATTCATTTTTTATAGACCCATAGCAGCTATATCGAAATATGGTCCCATTTGACCAAACTCGGCACTGGCGTCGAGTGGTCTTTACACTGTTCAAGACGGTAAAACAAAATATTGGTCTATATGGCCGCTTTCCACCGTATTCGGGAAGGATATGAAAGCGTCTCATACAACCCATTGTAACAAATTTTCGCCGAAGTCGTTTAATAAAAGCACCATTTATAGGCCCAGGGACTTAATTCGGAAGATCGGTATGTGTGTATGGCAGCTAAATCCAAATATAGAACGATCTGAAACATAAAAGACTCGGATATCTAAAAGCCTTACATAACTCACTGCCAAATTTCAGCGAAATCGGGCAATAAATGCAGCTTTAATGGGTTCAACATCCTAAATTGGGAGATGGGTCTATATTGCAGCTTTATCCAAATATGGACCGATGTGGGCCAAATTGAATACGGGTATCGAAGAGCCTAACGCAACTCACTGTGCCAAATTTCAGCGAAATAGGACAATTACCGCTGCCTTTACCAATACCAATAATTTAAATTGGGAGATCGGTTCAATGGCAGCTTTTTCCAAATATAGCCTAATCTAGATCGTATTCGGTACGAATTTCGAGTGGCCTAACATAACTCATTTTGCTAAAATACACTCAAATCGGTTAATAACTTCACCTATAATGGACCTTAAACCTTAAATCGACAGGCCGGTTTATATGGCAGCTATATTCAAATCTTAACCGATCAGCACCATATTGAACCGGGGTGTCAACGGGCCTAGCACAATTCGTTGTCCCAAATTTCACTGAAATCGGATAATAAATTTCACCCTTAAATACCATTTTATATCCAACCTTTTGGGTTTAAAAACAGTCGTTCAAGGGTCAGGTTTGCCAAGTTCTTAGAAATTTTTTTTTTTATAGACTCAAACTAAATGAGCACAACTATGCCAAGGTTGTGAAGCCTTTTAGGTCATTATTGGATGATGAAAGTCTATATGAACCATTTTATTCCTTATATAGAATATCGTTTGATATTTTAACCATGTTTGGCAAGGACGTTGGAAGTCATAACAGAGCCACACATGAACAATTTTCAAAGAAATTGGATAAGGTGTTTGGCCTTCAAGTGCTTAAGCAGTCAAATCGAGAGATGTGTTAGTTTAATTTAGGTTAGGTTGAAAAGAAGGTGCGGATTCTAGTCTGGTCCAAGCCACTATGGACTTACAACTACGTCAGTAATCGGCTTGTTGTGCGCTCTAAATACAAAAATTACCTCTAAGATCTATAACAGGAATTCTCACAAAATCCTCAATAGTTTTTATACCCACTACCATAGGATGGGGGTATACTTATCTAGTCATATACAGCATATATTGAAAAAGGAGCTAGTGGTCAAGCAAAAGAGTCTACTTGTCTTGTCATTATATTTGTAGCATCTTGAAATAGTGATCTGAGACCCTAGAATGTGTATATATTCATGATTATCTTGACAATTTGAGTCGATCTAGCCGTCAGTGAAAATTATGACGGCGGTCGAACGATCAAAATATATCTACTTGAAATTTTGCACAGAGACTTTTTATTGATTGTGATTGAAAATGGGCCATATCGATTCAGATTTGATATAGCTCCCATATAAACCGAACTCTCGATTTGACTTTCTGAGCCCTTAAAAACCGCAATATTTGTACGATTTGGCTAAAATTATGCACGTAGTGTTCCGTTATGGCTTTCAACAACTGTGCCAGGTACAGTCCAAATCGGTCTATAATCTGATAAAGCTCCCATATTAACCTATCTCCCGATTTTACGTCTGGACCCCCTGGAAGCCGCAATTTTTGTCCGATTTGGCTGAAATTTTGCATGAACTGTTATGTGGTGGTGTTTAACAACTGTACTAAGTACAGTCCAAATCGGTCTATAGCCTGATAAAGCTCCCATATAAACCGAACTCCTGATTAGAGCCCATGGAAGTATCAATTTTTGCCAATTTGGCTAAAAATTTGTACGTAGCATTCTGTTATGCCTTAAAAAAAAAAAGTGATAAACATTCTAAAAATTTTTTTTAACCTGCACCCGTAGTTCCATGTGACCCTTAAAGATGACGAAAACCATTCTGGCCTTCTTCTTGCTGCATTTCAGTAATAGCCTCGTATTCTCACGATCTGGATCCCCTACAGTGTTTTCGACTTCCTATCGACCATTGCATTGTTCCACAGTGCTACATGCGCTTTCGTTGCCCTTAAATCGTACTGTGTAGCCCCGAAAGGATTCACATTCACGCATTTACCTGATGCGATTTCATTGGCTGCTACGGTCAATTCATTTGCTCTTTGTTTCCACTTAGTCCGTTATGGCCCAGCACTCAAACGATGCAGATCGTGCCATTCTCAGAGAAGTCATTCGGATCTTTCTAGCAATCCAATACCGTCCCGCCCTGGTTGTTAAGCCCTGATGACCAGTTCAATGTGCGTAAAGATGTTCACACACGAAGTCCTCGTATTCTCACGAATTCCGTGATCGCCCGGAATATGTGGGATATTTCTCCGCTTGCAGGCCCGTTTTAGGTCCTCAATGAAGACCCCAGGGCCATTCTGTTCTCTAGCTTTGACCTAGCGTGTAGCAGGAACTTCCAGATGGCAATACCAGAGTTCCATCAAACCAAGACCGTGAGGCCGTGACAGCAGCATGTCTCTCTCGATCCCAAGTGTTTTAGTGCTGAAACTAGCGCATTTTCGGTTCTTTATCGTAAGCGGGTGCTTCCTTAACCACATACATAGTTGCACTACTGTGTGGAAGCATTGTTTTTGTGTTATTGCATGATCTTTAACGAATGACGGAACATGTAACGATTTTAAATGAACACTAAAGTGTTAATGATTTCCAATTCTCCATTCTGTGCTTCGCCATGCGCTGAATTGCACACATAGTGGAACCGCATTCAAGTGGGACATTGCCTTATAATTTCATCAGTGAATAAAGTGCACCAGTAGCGCTGTGTGGCTTGAACTTCCCTTACAAAGTTGGTGAATATTCGGCAAGTTTTTTGCTGTGTACTGTCGCCTCGAGGTATAACCTCGTTGGCATGACTTGCTCTCATTCTTTATCCAATATCTCATCTTGCAGTCACTGCGGCTATGGGACTTACCATGGCCGCAGTGACTGCCTCTTACTTATCTGTAGTTTATGGGCCGGATATCTAGTACAGGCGCCAGCACTGTATTGACATCAAAAACACTTTCAATTTAGCGAGCCGGAAACACATTTTTATACCCACCCCGAAGGATGGGGTGGTTCAACACATCGAAATATCAATTTTCGACCCTATAAAGTATATATATTCTTGATCAGCGTAAAAATCTAAGACCATCTAGCCATGTCCGTCCGTCTGCCCGTTTGTCAGTTGAAATCACGCTACAGTCTTTAAAAATGCAGATATTGAGCTGAAACTTGGCACAGATTGTGTTTTTGTCCATAGCAGGTTAAGTTCGAAGATGGGCCATATCGGACTATATCTTGATATAGCCCCCATATAGACCGATCCGCCGATTTAGGGTCTTAGGCCCATAAAAGCCACATTTATTATCCGATTTTGCTGAAATTTGGGACAGTGAGTTGTGTTAGGTCCTTCGACATCTTTCTTTAATTTGGCCCATATCAGTTCAGATTTCGATACAACTGCCATATAGACCGATTTCTCAATGTAAGGTTTTGGGGCCATAAAAGGCGCCTTTATTGTCCGATGCCGCCGAAATTTGGGACAGTGGGTTGTGTTAGGCTCTTCGACATTTCTCTGCAACTTGCCCCAAATCGGTCCAGATTTGGATATAGCTGCCATATAGACCGATATCTCGATTTAAAGTCTCGGCCCCATAAAAGGCGCATTTAAATATAATCCGATTTCACTGAAATTTGACACAGTGACTTATGTTAGACTTTCGACATCCGTGTCGTATATAGATTCAGATCAGATCATTCAGATCAGTTTATTTTTAGATATAGCTACTAAAAGACCATAACTTGCACTTCTTAGTATTTGGTCCAAATCGGAAAATATTTCGATATAACTGCTATGGGGCAAAAGGTATGCTTTTTTCACTGGATTTTGACGAATGGCAGTTTACATGTATACCCGAGGTGGTGGATATCCAAAGTTCGATCCGGCCGAACTTAACGCCTTTTTACTTGTTTTTCATTAAGAAATAAAGACTATTTCTCGAACCAAGTACTATGTGTCGATACTGAAAAGGGAGTCGTTTCATATAATGTAAAATCTAGGATCTGTACTTGGTCCGCTTTTGTGGAACATCATGTATGACTGTATATTAAGACTAAAGTTACCAGAAGAAGCGTCAATAGTTGGATTTGCAGATGACATTGCCATATTAGTCCAGGCAAGTCACTTGAATGAGGTAAAGCTGTACTCGAACGATACAATCAAAATAGTTAAAGACTGGTTAAAAACAATGAACCTACATCTGGCAAAATATAAAACGGAGGCTGTACTCATAAGTGGGAAGAGAAAAAATGAGAACCTGACTAAAGTTTTAATAGACGTTTGAAATTCAATCAGCACGTGGAATACACCTTCCAGAATGATGCCAAATATTGGCGGCTCGAGACAATGTCAAAGAGTGCTACTCACAAGTCTCGTAAATTCTTGCCTACTGTAGAGCCCCTTTTTGCGAACCGAGGCTTAGGACGTCTTTAAATCCCACATGACATCGATAGCTAGACGAAACAGTCTCCGAGTATGTAGTGGCTACAGAACCATTTCAAGAGTCGCAGCACATGTGGCAGCAGGCATGATACCCTTTGACATGCTTGCTATGGAACATTCCAATATATACAGGAGAGTACTCGAAGATGAGAGCACGCCAAGAAAGGTCATTCGTAGGTCTGAGAGATAAACAACGATGTAAGACTAGCAGACAAACTGTTGTCTGAATCCGTTCTTATATTGGGTTGCCCAAAAAGTAATTGCGGATTTTTTAAAAGAAACTAAATGCATTTTTAATAAAACTTAGAATGAACTTTAATCAAATATACTTTTTTTACACTTTTTTTCTAAAGCAAACTAAAAGTAACAGCTGATAACTGAAAAAAATTGTCAACGCCGACTATATGAAAAATCCGTAATTACTTTTTGGGCAACCCAATATTTTTTTATTGCACTTTTTCTCCATCGCTGTCCACCAATCTGCTAAGGCGTATGCTAGCATTGGTCTAATCTCTCTCCTGTAGAGCCAGTGGACTATTCCCAGATTCAGGTTTCATTTCGAGCCTACGACCCGTCTATATAGTGCCCAACAATTGTGAGCCTTCTCAGTAGGCTCTTGGCTGTCGCAAATTCAGTCCAATTTCCAATTCAAGATCACTCCCAAGTATTTGACCTTGTCGGTGCCTCGAAGTGGTCCACTTTCGTCTTCCTCGTAAATAGGTAGATCTCAGACTTCTCTAGGTGTACATTCAGATTCAAAGGTCTAGCCAAATCGCATGCCAAATCTAACACCCTTTCGATGAAGGAGGACAGACGCAGCTTCATGGGCGGACACGCTATACTCTGCACTACAATGGCCTCCATCTTTATTTCGTGGGACCAACAGTTTATCCACTTGTTCCTTAGCGTATGGTTAATCGAGATTCTAAGGACCCGGTCCATCCGATACTGGCCTAAGGATTGTATGAGCGTGGCGGTCCTTACATTGTTAAAAGCCACTTCGATGTCGGTGTATACAGCCCAAGTGTATATCTTGACATCGAACGATTCTTCTATTGAGAGAAGACTGCTCTACCGATGTCATTTTGTATCGCAGCTGTGTAGGGCCAAATTGACTAAATGCAATGTCATCTGCTCCAAGTTAATAAAAAGTATTTTGCAACCATCTGGTCAGTTTTAGTTTATCTACTGGCAATATTCCTTTACATGTTGGACTTTACAAAAAATAAAACTCCAACTTGTAATGATTATGAAACTTTAACCGCAACACGAACTCTCAAATCATTTAAAACCGTTAAACTAAACAAAGACAGTAGAAAAAATAATCCAAAAAAAACAAACCAAAGAACCGACTACAACAAAACATCAACAAGCAGGATGTGGCCTAAACTTTGACATGGCAACACCTGTTGTGAATGTGTAGTTGTTGTATGGTGTTATGCTTCTTCTACTTCTATTATGGTGATGTTGTTGACACCACCGCCATAGCCCCCCCCCCCCATCATCAGTATAATGCCAACTTTGAATAGCAGGCGATGGGTTTTGGTGTTGTTGCCGTTGTCATTGTAGTGTTCCGTTTTTGCATTTTTGGCTTCATTTTGTTTAGGTCGATGGTGTTTGTGTGTGTGTGTGGTCTAAAAACAATGAAGGCAGTACTACAAAACACCATGTTATACACATTCGTACACGTTCGCCAAGTATTACGCTAAAAATTGTATATCGTATATTACTTAATTTAATAACAGTCACGCCACGGCATGATGTTGGTGTTGAAGCTGTTGTTTTTGCTGTTGCTGCTCGCCCAGAAGGCCACAACCGCTGGCGTGCCGCAGACATTAAGGGACCCCAGCACACACACTATATATATATACATATACAAAAACAAGGCCGCCAACAGGAAGTTCAAGGTTTTGTCATTGGAACCATAGAGCTGGGACATGAAGTCAGAGATAGGGTGATTTTTTTAGTAGTTAGGAAATTAAAAAATTTTTTTGTTGTGATCTAAATCTTGAAAATATTGAAAATGGGGAGGTAAGGTTAGGTCAAGAGGCTTACTTATAGTGAACATTCTTTGCTTGAAGATTTTCTATCCACTGAGAAGGCGATATTCCAAATTGCAGCCTATTTGGTTGGAAAAGGAAAGAAAGCCTTACCTAACCCTGGAAAACCGGAAAGATTTGCAACATTGCGAAGGAGGTCCGCAGACTTTATAATAGGAAATGTTTTAAAAGTGGGTTATGGGCCAAGGAAGCCACCGCAGCGCACCGCCTAGGATGTTGAACCATTCGTTTCAAATCCTGACAAGAACATCAGAATAACAAGTTTTAGCGGTGGTTATCCAGTCCTCATGCTGGCGAATTTGGGAGGAACTATGGCATGTAAAAACTTCTCCCCAAAGAGGTGTCACATTGTGGCACGCCATTCTGACTCGGCTATAAAAAGGAGGCTATATATAGGGAGTTTGCCTCTATTCCTTAAGGGAATTTTTATGGATCGAAAGTTATGGCTCCAGGAAGGTTGGAAAAGTCAACGCGGTCAACTTTGACACCCTGTATCTCATCCTGTATTAAAGATATGTCCTCCTCTACATAACATTTTGTACCGTTAAGATCAACAGATAATAAGTTGTAGACTTATTTTAAATTTTTTGCCGTTTGGCCCACTGTGCGTTAGTAGACAACATGAGAGTAAGTGCGATGACATCGCCAAACATGCTGAGGCTTTCTATGAAAACGCATTTTCCACAGGATACGACGCGATACACAGAGACCCCGAAGGTTAGGAACCATGAGGTTGATTGAGGACTTACCATTAAGGACTCTATAATAAGGGAAGCCTTCAGGAGCTTCCAACCGTTTAAGTAATCGGGGACTAATAGAATGTTTCAGGCATTCCTATAGAAAAAAGGAGTAGACGGCCCATTAGACCACTACGTTCACAGAATGCCAAGAAAACACATGTAGGTCAGGCAAGAGGTAAGGCTACAGTTCATACTCAAACCTGGTAAGGCAAGTTATGTGCCACCAAAGTCGTATAAACCTAACGGCCTTTCTCCCAAAACCATGGAGTGGACTTAATGATAAAGACTAGAAAAACCGGCAAATTGCTACTTCAGCATTCCTTCGCCAGAAGGCTTCCGATGGAGACTGTCTCCAGGTTTTGGGAGAAAGGGAGTTAGGTTTACATATAGAACTGTAAACCTAACTCCTTTTCTCCCAAAACCATGGAGTGGACATAATGATAAAGAGTAGAAAAACCGGCGAATTGCTCAGGTGCTACTTCAGCATTCCTTTGCCAGAGGACTTCCGATGGAGACTGTCCAGCACAAGGTTGTATATAAGGGAGAAGAATCCTTCGATGGCTAGCCAGGCTAGCGGTGCGCATTGATATCGAGGGGATTTTTAGCAATGTGAGGACCGACACGAAAATCTTATCATTAGATCGGTATCGGGTGTACCGGATAACCCATATGCGACGTTATAATACTTCTAAGGGGACGGTCAAAGGCTCGAAATTTTGGCTTACTCCGAAAATAGTCCACTGGCTCATATAGAAGGGGCGGCTATGAGAAACACGCATACCAGGGCAATAGATACAGATTAAGTTGGGGTGAATGGGTTGCTTAACAGAGGTGAGTTCACTCGGAGCCCAGTTCGGTCCATTTAAAACCCTAGTCGCTCGTTGACTGGCCAGAGTTCCCTAGCAGTCTCCTGTGTTCTGTAGCCCGACAAATAGCACGTAAGCAAAACCGGTGACTGATTGGCCCGGCGCAGACGAACTACTGCTGGTGCATTCGTCTGCGGCCCCCATGGTAGGCATGTCAGCGTCCCATCATAGGCTGGGAGCCTATCCAAAGACTCCGAACAATCTGCCACACCACTCGACTTCACCGTCCTCGGCTTTGAGCGCAGCCATACTGCGCACATACACCCTTAGTATGGAGGACGGTAAATCCCTTACCAGAATTTCTCTTGCGGCTATTGTAAAGGCACAGATCTCTGCCTGAAAGACCGTTCACTCATCCGGTCGTCTCAGAGACATACCGATAGATCCCCTTCCTCCCAATCCAATCCCTTACCCCATTTTGGACACATCAGTGAAGATCGAGTTCCCATTCTCCTCAAACACAGCATTCGCCCTTTATTCATCCCCCCCGGGAAAAGGAATCCTGAATAACTTTACCCGAGTCGGTACTGGTGCCAGGTAGCCGGAGATCCTCCTCAGTCTCTCCGTTCCTTACCCCATTTTGGACATATCAGTGAAGATCGAGTTCCCATCCTCCTCAAACACAGCATTAGCTCTTTATTTATCCCTCCCGGGAAAAAGGAATCCTGAATAACTTTATTCGAGTCGGTACTGGTGCCAGGTAGTCGGAGATCCTCCTCAGTCTCTCCGTCCCTTACCCCATTTTGGACATATCAGTGAAGATCCAGTTCCCATCCTCCTCAAACACAGCATTAGCACTTTATTTATCCCTCTCGGAAAAAAGGAATCCTGAATAACTTTACCCGAGTCGGTACTGGTGCCAGGTAGTCGGAGATCCTCTTCAGTCTCTCCGCCCACATTCATAACATCCAGAATGGAATTGTGGCAGCACCTGTCCTCCCTGAGCATGCCAAGCTCCTTTAGCTTAAGCGAGACCTTGGCGGCAAAGTTCCGAAGAGGTGCATATCCACCATCACTTCCAGAGCTGCCGGCGGTGCGGATCTCAGTGTTCTTGTGACCCCGACGTATACACAACTCTATGTAGATTTTCGGCTCATTATGACTATGACAATGAGAGAATGAATAAAAAAAAATCCATTTGTAATCAAGCAACTATGGGTAACGTGACGAGATTGGAAATACCCGAGCCAGAAATTGGAGAACTCCGGCAGAGTGCGAGAAGATAGCTATGACCACCACATAGGCTAGAACATGGAGGTCCGATCTGTGTGGTGTTCATTGCTGTCACGAGAAGATAAGCTGCAAGCTACCGGACGCGTCCACAGTTTACGGATAGTGGAACGAAGTAGCTGTAACGGCAGTCGCGGACAATCAGCGGTGTCGAGCGTAGAGTCTTAGTGAGAGGCCAGGCGGCATCGTCTCTTGCACAAATTCTGAGTGCCTATGATGGTCGATATGAAAAGGCGGGCTATTGGCGCCTTTAAATAACCAATGGCCTGTACGGCTATGATAACCATAACGGAAGGTTCACAAACAGTCTTAGGCTATAAGAAGGAGATTAACGGCTTCTCTGAAGATGGCATAGTCCACAACGTTTTGCTGCTGCGTCACAGCGATGTAAATGGGAAGGAAGGAGCAGACGAATTGGCCGTAAGGGCCAGAGAACTAACATCAGCAAACTTGGTGCATGTAAAACCATTCAGGGCGACGCAGTCCATACTAAGTACGTGGACAATGAGAACGCATGTAGGACTGTTAAATTATATTTTTAATGTGCGATATTGAACCTTATAAAAAAATCACCCTATAGCAACATTGTTTTTCAATACTTTAAAAGCATTTAGCATTTATTACCAGTTGCCAAATAGAATTTTAGTCATAACAATAGCTCTGCCACTCTTCACCTCTCTCTCTCTATTTCAAGGATTTCAACACCTTTTCTCCCTCTCTTCCAAGGACTTGAATACTTTAAGCTAACATCCTCAAAAAAAAGAAAAAAAATATATCTAAAGTTATCAAATACTTACGAAATGAATCGCTCAAACTCATCAGGTTGAGAGCACACCTTAACGTGTGGGTCTTATGACAAACATAGGCGTCGTTATGGGAGTGCTATAAACACTTATTTTCAACAGCCCTAGAGAATAAAACAACAGCAGATACTCTTGGAAAGAATTCTTGCAGATACGTGACAACTGGTTTTGATAAGCCAATGTGTTGCCTTCCACGTACAACGTAAGTATGAATTATTGAGCAATGTGGTTAGCTGTCAGGTCACATCCACTCCACTTGCACCACACCAAAGGTGAGCGGTTGCGAAGGTAAGTGTTGGCAAAGTGTCAGAGTGATGGATTGACAACAATGTGAGCAGTGAGACTTATCAAAGTTTAACTCTGGCAAGTTTTCTTGGCTATGGTAATCTGGAAATGAGGAATTTTACAAAAACGAATCTTGAGGGATGCAGAAAAGTTTGCTTGAAAAGTTGGAAGTGGACAAGAAAGCTGGGAGGGTAAGGAAACTACAGACATATTAGCGTGAAGCTAGATGAGTGGAATACTTACTCCAGGGAGCAAGGATTTGAAGGATGTTATTGACATGAAAATCTAGGAAATTTTCAATGGGTAGAACATTTCTGAAATATTTTCAATGGAAATGAAATTTCTAAAAAATATTCTCGTCAAACTATGTAAAATTTTAAACAAATCTGTTGACAAAATTTTCTATACAAATTAAATTGTAACAGTAATTTCTATGAAATTACATTTTTTAAATAATATTTCCTACAGATATAAAATTTTGAGATAATTTTTTGTCGAGATTCCATTGCAGAATATTGTCCGGCTAAAGGATGCGTGCAAGATTACCAAACATGAGATCATGAGTTCAATTCCAAAATTATTAAAATTTGTTTTTAAGGGTAATAGTAGAGAGTGACAGAGGAAAACCCGAGCAGCGCAAGCCGAATAAAGAAAACAAAAACACCACCACCCGAAGCAAAGCACATGCGTTGGCTGGTTAAATGGTTTTTTGCCTTGTGTTGAACTGTGTTCAACAAAGTAGGTTAAGTTTAATAATAAGTTAATAATGAATTACTCTTATAATGAATGTGGATTTTTAAATTGAATTTAACGGTTAAAATATTTGCTAGTTTGCATCAATGGAAACCCTTGGCACAATCAACCTCACCAAAGGCTAGAGCTTTCGCTCAAATTGCCCAATAGTTTCCATCTTGAAATAATATTCCAATTCACCTTGCGCTGAATTAGCCCTTTTGCTATGTATGAAATACTTTGTCTCTTCACTTAAAAAGAAACCAGCTTACTCTACGGTAAGAACGAAGCTCTTTACGGAGACCAAAAAATAAACTTTGAATTGCATAAACCTAACTCTGGCTTTTTCTATTTTTTTTGTTCTATTTGCATGGGTTTACAATTGTGAGTTTCACACTAAAATACAGTCCACTATTGCAGAAAACCTCACAATTGTACACCTTGCTTATGGATATATTGTGGTTGTTGTTATATGTTGCCTTGCAAAGAGTGCCTTTTAACAACAAATTTTTACTTTGGTTCGTTGAGATTCAAAATAAATTGTTGCAGGAAAATTAACAATTTTCTTAGCGGTTTTTTCGACCAAAGTTGTTGTTTTTCAAAACTATTTCTATATGTGTAGGATGGATAAGATTTGGTATGCTATTAGAGCTATATCAGGTTATGAACCGATTCACACACACACACGCACGGATGTATATACCATAGTGTAAATTTCAACCAAATCGTACAAGAATTACGCCTTATGGGGGCTCAAGATCGCCATACTTGACACGTACATTCATAAGAAAAGTCACTGTGCAAAAGTTCAGACAAGAATTACGCCTTATAGGGGCTCAAGATCGCCATACTTGACACGTACATTCATAAGAAAAGTCACTGTGCAAAAGTTCAGTCAAATCGGGTAAGAATTACGCACTCTAGAGGCTCGAGAAATAAAATCAGGAGATTGGTTTATATGAGAGCCATGTCAGATTTTGGAACGATTCGGACCATACTAGTCAAGTAGATGTCATAGAAACCGTCACTGTGCAAATTGTTCGGTTATGGGAGCTATATCAGGTTATGGACCGACTCAGACCATATTTGGCAACTATGTTGAAGATGACCAAATAAGTGGTTGTGCAAAATTTCAGCCAAATCGTTTTTTTTATACCCTCTACCAAAGATTGGGGGTATACTAACTTCGTCATTCCATTTGTAAAACAATGATGAACATTACACTTAGTCAAGTCAATGTAACCATGTCCGTCCGTCTGTGAAAAGCACGCAAAATATCGGATCTTGATATCATGAGAGCTCAATTATCATGATGTTAAGATCCCATATTTTGCGTGCTTTTCACAGACGGACGGACATGGTTACATTGTCTTGACTAAGTGTCATGGTCATCATTGTTTTACAAATGGAATGACGAAGTAAGTATACCCCCATTCTTTGGTAGAGGGATAAAAAAAACGTTTTTTAAAGCTAGGCAGAAAATGTGTTTTGCTTTGTAATAACAATTGACTGGTTTTCTATATCGCGATTTCGTTTAGTACCACACCAAACTCATCCAAGTCGTTTAAACTGTGGTATCGTATCAACCGCTTAATTCCGTAATTATATCCAATGCTGTATTGATTTGCTTCTTACTACCCCTCAGTATTAGCCTCTGTTCGTCACCTTCCGGATTTTTCCGTACGATTCTTGGCGCGTTTTTCGCACTGTTGTCGCCTCAAAAGTCTTCGCTTTCTTTCAGCCAAGCCGTCAGCCCTCTCATTCCCCCTTACCTGTTCCGCTATATCACGGCAACCAGATTATGCAGACAGTGCCTTACTCAGAAAAGGCGTTAATCTTCTTCATACACTCTAAGACCGTTGGATATAGTATGGGCAAGTCCACTGAAACAGCCCTGCACGACCTAGTCGGCTACATAGAGGATTCTCTGGCTGTCAAGGAATACATAACGGTAGCATAGCAACTACTGCCGTGAGGCTAAGGGAGCTCTCTCTTGGGCCATGTGGCGGCTACAGACACTGTGTTATCCTTGATACAATGTCCAATGTTCCAGACAGTGTTGATTACACCCTGCCTGAGCTGTTTTTTGAATAGTACTGTATCACTATTCCTGATAGACCCGATTGGAACTACGATATTCATGGTAATAGAAGTTACATAGACTTCTGTACGGATGGTCTAAAGATCTAGCACTGGTCACATCGAAAAGGTTACCCGACAGCAGTGTGTATCAAGCGGAGATCCTTGCATTAAAGTGGTGGAATGGCTAAAATATAATGCCATACAGACAATTGGTATACATATCTTCTCAGACAGCCAGGTAGCCATAAAATCCTTGGAGATCGTATTTCTGAAAACAAAAACCGCCTTCGATTGTCGCAGATCTCTCAACGAGATGGCTGAACAGTTCAAAATTCACCTGTTCTGGGTGACGCGCCACAGTGATATCCCAGGGCATTGGAAAGCGGACGAGCTTGCGAGACTAGGAACTACCTTACACATTCCAGGGAAACTGGAATCTGTGGGTATGCCTCTAGCGGCATGTAAGCTTAGTTTTCAGGATCAGGCCCGAAGGGCAATGAATGATTAATGGTCACAAACAGGAGCATTCGAAAACTATGTGACCGAATTTAGACTGGAAAAGGTCTACCGCTTTGCTGTCACTGGCTCGAACAGATGTCTCAGTCATTGTGTTCGTCATGACAGGTCACTGTCTAATCGAAAAACATGCTGACAGACTGCCAGTAACGACTTTTGTGAGGACATCGAAGACTAAAAGACTACAGAACATCTTCTGTGTGTAAGTCCCGCACCAGCAGTCAGAAAGAGTTACACTTTAGGTTCTCATTTCTTTAAGAACCTAACTGATTTAGCGTATGTGAACGTTCGCAAGATGTTGGGCTTTCTAAAACAATCTGGATGGGTCAACTGTAGGAACTAGAAGGAATCTTCCTTCTTTTGTTCCTGTGGTATCACAAGGGACGAAAACGTCTAATTGAGTCTGATACTTAAACCTAACCTAACCTAAGACCGTTGGTGATCTTAACGTAATGACTACTATTGCCCTAATTGTAAAACATTCTTGCGTTGACAATGTATCATTGCACGCAATTCGTGACCTCCTTGATTTCTGCCTGCAGTACGTATTACGGTCAGGCAGTCTTAAACAAAATTAGCCTCTGGATTCTTTATGTTATAGTCACAGTTGTATGTGGAGGTAGGGATCCTCTGCAAGCTCCATTGGTGAGCAGGCTTGTTCCGGTCCATGGGACTGATTGCCGCGGGAACGTTATGGCCAATAACTGGCCTTATCATATCGTGTATCATAGGCACTCAGTATTTAAGCAATGAGACTCTCCCTCCGGTATCGTTGATTGTCTAGGACTGCAGTTGCAGCTATTCCGTATATACTTCCACTATACGCAATCTAAGAACGCGCCCGGTAGCTGTCAGCTGAGCTTCTCATGATGACGATGAACACCACACAAATCGGAGCTGATAGTTCCAGCACGTATGCCGCTCATGGTCTTTCTGTGCCGGGTCCTTTATGTAGACACGCAGATTTGTTCCCACCTCTAGTTTTGGATTATCCGAGTATCATGAACTACCAGATGGCAATAACCGAGTTTCATCAATCTCATGACAGCCGGTCTATACATACCGGATTGATTTGATGGATTCCTTCATCAGCAAGGGCTGCCGCTTCAGTGTACAACAGCCTGCAACAACAAAAACAATAACAGCAACCAGAGTCTTATCAAACAGAAATTGTGCCGCTGGTAATTGCGTCTCCCACTCGACCTTGAGTGCCGTCTCGGGTGTCCGTACCGAAACCACTTCCAATTCAATCAAGTTTCCTATCGTTGCCTAGATTAACACGAGATGGTGAAACCTACTCCCATCTACCAGTGGCTGTCTCATTCTAAGGGACACGACCACTAACACTGGAACTGAGCTCCGATCTGTGTGGTGGCCATATGTAGTAATCACGAGAAGCTCAGCTGAGAGCTACCGGACGCGTCCACAGGTTACGGATAGTGGGATGCATCGTATACGGAGTAGTTGCAACTGCAGTCGCGGACAATCAGTGGTATCGAGTGGAGAGTCACAGTGAGAGGCTGTGCGGCATGGGCTCTTGCTTAATTACTGAGTGCCTATGATGCACCTTTAAATAACCAACGGTCATCACGTTTCCGCAGCGATCGGTCCTATGGACTGAGCTTACTCATCTTTAGGAGTTTGACGAGGATCATTACCTCCATATGCAATGTGGCTACAACAACAACCAATAACTCGATTTGTTCGCCAATTCATCGAAATCGACAGTTTTTCCTCTATAAAATCAGCCGATGTCGATGTGTTGTCGATCATTTGTTCGCCTGAACCAATACTACCTTAAAGTACCTGTGAGCCAGTGCATTAAATTTGGTGTCAGGCACTTCAAAATCCCTCTTCAGTTAGGATTTATAGCAGGCTATTTAAGATGGTCGCCTATTGGAGAGGCGATTAAAAGTTCCCTGTGGCGTACAGTCTACCACATACCCCTAAGTTACGCCACCAATAGTTTATCCACCTATTCCAGAGCAATAAACTTATCTAATCCTTAACGACATGCTCCACCCGGTTCTTTGAGTTGAAAAAGCTTGCCGGACTTACCGCTATGGCCCGTCACCCAAAACGATGCGGAACGTGCCATCCTCAGAGAAGTCGTTGTCGCCTTCTTACACTCCAAGACTGGAGGCCACAGTAGCCCAGAGGTTAGCATGTCCGCCTATGACGTTGAACGCCTGGGTTCGAATCCTGGCGAGACCATCAGAAAACATTTTCAGCGGTGGCTTTCCCCTCCTAATGCTGGCAACATTTGCGAGGTAATATGCCATGCAAAACTTCTCTCCAAAGAGGTGTCGCACTGCGGCACGCCGTTCGGACTCGGCTGTAAAAAGGAGACCCCTTATCATTGAGCTTAAACTTGAATCGGACTGCACTCACTGCTAGGTGAGAAGTTTGCCCCTGTTCCTTAGTGGAATGTTCATGAGCAACATTTGCAATTTGCACTCCAAGACTGTTTGTTGTCTTATCGACCAGATTGTTATAACCCTGACGTTAACACAACACCATAATAGCCCGGATCTCCGCCTGCAGGACCATATTATGGTTAGACAGTCGAAAACAGATCTAAGGATTCTCATCTTCATCTTTCTCGTCAACAGGCAAATTTTACTCATCTCTAGGTTAACATTGATAACCCTAGGATAAGCCCAATCGTATGCCATATGCAAGACCTTTCGGCCCTTCTGCATAGCTGTTACGGATTCTTACCCCTAAGTAGTATTATAACATCTTCTACGTGGCAGATGGGTTCAAATCCCTTCTCAGTCAGCATCCGTAATAGGTGATTTATTATGGTCCCCCAGATACTTGGCCCTGACAAAATATCAGCATCGTGCTCTTCTCTCAAATACCATGTATTTAAAACCCATATTGCCATTGGCTTAAGAGGAGTTTACAGGATGGGGCGTCCCCAAACACATGGCCCCAAAATAGGTTATCAAATTCGTTTTCTAATCTCAAATACCTTCCATTTGAGCCACATATTGGCATGGTCGAAAATTTTTTCTCTTTGGGGGTGTTTTGGGTAAGTGGTGATGCCCTTTATACATGGTCCTACATTTGGATATCAAATTCGTATTCTTCTCCCAAATACCTTTATTTGAGCCCCATATTGAGATGATCACTAAAAAATTGCTGTTTGTGGGGTATTTTGGGAAAGGGGTAGATCCCCCGAAAATTGGTCCCGAAAATGGGTATCAATTCTTGCTCTACCCCCCAACACCTTTCATATAAGCTCCACATTGACATGGTGGGTAAATATGCCTGATTTAGGGGTGTTTTGGCGATTGGGGTGGTCCCCCAAACGCTATGCCCTGAAAATATATCAGCAACGTGCTCTATTCTCATATATTTGAATCCCATATTGCCGTTGGCCTCAAAATTGGATATCAAATTCGTTTTCTAATCTCAAATACCATTCACTTAAACCCCTTATTGATAAAGTTGATATCAGATACGTGGCCTACTTCCACATTTCTTTAATTTGAGCACCATACTTCAAGCCCGATATTCCCATGGTCAGTAAATAAGTCCTATTTGGGGGGTGTTTTGGGAAAGGGGTGAACCCCCAAAAACGTGGTCCCACATTTGGATATCAGATTCGTATTCTACTCACAAATACCTTTCATTTGAGTCCCATATCGCCATGGTCGGTAAATATGTCCGATTTAGGGGTGTTTTGGGGGTTGGGGTGGTCCCCCTAGCACTTGGTCCGACAATTGAATATCAGATACGTTTTTTTATCGTGAAAACATTTCATTTGAGTTCCATATTGTCGTGATTGGTCTAAATATATGTTTGGTAGGATTTAGGGTGGGGCAGCCCCCCTAGGTACCCCATCCGAAATTTGGACACCACATTTTTATTTT
This sequence comes from Stomoxys calcitrans, assembly GCF_963082655.1. Classification (NCBI taxonomy): domain Eukaryota; kingdom Metazoa; phylum Arthropoda; class Insecta; order Diptera; family Muscidae; genus Stomoxys; species Stomoxys calcitrans. Next base: position 101,594,978 of record NC_081553.1, on the reverse strand, counting down.
TAGGGTACTATATGAGAGCACACAAAATTTCGCTTAAACCGCACCACCCATCTCCGAGATCTGGCGTTTCTGAAAATTAGGGTAAGGGGGAGGGTCCGCCCCCCTTCAGATATCAAAAAATTTAGTACCCTATTTTCACCACGGGGTCATTATGCACCATTTGTGAAAATTAAAAAAAAAAAAAACGGTTCAGCCGTTTCTGAGTCTATAAGAAACACACAAACAAACCTACAAACACAAATTGATTTTTATACCCTCCACCATAAGATGGGGGGTATACTAATTTCGTCATTCTGATTGTAACTACTCGAAATATTCGTCTGAGACCCCATAAAGTATATATATTCTTGATCGTCGTGAAATTTTATGCCGATCTAGCCATGTCTGTCCGTCCGTCCGTCCATCCGTCTGTCTGTCGAAAGCACGCTAACTTCCGAAGGAGTAAAGCTAGCCGCTTGAAATTTTGCACAAATACTTCTTATTAGTGTAGGTCGGTTGGTATTGTAAATGGGCCATATCGGTCTATAACCTGATATAGCTGTCATATAAACCGATCTTGGGTCTTGACTTCTTGAGCCTCTAGAGTGCGCAATTCTTATCCGATTGGAATGAAATTTTGCACGACGTGTTTTGCTATAATATCCAACAACTGTGCCAAGAATGGTTCAAATCGGTCCATATCCTGATATAGCTGCCATATACACCGATCTGGGGTTTTGACTTCTTGAGGCTCTAGAGTGCGCAATTCTTATCCGATTGGAATGAAATTTTGCACGACGTGTTTTGTTACGATATCCAACAACTGTGCTAAGTATGGTTCAAATCGGTCCATAACCTTATATAGCTGTCATATAAACTGATCTTGGTTCTTGACTTCTTGAGCCTCTAGAGGGCGCAATTCTTATCCAATTTGAATGAATTTTGGCACGTAGTATTTTGTTATGATATCCAACAACTGTGCCAAATATGGTTCAAATCGGTTCATAACCTGATATATAAACCGATCTGGGATCTTGACTTCTTGAGCCTCTAGAGGTCGCAATTATTATCCGATTTGCCTGACATTTTTTATGACGGATTCTCTCATGACCATTAACATACGTGTTTATTATGGTCAGAATCGGTATATAGCCTGATATAGCTCCCATATAAAGCGATCTCTCTATTTTAATTCTTGAGCCCACAAAGGGCGCAATTCTTATTCGAATTGGCTGACATTTTACAAAGGTCTCCAATATATAATTTAATTGTGGTCCAAACCGGACCATATCTTGATATCGCTCTAATAGCAGAGCAAATCTTTTCTTATATCCTTTTTTTGCCTAAGAAGAGATGCCGGGAAAAGAACTCGACAAATGCGATCCATGGTGGAGGGTATATAAGATTCGGCCCGGCCGAACTTAGCACGCTTTTACTTGTTATATATAAGATTACACAATATCGGGAGATCGGTATATATGGCAGCTATATCCAAATATGGTCCGATCTGTACCATATATGACAGGAATGGGTAGGGGTCCCCCAGAACACACTGTGCCAAATTTCATCGAATTCGGATAATAAATGGATCTTTTATGGCCTCAATACCCTATATCCGGAGATCGGATGGTCAGTTTAAGGGCAGCTATATCCAAATATAGTCCGATCTGAACCGCAATTCTCAGAAATGAATAAGGGTCTACCAGAACTCATTGTGCCAAATTTCATCGAAATCGGGTGAAAAAATGACCAATTTATTGCCTCAAGTTTTGAAGTCTGGAGATCGGTCTATATAGCTACTATATATAACTTAAATCCGATTTTATGAGATCAGAAGGTCAGGTTTACATACAAAGAATACGAAATCATCAAAAATTTTTTGAAAAATGTTTTCATACCCAAGACGTCTGCAAAATTATAAACACCTAGCTTTTGGGTATAAATGGGTAAATACCCGGGTATTTACCCAATTTACCGGGTAAATACCTTTTGGGTATTTAGGTTAGGTTAGGTTGAAAAGGGGGTGCAGATATTATTCCGCCCCATGCCAATATGGACATACACCTAAGCCAGTAATCGGCTTGTTGTGCGCTCTAAAGACTATAAAAAAAAAACCTCTAAAAAGAAAATTGTAAGCTACTTACAAAATCCTTAATTGTTTTCAATACCACTCCCATAAGTTGGTTCATGTCTGACATTGTGTCTCTAACCATGCCCAAGTCTTGGCAAAAAATTGTAAGGAAATCGGCAAACTTTTCTATCAGAAATATTTGCGGAGAAGACTTCTACAGTTGATTTCGGGAAACTTTTCAACACTACTTTTTTTAGCTGTCAAATTCAGTTTACATATAGAAACTTGTGCTAAAAATCGATTCTTAATATGCTGAAGCAAAATTCCAGTACCTCATTTTAGTAACTCGTAATAAGCACACCACACAACTAAAAACTAAAGTTTTCTTCATTTCTTTGAAAAACTAAATTTCAATTAAAAAAATTGATTTTCAATTATTTCTTTCAAGGACTTTTGTGTAATAGATCGCAAGGACTATCATCAAGGACTTACCTGTTGGTGGGATGAATGCGAATAATAATTTCCAGAATAACGTTAAGAAATGCATCACATAATCGAAACATGATGGTGATGCAGCCATGCCACCTTCTTCACCATCATCGCCATCGTCATCGCCTGTGATAAAGGAGAACAAGCAGAAAAGAAAAAACTACATTGAGACTCTCAATCATTGTGGGTTGTGGAAATAAGTGATTGGTTGTGTGATGCTGGTTGGTTTTTATCGCCCACCCAACCCAACTCAGGGTAATGAGTTTTCAATGTTATCTTCACCACTTACCGGCAGTCACAGTGAGTGCTTCGATGAATTGCTCCTTCCATGAGGATGTACCAATCACAAGAGATGCATTGGCTCTTTGTACAAGTTTGTCTACAGTATTCTGAAAAGAAGGAATACAAAAAAATGCGGACAATGAATAGATGTTGAAAAAACAAATGGAAGAGGAATCCGTTGAAATGAAATGGCAATGTAATTGATGTGAAAGATAGGATTTATTGGATTTATCTGCTTTGTTTGAGGCAAGGCAAGTAAAGAAAAGTGAAAGTGAAATTGTGATCCCCGTTTGTCGGAAGTAAAAGGTAGAGACGCATTTTTTTAAAGACAAAATCACCATTTCGAGTGACTTTTTATAATTTTTAGGTAAGGTAAGTCAATGGAGGCCACTGTAGCGCAGAGGTTAGCATAACCGCCTGGGTTCGAACCCTGGCGCAGACATCAGAAATTTTTTTCGGCGGTGGTTACCCCACTTTGTGAGGTATTTTGCCATGTAAAATCTTCTCCCAAAGACGTATTACTCTGCGGCACGCCGTTCGGTCTCAGCTATTAAAGGAGGACCCTTACCATTGAGCTTAAATATGAAACAGACAGCACTCAGTGCAGTGTTCAGACTCTGAGAAGTTTGCCCGTCTTCCTTAATGGAATTCTCATGGGCAAATTTACATTTGCATTGGTCAAATTCGAGTTGAGAACCTTAACAGACTATTCTTTGCGTTACTATTAACGGGAAAAAGTGCAAAAACCTACGGATGTTAGGTACTTTTTAGGGGTATTCCGGCCTATAAAAGCATCCAAATCGCTTAGAAACTTCAAATAACAAGAGGATGACAAAAGAAGGATATGTAAGGTTAGCCAATAGTGGCAATCCCAATTAAGACTCTCTTGGACAATTTTTGCTCATTGTGAAATCACAGTAGCGATAGACTATGGCCTTTCAATTTCATGGCAGCCGGTTGAACGTACCGTATTGAACAGATGGAGTCATTGGCAAGGACTGCCTCCTCAGTGTACAATACACCGCTACAATAAGAACAACAACCCCGTCATTGGATAACTATGAGCACCACACAGGCTGAACCTTTGAGCTCCAATGTGTGTGGTGTTCATTGCTATTACGACAAGCTTAGCTGCGAGCTACTGTGCTCGTCCACAGGTTTGCGGATAGGGGAATGCTCCATATGGAGTAGCTGCAACGACAGTCGCGGACAATCAGCGGTATAGAGGGGAGTGTCTCAGTGAGACGCCAGGTGGCACCGGCTCTTGCATAAATACTGAGTGCCTACGATGCTCGATAAGACAAGGCGAGTTATTGGCGACTTGAATTAACTAATGGCCATCATGTTCCCCCGGCGATCGGTCCTTTGGACCGATACGAGCTTGCTCACTTACAGGGGCTTGACGAGCATTGCCACCTCTACAAGAAAATGTGGCTACAACAACCAAAGCCTTTCTATTCAATGGCAGCCGGTTGTACGTACCGGATTGTCCTGATGGAGTCCTTTATGGGCAAGGACTGCCTCCTCATTGTACAACACACCGCTACAATAAGAACAACAACCCCAGCACAGGATAACTATGAGCACCACAAGGCTGAACCTTTGAGCTCCAATCTGTGTGGTGTTCAATGCTGTCACGATAAGCTTAGCTGCAAGCTACTGGGACAGGTTGCGGATAGTGGAACGCTCCATACGAAGTAGCTGCAACAGCAGTCGCGGACAATCAGTGGTATCAAGCGGAGACTCTCAGTGAGAGGCCGGGCGGCACCGGCTCTTGCACAAATGCTGAGTGCCTCTGATGCTCGATATGACAAGGCGTGATATTGGCGCCTTTAAATAATCAATGGTCACATTGTTCCGCGCGATCGGTTCTTTGGACCGGAACGAGCTTGCTTACCAACAGGAGCTCGACGAGGATTGCCACCTCCACATGAAAATGTGGCTACAACATCCAAAGCATTTCTATTCCATGGCAGCCGGTTGTACGTACCGGATTGTCCCGATGGAGTCCTTTATGTGCAAGGGCTGCCGTCTCAGAGTACAACATACTTCTACAACAACAACAACAATACCAACTAAAACATTTGGTGGGAATTGAACTCCTATGACTCTGTAATCGGAGCTCCCTACCAACTAAGATAGCTGGGAGCTTATAAGGAAGATAAGACAAGGTTACATTTTCTGCAACAGTATCCAGCTTTCGTTAAACGCAGAGCTAAGTATCTTGGGGAGGACAAAGACTTTGGTTTTTAATGACTGGGGGAAGGACCATCCGGAATGTGCTGCTCAGCAAACCTGTCCGAACGTGCTGCTTAGCAAATTTTAAAATGATTGTAGGCGAACTTAAATCAGTGCCAAAAAGCAAAATAAAGAGCGAACAATAAGCAGCCTCAGCCGTGCCAAACTTCTCTATAACAAGTAAAACAGTGCTTAGTTCGGCCGGGCGAACCTCCACCATGCATCGCATTTGTCAAGTTCTTTGCCCGGTATTTCCTTTTAGACAAACAAAGGATAATGGATTAGAGTTGTTATGCTATTGGAGCTATTTCAGGTTATGAACCGGTTCGGGCCACACTTGGTTTGGATGTTGGAAACCATAGTAGATGCCATTGTGCAAAATTTCAAATCAAATCGGATAAGAATTGCGCTCTGTAGGGTCTCAAAGAAGTAAAATCGGAGGATGGGTTAATATGGGAATTATTTCAGGTTATAGACCGATTCGTATGTTAGAGATCATAGAAAAAGTCCAAAATTTCAGCCAAATCTTGCCTGATATAATCGGGAGATCAAGAAGTATAATCGAGAGATCGGTTTTTCGACCGATTCGGACGAAAAAGATCCAATGCTACATTTCAGCCAAATCGGATAGAAGTATAAACGGGAGATCGATTTATATAGGATCTGTATCAGGTTTATGACCGATTCGGATCATACGGGTAACATATGTTAGAAATAAAATTTGCAAAAATGCAAAATTTTAGTTAAATTGGATAAGAATGACGCCCTCTAGGGGCTCAAGAAGTAAAATCGGGACATCGGTTGATATGTGGGCTACATCAGGTTATTGACCAACTTAGACCATATTTAAAACACGCACGTTAAAGGTCATAGAAGAAGCCGTCGTTCAAAAAACTAAACTCTTAAAAAAAGTCACAGTGCAAAATTTCAGCTAAATCCGTTAAGAATTACGCCCTCTAGAGGCTCAAGAAGCATAAACGGGAGATCGGTTTATATGGGAGCTATATTAGGTTTAAGACCGATTTGGACAATACTAGCAACGGATGTTAGAGGTCATAGAAAAACTCACAGTGCACAATTTCAGACAAATCGGATAAAAATAACGCCATTTAGAGGCTCAAGAAGTATAAACGGGAGATCGGGGTATATGGGAGCTACATCAGGTTTAAGACTGATTCAGGCCATACATGGAACGTATGTGAGATATAATAGGAAAACTCATTGTGCACAATTTCAGCCAAATCGGATAAAAATTACGCCCTCTAGAGGCTCAAGAAGTAACATCGGGAGATAGGTTTATATGGGAGATATATCTAAATATGGACCGATATGGCGCATTTACAAGCCCAACCGACCTTCACTTAGAAAAAGTATTTGTGTAAGCGCCTAGCTTTGCTGTTTCGTATGTTATCGTGGTTTCCACACATAGACAGACGGATGGACATATGCACGGAAATCTCTAGATCGACTAAAAATGTCATGGCGATCAAGAATATACTTAATGGGACCAAAGATTAATATTTCGATACGTAACGAATGACGATATTAGTATACACCCACTTTATGGTTAAGGGTATAAAAATGTGACGTTCTGCAGCAATCCTTTCAAAGTCGTCAAAATAGCAATCTCCCCTCTGCCCCTAATAAGATATTTTTGAAAAATTTTGAGTCTTTTTATGGACCGAAGGATGGGGGTATATTCATACGATCTAGCTATGTCTCCTCGTCGGTCTGTTGAAATCATGCTGCAATCTTTAAAAATAGAGATATTAAGCTGAAACTTTGCACAGATTCTTTTTGCCTCTAAGGCAGGTTAAGTTCGAAGATGGGCTATGGGCCCCCATTCAAACCGATCGGCCGAGTTAAGTTCTTAGGCCCATTAAGGCCACATTTATTATCCTATTGCGCTGAAATTTGTTATGAGTTATGTTAGGCCACTCGACATTCTTGTTCAATACGGCCCAAATGATTCCAGATTTGAATACAGCTGTCATATAGACCGATCTGTTGATTTAAGGTTGTTGGCCGACAAAATCCGCATTTATTATCCGATTTCACTGGAATTGGCGACAGCGAGTTGTGTTGGACCCCTCGGCATCCCTGTTCAATACGGCTCAGATCCGTCAGGATCATTATATGTACACCCTCTTTTCAACCTAACCTAACCTAGCTATTATCTTTTTGGCAACACTGGCTTAAACACAGCTTACGTACGTTCCGTATTTCGTTTCACTGTCAATCATCTTCAGTTTGGTCTATAATATTACCATGAATCGTCTTACAAACGAACAACGTTTGCAAATTATTGAATTTTATTATCAAAATGCGTGCCCTGCCAAGAAAGTTCATCGCTCGCTTCTTCCATAGACGAAGCTCATTTTTGACTCAATGGGTACGTAAATAAGCACAATTTTCGATTTCGGAATAAAGATCAGCCAGAAGCATTGCAAGAGCTACCAATGCATCCAGAAAATATTACAGTTTGGAGCGGTTTATGGGCTGGTGGCATCATTGGACTGTACTTCTTCAAGGATGATGCGAATCGTAACGAAACTGTGAATGGAGAGCGCTACCGTGGAATGATATCCAACTTGTTTTTACCCATAATGTCAGAGCCTCACTTGCATGACATGTGGTTTTAACAAGACGGTGCCACATGTTAGACAGCATGCGTAACAAACGATTTATTGAGAGGCGAGTTCGGTGAACATTTTATTTCTCGTTCGGCAGCGGTCATTTGGCCCCCTAGATCGTGCGATTTAATTCCTTAAGATAATTTTTTGTGGGGCTTTGTTAAAGCTCATGTCTATAAAGACAAATTCACTTCAATTGACACATTGGAAGACAACATTGAAGCAAATATTCGTGAGATATCGGCTGAAATGTTGGAAAGAGTATGCCAAAATTGGATGAACCATTTGAGGCGCAATCACGGTCAACAATTGCATACAAAAATCTAGCTCTTAAAAAATCACCCTCTATATATATATCCGAGTAGGTGGGTATCCGAATACCGGCCCGGCCGAACTTAATAACTTTTTATACCTAACACCATAGGAGGAAGGTATACCAATTAAGTCATTCAGTTTGTAACACGACGAAATATTGATCTGCGGCCCATAAAATGATGACTCGATACTCCTAGTGATCACCATTGTCCGTCCGTCCCACCGTAAGTCTATCGAAATCAGCGTTAAGCTAGCCACTGGAAATCTTGCACAGATACTTCTTTTTGATTTTGGTCTTTGGGGATTGCAAATGGGCCATATCGGTTCAGATTTGTATATCGCACCCATATGAACCCATCTCCCGATTTGACCTATTGAGCTCCTTGAAGCCTCAATTTTTGTACGATTTGGCTAAAATTTAGCAAGTAGTGTTCTGTCACGACTTCCAACAACTGTGCCAAGTGTGCCGGTCCACATCGATCTATAACCTGATATAGCTCCCATATAAACCGATCTCTCGAGCCCATGGAGGTCGCAATTGCTTTCTGATTTAGCTTTAATTTGCACTCGGTGTCTTGTTACGACTTTCAACATCGGTGCCAAGTTCGTTCAAAAACGGTCCCATATAAACCGATCTCTCGATTATCCTTGTACGGTTCATAGAAGCTTTTATTTTTGCCTGGTTTGGCAGAAATTCGCTACGTAGAGTAAAATTATGCCCTTTAACTAAATGTAAATATTATGTGTACACTTTTAAGAGAAACCATGGGGGGGGGGGGGGGGTGGTTTTCCCAAGGTTTTGCTCGGCTGAACTTATACCCTTTAACTTGTTGTTTTATTTCCTGTCTATTGCATCTTGGTATCACCATTCCTACCCAATAGCTTCCTTTCCTAGTTTTTCCTTTTTCTTTTTTCCCACATCACACCTCATTTTCCTTTTCATGTTTTGCTCCAAAACATTTATTAGCCGGAATAATTGGCATTTACATTCTGCACAAATAAGCGTTCAACTGCAAATCCCATTTAGTTAATGAGACACAAGAATGACAGCCTCAACAATGACCCCCATTGAAAAGGAATAGGGAAAATAAGCTACAGCGAGTGTGTTCAACAGTTGTCACAATGATGAGGGCTCTTTGTCTGGTTATTTTTACCATGCAAATGTTGTGTTTAATGGTTATTGACATTTCAACGCCGGTTTGACTTAAACTAGCTTAGAGCAAAATAATTACAGGAATGTTTACAAAATTGATTTATGTTTAATTTGCAATACTTAAGAGGTTTTTTTTCAAATTTTTATACCATACACCATAACTGGGTATTATTACTTAGTGTATTTGTGTTCGTAACACCCTAAGGGAAGAGAGAAAGTCCCATTGTTCAGTATACGGATCAACTCGCATCATCTTTGAAGAAGTACGGTCCAATGATGCCACCAGCCCATAAACCACAATAAACTGTGACTTTTTCTGGATGCATTGATAGCTGTTGTAATGCTTTGGGCTGATTTCGACTCCAAAATCGCCATAAGGGACGTAGCTAGGGGAGGGGGGAAATATTTCCAGCGTTACTACAGATGAAGGCAGACTATCTGGCGCCCTACCTGGCCAATATTTTCACAGCGTGCCTGGGACTTGAATATACTCCGAAAGCCTGGCAGGAGGCAAGGGTGATGTTTATAGCCAAGGCCGGCAAGGCAAGTTATATGACACCAAACGCTTACAGACCTATAAGCCTTACGTCCTTTCTACTAAAAACCATGGAATGCATTGTGGACACCATGATAAAGAGTATGATATCCAGCGAACTGCTTAAATACAAACAGCATGCCTATGTCAAGGGAAGGTAGGTGAAGACTGCCCTGAACGAGGTTGTGCATAAAATAGAAGAATACTTCGAAGCCAAGACGTACACATTGGCGGTATGCATTGACATCGAGGGGGCATTTAACAATGTGCGGACTGACACACTGATACAATCCTTAGACCAGCTAAGGAAGAGGTGGAAAAATTGTGGGTCCCAGGGCATAAACATAAGGGAGAAAGTGGTACAAAGCACGCTACAGGAGGGCATTTGCTCAGCACTCCCATGGGTGACCACTATAAATGACCTATTACGGATGCTGACTGAGGAGGGATTTGAACTCGTCTGCTACGAAGGCGATGTTATAATACTTCTAAGGGGTAAGGATCTGAACCAGCTATGCAGAAAAGCCGAAAGGCTCTTGCATATGGCATATGACTGGGCTAGACCCAGAGGTCTCAATGTTAACCCAGAGAAGACTGAAATATGCCCGTTCACGAGGAAGACGAAGGTGAGACAATTTAACGCACCACGTTTCCTCAACGAAACGATTTCGATATCTGACAAGGTCAAATACTTAGGTGTGATCTTGAACAGGAAACTGAATTGGAAGTATACAGGAACGTACTGAGAAGGCTCACAGATGTTGGGCCGTAGGCTCGAAATGGGGCCTGAATCCTAGGATAGTCCACTGGCTCTACAAGAGCTTAATTAGACCAATACTTACTTACGCCTCAGCAATTTGGCAGACTGCTATGGAGAAAAGTGCAACATAAGGACCATACAACAGATTCAGAGAACATATTGTCTTGGCATAGGCGGAGCGATGAGGACCACGCCCACTAGAGCACTGGAGACTATTTTAGATATTCGACCCATTGACATACAGATTAAGTGTGAGGCAGCTACTGCGGCTATGAGACTTAAGGCGATGGGAGAATGCATTGGGGATGGGAACAGCTCATACCATCGCGGTATAATCGAGGCGACGATAGGAAACCTGTAAGAAAGGGAAGAGGTTTCCGATTGGATACCTGAGATGAACCTTGAGGTCGAGGGCGAGGTACTGCTGCCATCGGCACAGTCTTGGATTGACGGAACCATAGTATTGCCATCTGGAAGATCATGTTACACGGATGGATCAAAGCTAGAGGACAAAATGGGCCAGACGGTCTACATTGAGAACCCAGGGACTGAGATCTGTTTTAGACTGCCTGACCATAATACGGTCCTACAGGTGGAGATCCGGGTGATAACGGATGGATCAATGCTAAAGGACAGAGTGGGCCAGGTGGTCTACATTGAGAACCCAGGGACTGAGATCTGTTTTAGACTGCCTGACCATGATACGGTCCTACAGGTGGAGATCCGGGTGATGCGTGAAGTGGTGTGGTGCTAACGCTAGGACGTCGAGTGTGAACATCTTTGCAGACAGTAAAATTGCCATAAGGGCAACCAGGACGGTAAGGTCACGAACAGTCTTGCGGTGTAAGAAGGAGATTAACGCCTTCTCTGGCGTTAGATGAACATTGCGCAGTGCAGCTCAGTGGGCCCACGAATAGAGCCCAGGCTTTCTAGGGACCTCAAATTTAGCATATCGTCTAACAAACGCCTCCACACTATACATTTCATTGTAAGTTACAGTCCATTGTAGAGCCAGTGGATAGTACTCATTTTGACCCTATGCCACTTCGGCATGGTGGCTAACATCTATGAACCTACGCCAGACACTTCTTAATGTTTTACATGTGCCCTTTTCAGTTTCCTGTCAAAAACTAAGCATTTAACCAGGTATTTAATCCTGACCTGTTTCATTGATTTCACAGATGGTGCATAATGACCCCGTGGTGAAAATAGGGTAATACATTTTTTGATATCTGAAGGGGGGGGCGGACCCTCCCCCTTACCCTAATTTTTAGAAATACCAGATCTCGGAGATGGATGGTGCGATTTAAGAGAAATTTTGTGTGCTCTCATATAGTACACTAAAAATAAAAATTTGGTATCCAAATTTCGGATGGGGTACCTAGGGGGTCTGCCCGACCCTAAATCCTATCAAACATATATTTAGACCAATCACGACAATATGGGACTCAAATGAAAGGTATTTACGATAAGAAAACTTATCTGATATCCAATTGTCGGACCAAGTGCTAGGGGGACCACCCCAACCCCCAAAACACCCCTTAATCGGACATTTTTACAGACCATGGCAATATGGGACTCAAATGAAAGGTATTTGCGAGTAAAATACGAATCTGATATCCAAATGTGGGACCACGTTTCCTGGGGTCCACGCCTTTCCCAAAACACCCCCCAAACAGGACTTATTTACTGACCATGGGAATATCGGGCTTAAATAAAAGGTATTTGAATGTAAAATACGAATCTGATATCCAAATGTGGGACCAAGTGGTTGGGGGGCCGCCTCTCACCAAAAACATCCCCCAAAGGGGACAAATTTACGACCATAGCAATATGGGACTCAAATGAAAGGTCTTTGGGAGTAAAGCACGAATCTGATATCAATATTTGGGAAAAGCGTTTATGTCCATAACACCAACTAAATAGGAAGTATTTTCTGACCATTGCAATATGAGGCTCAAATAAGAGGTTTTTAGAGTAGAACTCGAATCTGATATATATTTTCAAAGCCAAGACACAGGGTGGCCGCCCCATCGCCCAAAGCACCCCCCAAACCGGTCATGTTTGCCGACTATGGATAAATGGGGCTCAAATGAAGGGTATTTGGGAGTAGACCATGAATCTGATATCAACATTCGGGACCAACTGCCTAGGGTACGTCCAACCACCATAACAACCCCCAAATAGGACGTATTTGCTCACCAAGACAATTTGGGTCTTCAAGACAGTGGAGTTCGAAATTCATAGTTATAGGGCCAATACCCCAAACCGGACATAATTGCTGACTTTTGCAATAAGGCGTTTAAATAAGATTAGAAAACGAATTTGATATCCAATTTTGAGGCCAATAGCAATATGGGGTTCAAATAAATGATATATAGGTATATGAGAATAGAGCACGTTGTTGATATATCTTCGGGGCTTAGTGTTTGGGGGACCACCTCAATTCCCAAAACACCCCTTAATCGGGCATATTTACCGACCATGTCAATGTGGAGCTTAAACGAAAGGTATTGGGGGGTAGAGCAAGAATTTATACCCATTTTCGGGACCAATTTTCTGGGGGTCTACCCCTTTCCCAAAATACCCCACAAAGAGCAATTTTTTTTGCTGACCATAGCAATATGGGGCTCAAATAAAGGTATTTGGAAGTAGAATACGAATTTGATACCCAAATGTAGGACCATGTATTGAGGGCATCACCACTTCCCCAAAACACCCCCAAAGAGAAAAAATTTTCGACCATGCCAATATGTGGCTCAAATGGAAGGTATTTGAGATTAGAAAACGAATTTGATAACCTATTTTGGGGCCATGTGTTTGGGGGACGCCCCATCCTGTAAACTCCTCTCAAGCCAATGGCAATATGGGGTTTAAATAAATGGTATTTGAAAGAAGAGCACGATGTTGATATTTTTTCAGGGCCAAGTAGGTGGGAGACCACCTCTCCGCCGAAAACACCACTAAATCAGACATCATGAGAATATGGGGCTGAAATGTTTGTTCCATATAAAGTAAAATAAGGCGCAGCGGAGCGGGCCCGGGTCAGCTAGTGAATTATATTGGGTTGCCCAAAAAGTAATTGCGGTTTTTTTTAAAAGAAAGTAAATGCATTTTTAATAAAACTTAGAATGAACTTTAATCAAATATACTTTTTTTACACTTTTTTTCTAAAGCAAGCCAAAAGTTACAGCTGATAGCTGACAGAAGAAAGATTACAATTACAGAGTCACAAGCTGTGAAAAAATTTGTCAACGCCGACTATATGAAAAATCCGCAATTACTTTTTGGGCAACCCAATATAATGGAGTTTACAACATCGTTGTTGCCTTCAAGTTTTGTTAAACTTAATTCTTAAGGCTTTTTCCCATTTTTCTCATCATGCCATGAGGCATGCTAGGGTGGGGAAAGGTTAAGCAGAGTTAATGTTTCTGACACTAGGTTATCATCATAAGATTAATTTGCTGTAGTTCATGTACAATCTGGTGTTGTGGTTGACACTTTTTTGACACAACTTTATGCGGGCAAATAAACTTAGACGTAGACATATACACAAAGACACATGCAACATCATAAGTTTACAGTATATGAAGCATATCAACCACCATAAAATCTATGAATTCATACCATGAAAGATTTTGGTTTTGCCTTTCTAGCCAGATTCCCACTAACCACAAACTAGGCTAGTTTTGAGAGAAATCAAAATTGTTTTAGATATAATTACCCAACTGTTTCCACTTTAAAAGAAGGATATGGCATGCCGTTTAATCCTCTACGAAAAAGGTCAGCCACAATACACCAATCCTTCTCATTGCAAAAGAAGAACAAATGGACGGCACTTTTTGGGGCAACGGCCACACTCTAATATTACCCACATGGACATGTTCAACAAGGACATTTGCAGTGTGGCACAGACAGCTTGTCCCACAGTTGATATATGATTATGTGTCATGTTAGAATGTCTTGGGGTTAGCCCATTGCCTTGCCTTGTGTGTGATTATTACTATGTATGTGTATGTGTATGCATTTTGGATATGTGTCTGAATGTGGGTGAGTTCATAAAATTTTGCCACACTCTACTTGGAGTTATAGCCTTGGCGAAATGTCCTTTATGTTGCCCATCGTAGTCGTAATGATTACAAAGATCAGAGCTTATATAGCATATGATGTCTCATGTTGTACAACATAGCAACAACAACAACAACAACGAGAGCGAGAACCACAAACACATATACAAAGCAATAATAAACATAAACATTAATAATAATAATCTAACACCAGTCATAATGTCCTTTGTGTTTGTTCATTCATATTTAATGTTACTCTTAGTGCAAGGAGTAAGGACTGTGCGGGAAAAAAAAGTGATTCTATTATCTGGAGACCGAAATTCTTATCCAATACTTAGACCAGTTTCAGATGTAATAGGCTATCAGAGACTGTATAAGCTGCGGGTCTTGTGACATAGAGGTTAAAGACAGGGAACTAAGAAGGTGTGGTCATCTTGATTCCAAAATACACATCGGTAGTTTGGTGGTCAGAGATGGGAAGGAAATATTGGGTTGCCCAAAAAGTAATTGCGGATTTTTTAAAAGAAAGTAAATGCATTTTTAATAAAACTTAGAATGAACTTTAATCAAATATACTTTTTTTACACTTTTTTTCTAAAGCAAGCTAAAAGTAACAGCTGATAACTGACAGAAGAAAGAATGCAAATACAGAGTCACAAGCTGTGAAAAAATTTGTCAACGCCGACTATATGAAAAATCCGCAATTACTTTTTGGGCAACCCAATACAACCTAAGACTATTACAAAAGGACTAAGGGATGTGTTGTCATGGCATATGTTAAACGGGTAGGCTAACGGATTACGCTAGATTAGGTTGAAACAAGTAAAAAAGCGTTTGGATTCCCATTACCTCGGGTATATATGTAAACCACCTTTCATCATAAACCGTTGAAAAATGCATATTTTATGCCTCCATAGCAGCTATATCGAAATATGATCCGATTTGAACCAAATTCGGCACGGACATTGAGTGGTCCAATAAATACAAGTCATAGTTCAATTTTGTAGAACAAAATATTGGTTCTTTTGGTAGCTATATTCAAATATAGACCGATCTGAACCATAAACGACACGAATGTCGAAAAGCCTGACATAAGTCACTGTGTTAAATTTTAGCGAAATTGGATTATAAATGCGCCTTCTATGGAGCCAAGACTTTAAATCGAGAGATCGGTCTATATGGCAGCTATATCCAAATTTGAACCGATCTGGGCCAAATCGAAGATGGATGTCCAAGGGCCTAATACAACTCACTGTTCCAAATTTCGGCTACATTGGACAATAAATGCATCTTTTATGGACCCAAGACCTTGAGAAAACGTGAGATCGGTCTATATGGCATCTATATCCAAATCTGAACCGATCTAGACCAAATTGCAGAAAAATGTTAAGGGGCCTAACACAATTCACTGTCCCAAATTTCGGCGAAATCGGACAATAAATGCGCCATTTATGTGACCAAGTCTTTAAATCGAGATCGGTCAGCTTTATCCAAATCTGAACCGATCTGGGCCAAATCGAAGATGGATGTCCAAGGGCCTAACACAACTCACTATCCCAAATTTCGGTGAAATCGAACAATAAATGCGCCTTTTATGGGCCCATAAACTTAAATCGGGAGATCGGTCTATATGGCAGCTATATCCAAAACTGAACCGATCAGGGCCAAATCGAAGATGGATGTCCAAGGGCCTAACACAACTTACTATCCCAAATTTCGGCGACATCGGACAATAAATTCGCCTTTTATGGGCCCAAAAACTTAAATCGGGAGATCGGTCTATATGGCAGCTATATCCAAATCTGAACCGATCTAGGCCAAATTGCAGAAAATGTTGAGGGGCCTAACACAACCCACTGTCCCAAATTTCGGTGAAATCGGACAACAAATGCGCCATTTATGGGACCAAGTCTTTAAATCGAGAGATCGGTCAGCTATATCCAAATCTGAACCGATCTAGGCCAAATTGCAGAAAATGTTGAGGGTCCTAACACAACTCACTGTCCCAAATTTCGGCGAAATTAGAAAATAAATGCGCCATTTATGGGACCAAGTCTTTAAGTCGAGAGGTCGGTCTATATGGCAGCTATATCCAAATCTGAACCGATCTGGGACGAATTGCAGAAAATGTTGAGGGGCCTAACACAACTCACTGTCCCAAATTTCGGCGACATCGGACAATAAATGGGCCTTTTATGGGCCCAAAAACTTAAATCGGGAGATCGGTCTATATGGCAGCTATATCCAAATCTGGACCGATCTGAACCATATAGAACCCGGATGTCGAAAAGCCTGGCATAAGACCCTGTGTTAAATTTTGGCGAAATCGGATTATAAATGCGCCTCTCAAGGGGCCAAAACTTTAAATAGAGAGATCGGTCTATATGGCATCTATATCCAAATCTGGACCGATCTGAGCCAAATTGAAGAGGGATGTCGAAGGGCCTAACGCAACTCACAGTCCCAAATTTCAGCAAAATCGGATAAAAAAGTGGCTTTTATGGGACCAAGACCTTAAATCGAGAGATCGGGCCCAAATTGAAGAAGGATATCGACTGGCTTAACACTACTCACTGTCCCAAATTTCAGCAAAATCGGATAAAAATGTGGCTTTAATGGGCCTAAGACCCCAAACCAGCGAATCGATCTATTTGGGGGCTATATCAAGATATAGTTCGATATAGACCATCTGCGCACTTAGCCTGCTTATGAACAAAGAAAGAGTCTATGCAAAAGTTTCAATATCTCTATTTTTGAAGACTGTAGCATGATTTCAACAGACAGACGGACACACGGACGGACATGGCTAGATCGTCTTAGATTTTTACGCTGGTCAAAAATATATAAACTTTCTAGGGTCGGAAATGAATATTTCGATGTGTTGCAAACGGAATGACAAAATGAATATACCCCCATCCTACGGTGGTGGGAATAAAATAAGAGATATGGCAGAACGAGCAGGTCCTATCTTAGCTGGATAATCAAAGCGACGATAGAAAATCTGTCTGCATTAAAATAAGTTTTTGATTGTTTACCTGAAACAGAACTTGAGGTCGAGTGTAAGACAATGGTGCCACTGGTATGGTCTTGATTTGAAGGAACTCTGACATTGGCATTTGGTAGTGCATGTTACACAGATAGCACACAGCTAAAGGGAAGGTCAGGGTGGCTGTTTACATAATTTTCAGAATTTTTTGAAATTTTGAAAGAAAATATTTACAGGATGTATGCTTGTTACCTTTCTTTTGCACATACAGACTAGATTTGAGTCAACTTTTCACATCACCTAGGACAGTCCCTAACTGCTTGGCACTATGTGTAAAGACATTAATGTGAAAGCTTTTCCTTTTTCAAATGTTAAAAATAAACTTTTATATTTATTGTAAGATTTGTTTTCAAACCTAATCCCCCTGTTATGGTGTCAAGTGATACGTTGCCGCTCATCACTGTTGGGGTGTTTGTTTTCAAAAACTACATCCATTACATGGATATCACCTTTTTCAGTATAAAGAAATTTAAAAATATGAGTGTTATACATGAAAAGCTTATGGTTTACTAGAAGTGTAATGAAAAAGGTTTCACAAGCACAAATATGTGTTGAGCTTATATTACTAATCTAAAGTTATAGCAATTGTGATAAAATTGATGTCATAGTTGTTAGAAATATGAAAGAGGGAGTTTTTGAAGTGTTCGAGAGAAAGATACTACATATGGACTTCGTTGCGGCAGTATGGACTTGTCCTTTGACAAGTCCATACTGCCCATACTGAGTGCTTAACTACGACAGGATGTCTTCTTAGTTTCCGTGAGTTCATAGTTTGAGTGTTCAATGCCTTTTGTGAAGACCATCTGCCGCCCAACACAAAGTTTTCTTCCCAAGATAAATCAGAGTGATTCAAGTACATCTAAGCAGATGGAATTCCTAGTTGTCCAAGATTGGTGACAACGTTTTTTTTTTTTTCAATATTCAAGTGCACGCTTGTTGGTCGAAACCACGATTCAAATGCTATGCTTACCACCCAATCTTGGTCTTCCTACGAACAGTTAATTATGCCCCACCCTACCCAAGTTTTAGGTTAGGTTAGGTTGAAAAGAGGGTGCAGATATTATTCCCCCATAGGATTTTCGCCGTCCTACCGACCGTTTCGATGTTCCACAATGCTGCATTCGCATTCGTCGCCCACTCCCTTAACTCGGACTGCGTTGAACCGAAAAGTTCCCTGGCCTTCACCGCCAAATCGTCTACCCTTTCATTCCTCCGTACTCCGTTAACGCCCGGCACCCAACCGATGCGGATTTTGTCATCCTCAGAGAAGGCGTAAATCTCCTTCTTTCACTGCAAGACTGTTCGTGATCTTACCGTCCTGGTTGTTATTGCCCTTATGACAATTTTACTGTCCGTAAAGATATTCACACTCGACGTCCTCGCGTTAGCACCACACCACTTCATGCATTCCGTGTTCGCCCGGATCTCCGCCTGCAGGACCGTATTATGGTCAGACAGTCTAAAACAGATCTCAGGCCCTGGGTTCTCAATGTAGACCCCTAGGCCCACTCTGTCCACTATCTTTGATCCATCCGCGTAACATGATCTTGCAGATGCCAATACTAGGGTTCCGTCAATCCAAGACTTTGCCGATGGCAGCAGTGCCTCGCACTCGACTTCAAGGTTCATCTCAGGTGTCAAATCGGAAACCTGGAGGCCACCGTAGCGCAGAGGTTAGCATGTCCGCCTATGACGCTGAACGCCTGGGTTTGAATCCTGTCAAAACCATCAGAAAATATTATAAGCGGTGGTTTTCCTCTCCTAATGCTGGCAACATTTGTGAGGTACTGTGCCTTGTAAAACTTCTCTCCAAAGAGGTGTCGCACTGCGGCACGCCGTTCGGACTCGGCTATAAAAAGGAGGCCCCTTATCATTGAGCTTAAAACTTGAATCAGACTGTACTCATTGATATGTGAGAAGCTTGCCCCTGTTCGTTTGTGGAATGTTCATGGGCAAAATTTACAAAAATCAGATCGGAAACCTCTTCTCTTCCTTCCAGGTTTCCTATCGTCGCCTCGATTATACCGCAATGGTTTGAGCTGCTCCCATCGCCTTAAGTCTTATAGCCGCACACTTAATCTGTATGTCAATGGGTCGAATATCTAGAATAGTCTCTAGTGCCCAAGGCATGTTCTCTGAACCTATGGTCTTTATGTTGCACTCTTTCTCCATAGCAGTCCACCAAACTACTGAGGCGTAAGTAAGTATTGGTCTAATCACGCTCCTGCAGAGCCAGTGGACTATCCTCGGATTCAGGCCCCATTTTGAGCCCACGGCCCATCTACATAGTGCCCAACATCTGTGAGCCTTCTCAGTAGGCTCCTGAATGTGACACTTCCAATTCAGTTTCCTGTCCAAGATCACACCTAAGTATTTGACCTTTTCAGATATCGAAATCGTCTTATTGAGGAAACGTGGTGCATCGTCTTCCTCGTGAACAAGCAGATTTCACTCTTCTCTGGGTTAACATTCAGACCCCTAGGTCTATCCCAGTCGTGTGCCATTTGCAAGACACTTTCGGCCCTTCTACATAGCTGGTTCGGATCCTAACCCCTAAGAAGTATTATAACATCTTCTACGTGGCAGATGGGTTCAAATCCCACCTCAGTCAGCATTCGTAATAGATCATTTATGGTGGTCATCCATAGGAGTGGCGTGCCTTATGCCACTTTCTCACTTATATTTATGCCATGAGACACACTATTTATCCACCTGTTCCTTAGCATATGGTTTATCCAGTCTCTAAGGACCGGGTCCACCCGGTACTGGTCTAAGGATTGTATCAGTATGTCGGTCCGCACATTGTTAAAAGCCCCCTCGATGTCAATGCATACCGCCAGGGTGTACGTTTTGGGATCGAAGGATTCTTCTATTTTATGCACACGAGGTTGTGTCCACAATACGTTCCATGGTCTTGAGTAGAAATGACGTAAGGCTTATGGGTCTGTAGGCCTTTGGTGTCGCATAACTTGCCTTGCCGGGCTTGGGTATAGACACCACCCTTGCCTGCTTCCAGGCTTCCGTCTTATATGCAAGTCCTAGGCGCGCTGTGATTATATTGGCTAGATGAGGCACCAGATAGTCTGCCTCTTTTTGTAGTAACGCCGGCAATATTCCATTAGGTCCGGGTGACTTAAATGGTTTGAAGCTCCTCAAGGATTCCTTCACCATAAAGTCTGTAATTATAAACCTTCGACCAACGTCAATATTCCAAGATTCCGGTGTCGCCGTGAGTCCTATCGTATCCTGTGGAAAATGGCTTTTTATGAGAAGGCTCAAGATGTCCTCTGCTCTCACTCCCATGTCGTCTACTAAAGTTTCAGTTTGGACATGGGTTTTTGAGAGAAACTTTTTTATTTTGGCGATGTAATTAACGCTTTCGACCTGTTCGCAGAAGAGCTTCCAGGAGGCACGTTTTGCCGCTCTGGTAATCTTATTGTATTCCTTGAGTCGTGTGATATACACATCCCAATAAACTTTCGCTTTTTTACAACGTGCTCTGTTAAAAAGTCTGCGGATCTCTTTCCCAATATTGCGAATCTCCCCGGTCATCCAGGTTTTTCTTGGGCTGATATCTTTTCCCGAAGAGGACAACTATCTTCGGAGGACCCCACCAGTGCAGTCGTAATCCTGTTGACATTTTCGTCAATGTCTTCTATGCTTGGACAATCTAAATTATCTATCCCAAGCCTTCTTCAGAGTAGCCTTCCGAAATTTGTCAACTTATTCCGGAAGCTTATCGGATTCGGCGCTGCCCGTGCTATTCTAGATCCTCCAATCCTGAACCTCATCGATTAGATTTTCCGAATATATTGTCACATCTCATATCTCCTCCCTAATCCTATTAACAAAGGTAGCGGTGTTACCAATATTAAGTGTTATTAGCATTCAAGAACTCTGCCAGGGCTTGGCCCCGCTTATTTGTGTTGGTACTACCCCACGAAATGTGGTGAGAGTTCGCATCGCACACTATTAATACCTCGTTTCCTGTCTTTCCTTACCAGCCGTTGCAGCTCCGACGTGGGTGGGTGTGTCGGAGAATCGATAGGCAGATAAAGAGATACCAGGTATGCTCCACCGTCTCCCTACCTCATCACTGTTACCTCCAACGTTGACAGCTCTGCGGAAAATAAATTAAATTTTTATGACAAATAACAGAGGTTCTCGGCCGAGTACCAGGGTTAGCATATACTAAGTGGTAGTTGATATGGTTCAGTCCAGAAACTTTGTACCGGGTCGTCCATGGCTCCTGAATTAAGTCAATATGAATCTTGCCCTTGCTGATTTTCTCCATCAGAGCGTGTGTAGCAGTCTCGCTCCTGTGGAGGTTTATCTGGATTGCCTCAATCATTGGTCCTCCAGTAAATGGGCATCCTGGGAGTAGGTGATGATCTCATCGCCTGCTCTCTGTTCTTTAGACTGCATTGACTTTCCTGTCACTGCACTGACGATGATGTCATCGTTTTAGGTTCTTTGCCTAGTCTAGTCTTCTGGCTCAAGTTTTAAGAAGTACACTTTTCAGATCTGGATATTCAATAGACGATCATGTAAAAGCATTTCGTTGATTTTTTAATTGTACCGTTTTTTCCATTTTTAATTTCCAAATTTGACATTTTCTTAAAAAAATTATCTTTTTTTTTAATTATTTAATCTTAAGTACTCACACTTAGTCAGCCATTGTTTGGCTACAAAGTTTTTAATATAATCCTATGTGTGTTCCCTCCATTTGACATCAGCGAAGACACTCATCTTTAAATGTTCCACCCAAAGTTTGTCTTTGGCTGGAAAATTCTGCATAAACATCTCGCCAGGTGATTTTTCTTGAAATATTTCGC
Source organism: Stomoxys calcitrans (assembly GCF_963082655.1). Taxonomy (NCBI): domain Eukaryota; kingdom Metazoa; phylum Arthropoda; class Insecta; order Diptera; family Muscidae; genus Stomoxys; species Stomoxys calcitrans. The sequence continues at coordinate 101,572,575 of NC_081553.1, read as the reverse complement.
ATATTTGTTTTGCATATTTCCGCTCATTAAGCAAGCGGCATTGTTAACAACAGTGCACCGCATGTGTAAGCAGCAGTGGCAACATCAACAGCAACCTTTCTCTCAGTGGTAAAAACATGCAGCATAATAATGACATTATTATTCAAAGTAGAAGGTGCTCTTTGCCTCTTTTGTCCCTACTCTCTCTACGATATTCAATTTACATTAAGGCCGAGATAAAAGTTACACACACACTCTAACAGCCTACAACAGTTGAATTGCCATAAACAATGCTACACACCCCTCCAACAATGCTCTCGGTGAACAACTAATTGAGGCATAGCATGTGCGAGAGTTTAGCAAAATGGGGGGCTTGCCTGAGAGGCTGAGAGTTTGAAACTCATTTGAGATTTACCCAAAGTTTGAGTGTGTGTACATGTTTATGTGCGAGTGTTTGTTGTGCGTGTGTGATGAGGATGATGGGAGGTCTTTTGTTTACTAAAGTTGTAACATTTTATTAAATTGTTTGCACACCGTTACCTGCCAACCGCAGTCAAAATAACAAAAGCAACAACAATTCATTTGTGTAACTAAATTTGTTTTCACACATTGGTGTTGCAGTGTATGATGTGTGGGTGTGTGTGTGATTGTGCTTGATTGTGCCTTTATATGAACTTGATTGTTTGCTCTCTTTTTTCCGGTTGCCGTTTTGCTACTGTTTTTGTCACTGTTAAATTCATTTAATTCTAATGTAATGAAAATATTTTACACAAAACACACACACACACACACTAACTGCCTTACACATGCATGCACAATTTACTTAGTTATGCAGCACATTAAGCTCTTTTGGCATTTATTTAGCACAACATCAACAACAACAACAAAAATGGTCGCCTGCCCTTATGCAGAAAGAGTAGTTCGTAATTTTCATGTGCTGGCTTGCATGGCTGTCTGGTTGGCAGTTAGTGTGCATGTGTTTTTGACATGTACGAATATTTGGTCATGTGTGTTTATTTATTAACAAATCCCGACGGTACATGCCTACTTACCTACTCGTACTCACATACCATGTAAATACGAATGTGCATGTGCATATTTTTAATAGGTTGAGTTTATTTTTATCATCAAATCAGGTGTTTATGAACATTTGGGGTTTATTATTTACAAAAGAAGGAACTTTTGAAACAGGAAATCCCTTAAAGTAATTTTGTGAATTGTGGTTATTCATATGAGGTAGGGGTTGTAAATGTGGGAATAATAAAAAAAAACAATATTTTGGTTTACTTACGGATTGGTAAACCAAAAAATGTCGATTCATCCTAAAAATCTTCCCAAAAAATCCCAAAACAGATATGCAAACAGATCAGGACAACATGTAACTCATATAAAAAGTATTCAAATTTGCTATCACAATTTGGCGTCGAGGCTCAGGATGGCTAGCCTTCCCCCAAACTATAAATGAAAGGTATTTATTAAAATAATATGAATATGATACCAGAACCAATCCCTGATGATGGTATAGTAACTGTACCACCTAGTCAGAACGAGGTCCAAGTAGCAGTAACCCGCCGGAAAAACAATAAGGCAGCAGGAGCCAATGGGTTGCCCGCTGAACTATTTAAGCCCGGAGGCGACACGTTGATAAGGCGTATGCATCAGCTCGTCTGCGCAATCTGGTTAGAAGAACGCATACCCAATGATTGGAACCTCAGCATACTCAGCATGTCCTGTACATAAGAAAGGGCAGTAAGTCTCCTCCCCGTCGTATACAAGATACTATCGAGGGTACTGTGTACAACATTAAAGTTAACGAAATATTTGGGCCCTATCAGTGCATAGACCTTGTAAATCCACCATAGAACAGAAATTTTCACTGCGCCAAATCCTAGAAAAGACCTGAGAAGGACCAATCAACACCAACCATCTTTTCGTTGACTACAAAACCGTCTTCGTTAGTCCTATACATTCAAAGTATTCCAAGCAATGTCTGAGTTTGGTATCCCTGCAAAACTGATACGACTTTGCCGAATGATGGTTTCTGATACACGATCTTCAATTAATAAAGGAAAGAACCTTTCCAAACCGTTCAATACCAAACGAGGTTTCAGACGGGGAGGCAGCCTATCTTGTGATCTCTTTAATATTCTGCTGGAGAAGCAGGTTTGAAGAGGCATGATACCACTAGAGACAAGATAACATACGATATTCGCTTTTGCCGAAGATATTGATTTATGGGTCGTTCACAGAAAAACCATTGCAGCTATTGAAAGCATTGAGAGAGAATCAACTAAAGTGGGTTTGGCAGTAAATGGAGATAAGACAAAGTGGAATGTATTAACTTCCACAAAGCCCTCTACACCCGATCAGATAAAGAAAATTGAGAAAATGGGGAACTACAACTTTGAGATAGTCAGCAAGTTATATGACACCAGCTTCAAACCAAAACGAAGGATAATGTTGGCTAACATATGCCACTTTGGATTGAGCAAGCAGTTGATGCCATCTCATGACAGACGAAAACCACTCTATACCAGACACTGATACCACCCGTGCTGTTGTATGGCTCCGAAGCATGGGTACTTGCGAAAGCAGAGAGGTGCTATTTGGAGTGTTTGAGAGAAAAATCCTTGTAAAATATATACGGATCAAAATGCGTTAATGAAGAAATTAGGAGTCGTATGAACCACGAGCTGTATGAGAACGATAGCATAGTACAGCT